>NW_026610384.1:0-307543 GCF_029499605.1 Hyla sarda | reverse complement strand
CTCCTTCCGTTCGGCCGCAATGGAAAGAAGCTTGTGCATATTCTCTGTTCGTCGCGGTCAATGGGAAAAGGCGCTTATCTGCAATCTAGGTGTTTCTGCGTGCTGCGCCCGCCCAAAGAGTGCCCGGGTGAAAACGACAACGCAGGCATGTCGGGTGCCACTGTCTGCACCAGCACAGCAAGTTTTGAGCAAATATCTCCTTCCGTTCTGCCACAATGGCAAGAAGCTTGTGCATCTTCTCTGTTCGTCGCGGTCAATGGGAAAAGGCGCTTATCTGCAATCTAAGTGTTTCTGCGTGCTGCGCCCGCCCAAAGAGTGCCCGGGTGAAAACGACAACGCAGGCATGTCGGGTGCCACTGTCTGCACCAGCACAGCAAGTTTTGAGCAAATATCTCCTTCCGTTCTGCCGCAATGGCAAGAAGCTTGTGCATCTTCTCTGTTCGTCGCGGTCAATGGGAAAAGGCGCTTATCTGCAATCTAAGTGTTTCTGCGTGCTGCGCCCGCCCAAAGAGTGCCCGGGTGAAAACGACAACGCAGGCATGTCGGGTGCCACTGTCTGCACCAGCACAGCAAGTTTTGAGCAAATATCTCCTTCCGTTCTGCCGCAATGGGAAGAAGCTTGTGCATCTTCTCTGTTCGTCGCGGTCAATGGGAAAAGGCGCTTATCTGCAATCTAGGTGTTTCTGCGTGCTGCGCCCGCCCAAAGAGTGCCCGGGTGAAAACGACATTGCATGCATGTCGGGTGCCACTGTCTGCACCAGCACAGCAAGTTTTGAGCAAATATCTCCTTCCTTTCGGCCGCAATGGCAAGAAGCTTGTGCATCTTCTCTGTTCGTCGCGGTCAATGGGAAAAGGCGCTTATCTGCAATCTAGGTGTTTCTGCGTGCTGCGCCCGCCCAAAGAGTGCCCGAGTGAAAACGACAACGCAGGCAAGTCGTGTGCCACTGTCTGCACCAGCACAGCAAGTTTTGAGCAAATATCTCCTTCCGTTCGGCCTCAATGGCAAGAAGCTTGTGCATCTTCTCTGTTCGTCGCGGTCAATGGGAAAAGGCGCTTATCTGCAATCTAGGTGTTTCTGCGGGCTGAGCCCGCCCAAAGAGTGCCCGGGTGAAAACGACAAGGCAGGCATGTCGGGTGCCACTGTCTGCACCAGCACAGCAAGTTTTGAGCAAATATCTCCTTCCGTTCGGCCGCAATGGCAAGAAGCTTGTGCATCTTCTCTGTTCGTCGCGGTCAATGGGAAAAGGCGCTTATCTGCAATCTAGGTGTTTCTGCGTGCTGCGCCCGCCAAAAGAGTGCCCGGGTGAAAACGACAACTCAGGCATGTCGGGTGCCACTGTCTGCACCAGGACAGAAAGTTTTGAGCAAATATCTCCTTCCGTTCGGCCGCAATGGCAAGAAGCTTGTGCATCTTCTCTGTTCGTCGCGGTCAATGGGAAAAGGCGCTTATCTGCAATCTAAGTGTTTCTGCGTGCTGCGCCCGCCCAAAGAGTGCCCGGGTGAAAACGACAACGCAGACATGTCGGGTGCCACTGTCTGCACCAGCACAGCAAGTTTTGAGCAAATATCTCCTTCCGTTCTGCCGCAATGGCAAGAAGCTTGTGCATCTTCTCTGTTCGTCGCGGTCAATGGGAAAAGACGCTTATCTGCAATCTAGGTGTTTCTGCGTGCTGCGCCCGCCCAAAGAGTGCCCGGGTGAAAACGACAACTCAGGCATGTCATGTGCCACTGTCTGGACCAGCACAGCAAGTTTTGAGCAAATATCTCCTTCCGTTCGGCCGCAATGGAAAGAAGCTTGTGCATCTTCTCTGTTCGTCGCGGTCAATGGGAAAAGGCGCTTATCTGCAATCTAGGTGTTTCTGCGTGATGCGCCCGCCCAAAGAGTGCCCGGGTGAAAACGACAACGCAGGCATGTCGGGTTCCACTGTCTGCACCAGCACAGCAAGTTTTGAGCAAATATCTCCTTCCGTTCGGCCGCAATGGCAAGAAGCTTGTGCATCTTCTCTGTTCGTCGCTATCAATGGGAATAGGCGCTTATCTGCAATCTAGGTGTTTCTGCGTGCTGCGCCCGCCCAAAGAGTGCCCGGGTGAAAACGACAACGCAGGCATGTCGGGTGCCACTGTCTGCACCAGCACAGCAAGTTTTGAGCAAATATCTCCTTCCGTTCTGCCACAATGGCAAGAAGCTTGTGCATCTTCTCTGTTCGTCGCGGTCAATGGGAAAAGGCGCTTATCTGCAATCTAAGTGTTTCTGCGTGCTGCGCCCGCCCAAAGAGTGCCCGGGTGAAAACGACAACGCAGGCATGTCGGGTGCCACTGTCTGCACCAGCACAGCAAGTTTTGAGCAAATATCTCCTTCCGTTCTGCCGCAATGGCAAGAAGCTTGTGCTTCTTCTCTGTTCGTCGCGGTCAATGGGAAAAGGCGCTTATCTGCAATCTAGGTGTTTCTGCGTGCTGCGCCCGCCCAAAGAGTGCGCGGGTGAAAACGACAACGCAGGCATGTCGGGTGCCACTGTCTGCACCAGCACAGCAAGTTTTGAGCAAATATCTCCTTCCGTTCTGCCGCAATGGGAAGAAGCTTGTGCATCTTCTCTGTTCGTCGCGGTCAATGGGAAAAGGCGCTTATCTGCAATCTAGGTGTTTCTGCGTGCTGCGCCCGCCCAAAGAGTGCCCGGGTGAAAACGACATTGCATGCATGTCGGGTGCCACTGTCTGCACCAGCACAGCAAGTTTTGAGCAAATATCTCCTTCCTTTCGGCCGCAATGGCAAGAAGCTTGTGCATCTTCTCTGTTCGTCGCGGTCAATGGGAAAAGGCGCTTATCTGCAATCTAGGTGTTTCTGCGTGCTGCGCCCGCCCAAAGAGTGCCCGGGTGAAAACGACAACGCAGGCAAGTCGTGTGCCACTGTCTGCACCAGCACAGCAAGTTTTGAGCAAATATCTCCTTCCGTTCGGCCGCAATGGCAAGAAGCTTGTGCATCTTCTCTGTTCGTCGCGGTCAATGGGAAAAGGCGCTTATCTGCAATCTAAGTGTTTCTGCGTGCTGCGCCCGCCCAAAGAGTGCCCGGGTGAAAACGACAACGCAGGCATGTCGGGTGCCACTGTCTGCACCAGCACAGCAAGTTTTGAGCAAATATCTCCTTCCGTTCTGCCGCAATGGCAAGAAGCTTGTGCATCTTCTCTGTTCGTCGCGGTCAATGGGAAAAGACGCTTATCTGCAATCTAGGTGTTTCTGCGTGCTGCGCCCGCCCAAAGAGTGCCCGGGTGAAAACGACAACTCAGGCATGTCATGTGCCACTGTCTGGACCAGCACAGCAAGTTTTGAGCAAATATCTCCTTCCGTTCGGCCGCAATGGAAAGAAGCTTGTGCATCTTCTCTGTTCGTCGCGGTCAATGGGAAAAGGCGCTTATCTGCAATCTAGGTGTTTCTGCGTGATGCGCCCGCCCAAAGAGTGCCCGGGTGAAAACGACAACGCAGGCATGTCGGGTTCCACTGTCTGCACCAGCACAGCAAGTTTTGAGCAAATATCTCCTTCCGTTCGGCCGCAATGGCAAGAAGCTTGTGCATCTTCTCTGTTCGTCGCTATCAATGGGAATAGGCGCTTATCTGCAATCTAGGTGTTTCTGCGTGCTGCGCCCGCCCAAAGAGTGCCCGGGTGAAAACGACAACGCAGGCATGTCGGGTGCCACTGTCTGCACCAGCACAGCAAGTTTTGAGCAAATATCTCCTTCCGTTCGGCCGCAATGGC
Source organism: Hyla sarda (assembly GCF_029499605.1). Lineage (NCBI taxonomy): Eukaryota > Metazoa > Chordata > Amphibia > Anura > Hylidae > Hyla > Hyla sarda. The sequence goes on along the minus strand of NW_026610384.1, from coordinate 303,795 downwards.
AAGAAGCTTGTGCATCTTCTCTGTTCGTCGCTATCAATGGGAATAGGCGCTTATCTGCAATCTAGGTGTTTCTGCGTGCTGCGCCCGCCCAAAGAGTGCCCGGGTGAAAACGACAACGCAGGCATGTCGGGTGCCACTGTCTGCACCAGCACAGCAAGTTTTGAGCAAATATCTCCTTCCGTTCTGCCGCAATGGGAAGAAGCTTGTGCATCTTCTCTGTTCGTCGCGGTCAATGGGAAAAGGCGCTTATCTGCAATCTAGGTGTTTCTGCGTGCTGCGCCCGCCCAAAGAGTGCGCGGGTGAAAACGACAACGCAGTCATGTCGGGTGCCACTGTCTGCACCAGCACAGCAAGTTTTGAGCAAATATCTCCTTCCGTTCGGCCGCAATGGCAAGAAGCTTGTGCATCTTCTCTGTTCGTCGCGGTCAATGGGAAAAGGCGCTTATCTGCAATCTAGGTGTTTCTGCGTGCTGCGCCCGCCCAAAGAGTGCCCGGGTGAAAACGACAACGCAGGCATGTCGGGTGCCACTGTCTGCACCAGCACAGCAAGTTTTGAGCAAATATCTCCTTCCGTTCTGCCACAATGGCAAGAAGCTTGTGCATCTTCTCTGTTCGTCGCGGTCAATGGGAAAAGGCGCTTATCTGCAATCTAAGTGTTTCTGCGTGCTGCGCCCGCCCAAAGAGTGCTCGGGTGAAAACGACAACGCAGGCATGTCGGGTGCCACTGTCTGCACCAGCACAGCAAGTTTTGAGCAAATATCTCCTTCCGTTCTGCCGCAATGGCAAGAAGCTTGTGCTTCTTCTCTGTTCGTCGCGGTCAATGGGAAAAGGCGCTTATCTGCAATCTAGGTGTTTCTGCGTGCTGCGCCCGCCCAAAGAGTGCGCGGGTGAAAACGACAACGCAGGCATGTCGGGTGCCACTGTCTGCACCAGCACAGCAAGTTTTGAGCAAATATTTCCTTCCGTTCGGCCGCAATGGCAAGAAGCTTGTGCATCTTCTCTGTTCGTCGCGGTCAATGGGAAAAGGCGCTTATCTGCAATCTAGGTGTTTCTGCGTGCTGCGCCCGCCCAAAGAGTGCGCGGGTGAAAACGACAACGCAGGCATGTCGGGTGCCACTGTCTGCACCAGCACAGCAAGTTTTGAGCAAATATTTCCTTCCGTTCGGCCGCAATGGCAAGAAGCTTGTGCATCTTCTCTGTTCGTCGCGGTCAATGGGAAAAGGCGCTTATCTGCAATCTAGGTGTTTCTGCGTGCTGCGCCCGCCCAAAGAGTGCCCGGGTGAAAACGACAACGCAGACATGTCGGGTGCCACTGTCTGCACCAGCACAGCAAGTTTTGAGCAAATATCTCCTTCCGTTCTGCCGCAATGGCAAGAAGCTTGTGCATCTTCTCTGTTCGTCGCGGTCAATGGGAAAAGACGCTTATCTGCAATCTAGGTGTTTCTGCGTGCTGCGCCCGCCCAAAGAGTGCCCGGGTGAAAACGACAACTCAGGCATGTCATGTGCCACTGTCTGGACCAGCACAGCAAGTTTTGAGCAAATATCTCCTTCCGTTCGGCCGCAATGGAAAGAAGCTTGTGCATCTTCTCTGTTCGTCGCGGTCAATGGGAAAAGGCGCTTATCTGCAATCTAGGTGTTTCTGCGTGATGCGCCCGCCCAAAGAGTGCCCGGGTGAAAACGACAACGCAGGCATGTCGGGTTCCACTGTCTGCACCAGCACAGCAAGTTTTGAGCAAATATCTCCTTCCGTTCGGCCGCAATGGCAAGAAGCTTGTGCATCTTCTCTGTTCGTCGCTATCAATGGGAATAGGCGCTTATCTGCAATCTAGGTGTTTCTGCGTGCTGCGCCCGCCCAAAGAGTGCCCGGGTGAAAACGACAACGCAGGCATGTCGGGTGCCACTGTCTGCACCAGCACAGCAAGTTTTGAGCAAATATCTCCTTCCGTTCTGCCACAATGGCAAGAAGCTTGTGCATCTTCTCTGTTCGTCGCGGTCAATGGGAAAAGGCGCTTATCTGCAATCTAAGTGTTTCTGCGTGCTGCGCCCGCCCAAAGAGTGCCCGGGTGAAAACGACAACGCAGGCATGTCGGGTGCCACTGTCTGCACCAGCACAGCAAGTTTTGAGCAAATATCTCCTTCCGTTCTGCCGCAATGGCAAGAAGCTTGTGCTTCTTCTCTGTTCGTCGCGGTCAATGGGAAAAGGCGCTTATCTGCAATCTAGGTGTTTCTGCGTGCTGCGCCCGCCCAAAGAGTGCGCGGGTGAAAACGACAACGCAGGCATGTCGGGTGCCACTGTCTGCACCAGCACAGCAAGTTTTGAGCAAATATCTCCTTCCGTTCTGCCGCAATGGGAAGAAGCTTGTGCATCTTCTCTGTTCGTCGCGGTCAATGGGAAAAGGCGCTTATCTGCAATCTAGGTGTTTCTGCGTGCTGCGCCCGCCCAAAGAGTGCCCGGGTGAAAACGACATTGCATGCATGTCGGGTGCCACTGTCTGCACCAGCACAGCAAGTTTTGAGCAAATATCTCCTTCCTTTCGGCCGCAATGGCAAGAAGCTTGTGCATCTTCTCTGTTCGTCGCGGTCAATGGGAAAAGGCGCTTATCTGCAATCTAGGTGTTTCTGCGTGCTGCGCCCGCCCAAAGAGTGCCCGGGTGAAAACGACAACGCAGGCAAGTCGTGTGCCACTGTCTGCACCAGCACAGCAAGTTTTGAGCAAATATCTCCTTCCGTTCGGCCGCAATGGCAAGAAGCTTGTGCATCTTCTCTGTTCGTCGCGGTCAATGGGAAAAGGCGCTTATCTGCAATCTAAGTGTTTCTGCGTGCTGCGCCCGCCCAAAGAGTGCCCGGGTGAAAACGACAACGCAGGCATGTCGGGTGCCACTGTCTGCACCAGCACAGCAAGTTTTGAGCAAATATCTCCTTCCGTTCTGCCGCAATGGCAAGAAGCTTGTGCATCTTCTCTGTTCGTCGCGGTCAATGGGAAAAGACGCTTATCTGCAATCTAGGTGTTTCTGCGTGCTGCGCCCGCCCAAAGAGTGCCCGGGTGAAAACGACAACTCAGGCATGTCATGTGCCACTGTCTGGACCAGCACAGCAAGTTTTGAGCAAATATCTCCTTCCGTTCGGCCGCAATGGAAAGAAGCTTGTGCATCTTCTCTGTTCGTCGCGGTCAATGGGAAAAGGCGCTTATCTGCAATCTAGGTGTTTCTGCGTGATGCGCCCGCCCAAAGAGTGCCCGGGTGAAAACGACAACGCAGGCATGTCGGGTTCCACTGTCTGCACCAGCACAGCAAGTTTTGAGCAAATATCTCCTTCCGTTCGGCCGCAATGGCAAGAAGCTTGTGCATCTTCTCTGTTCGTCGCTATCAATGGGAATAGGCGCTTATCTGCAATCTAGGTGTTTCTGCGTGCTGCGCCCGCCCAAAGAGTGCCCGGGTGAAAACGACAACGCAGGCATGTCGGGTGCCACTGTCTGCACCAGCACAGCAAGTTTTGAGCAAATATCTCCTTCCGTTCGGCCGCAATGGCAAGAAGCTTGTGCATCTTCTCTGTTCGTCGCTATCAATGGGAATAGGCGCTTATCTGCAATCTAGGTGTTTCTGCGTGCTGCGCCCGCCCAAAGAGTGCCCGGGTGAAAACGACAACGCAGGCATGTCGGGTGCCACTGTCTGCACCAGCACAGCAAGTTTTGAGCAAATATCTCCTTCCGTTCTGCCGCAATGGGAAGAAGCTTGTGCATCTTCTCTGTTCGTCGCGGTCAATGGGAAAAGGCGCTTATCTGCAATCTAGGTGTTTCTGCGTGCTGCGCCCGCCCAAAGAGTGCGCGGGTGAAAACGACAACGCAGTCATGTCGGGTGCCACTGTCTGCACCAGCACAGCAAGTTTTGAGCAAATATCTCCTTCCGTTCGGCCGCAATGGCAAGAAGCTTGTGCATCTTCTCTGTTCGTCGCGGTCAATGGGAAAAGGCGCTTATCTGCAATCTAGGTGTTTCTGCGTGCTGCGCCCGCCAAAAGAGTGCCCGGGTGAAAACGACAACTCAGGCATGTCGGGTGCCACTGTCTGCACCAGGACAGAAAGTTTTGAGCAAATATCTCCTTCCGTTCGGCCGCAATGGCAAGAAGCTTGTGCATCTTCTCTGTTCGTCGCGGTCAATGGGAAAAGGCGCTTATCTGCAATCTAAGTGTTTCTGCGTGCTGCGCCCGCCCAAAGAGTGCCCGGGTGAAAACGACAACGCAGGCATGTCGGGTGCCACTGTCTGCACCAGCACAGCAAGTTTTGAGCAAATATCTCCTTCCGTTCTGCCGCAATGGCAAGAAGCTTGTGCATCTTCTCTGTTCGTCGCGGTCAATGGGAAAAGACGCTTATCTGCAATCTAGGTGTTTCTGCGTGCTGCGCACGCCCAAAGAGTGCCCGGGTGAAAACGACAACTCAGGCATGTCATGTGCCACTGTCTGGACCAGCACAGCAAGTTTTGAGCAAATATCTCCTTCCGTTCGGCCGCAATGGAAAGAAGCTTGTGCATCTTCTCTGTTCGTCGCTATCAATGGGAATAGGCGCTTATCTGCAATCTAGGTGTTTCTGCGTGCTGCGCCCGCCCAAAGAGTGCCCGGGTGAAAACGACAACGCAGGCATGTCGGGTGCCACTGTCTGCACCAGCACAGCAAGTTTTGAGCAAATATCTCCTTCCGTTCTGCCGCAATGGGAAGAAGCTTGTGCATCTTCTCTGTTCGTCGCGGTCAATGGGAAAAGGCGCTTATCTGCAATCTAGGTGTTTCTGCGTGCTGCGCCCGCCCAAAGAGTGCGCGGGTGAAAACGACAACGCAGTCATGTCGGGTGCCACTGTCTGCACCAGCACAGCAAGTTTTGAGCAAATATCTCCTTCCGTTCGGCCGCAATGGCAAGAAGCTTGTGCATCTTCTCTGTTCGTCGCGGTCAATGGGAAAAGGCGCTTATCTGCAATCTAGGTGTTTCTGCGTGCTGCGCCCGCCAAAAGAGTGCCCGGGTGAAAACGACAACTCAGGCATGTCGGGTGCCACTGTCTGCACCAGGACAGAAAGTTTTGAGCAAATATCTCCTTCCGTTCGGCCGCAATGGCAAGAAGCTTGTGCATCTTCTCTGTTCGTCGCGGTCAATGGGAAAAGGCGCTTATCTGCAATCTAAGTGTTTCTGCGTGCTGCGCCCGCCCAAAGAGTGCCCGGGTGAAAACGACAACGCAGGCATGTCGGGTGCCACTGTCTGCACCAGCACAGCAAGTTTTGAGCAAATATCTCCTTCCGTTCTGCCGCAATGGCAAGAAGCTTGTGCATCTTCTCTGTTCGTCGCGGTCAATGGGAAAAGACGCTTATCTGCAATCTAGGTGTTTCTGCGTGCTGCGCACGCCCAAAGAGTGCCCGGGTGAAAACGACAACTCAGGCATGTCATGTGCCACTGTCTGGACCAGCACAGCAAGTTTTGAGCAAATATCTCCTTCCGTTCGGCCGCAATGGAAAGAAGCTTGTGCATCTTCTCTGTTCGTCGCGGTCAATGGGAAAAGGCGCTTATCTGCAATCTAGGTGTTTCTGCGTGCTGCGCCCGCCCAAAGAGTGCCCGGGTGAAAACGACAACGCAGGCATGTCGGGTGCCACTGTCTGCACCAGCACAGCAAGTTTTGAGCAAATATCTCCTTCCGTTCGGCCGCAATGGCAAGAAGCTTGTGCATCTTCTCTGTTCGTCGCTATCAATGGGAATAGGCGCTTATCTGCAATCTAGGTGTTTCTGCGTGCTGCGCCCGCCCAAAGAGTGCCCGGGTGAAAACGACAACGCAGGCATGTCGGGTGCCACTGTCTGCACCAGCACAGCAAGTTTTGAGCAAATATCTCCTTCCGTTCGGCCGCAATGGCAAGAAGCTTGTGCATCTTCTCTGTTCGTCGCTATCAATGGGAATAGGCGCTTATCTGCAATCTAGGTGTTTCTGCGTGCTGCGCCCGCCCAAAGAGTGCCCGGGTGAAAACGACAACGCAGGCATGTCGGGTGCCACTGTCTGCACCAGCACAGCAAGTTTTGAGCAAATATCTCCTTCCGTTCTGCCGCAATGGGAAGAAGCTTGTGCATCTTCTCTGTTCGTCGCGGTCAATGGGAAAAGGCGCTTATCTGCAATCTAGGTGTTTCTGCGTGCTGCGCCCGCCCAAAGAGTGCGCGGGTGAAAACGACAACGCAGGCATGTCGGGTGCCACTGTCTGCACCAGCACAGCAAGTTTTGAGCAAATATCTCCTTCCGTTCGGCCGCAATGGCAAGAAGCTTGTGCATCTTCTCTGTTCGTCGCGGTCAATGGGAAAAGGCGCTTATCTGCAATCTAGGTGTTTCTGCGTGCTGCGCCCGCCCAAAGAGTGCCCGGGTGAAAACGACAACGCAGGCATGTCGGGTGCCACTGTCTGCACCAGCACAGCAAGTTTTGAGCAAATATCTCCTTCCGTTCTGCCGCAATGGCAAGAAGCTTGTGCTTCTTCTCTGTTCGTCGCGGTCAATGGGAAAAGGCGCTTATCTGCAATCTAGGTGTTTCTGCGTGCTGCGCCCGCCCAAAGAGTGCGCGGGTGAAAACGACAACGCAGGCATGTCGGGTGCCACTGTCTGCACCAGCACAGCAAGTTTTGAGCAAATATTTCCTTCCGTTCGGCCGCAATGGCAAGAAGCTTGTGCATCTTCTCTGTTCGTCGCGGTCAATGGGAAAAGGCGCTTATCTGCAATCTAGGTGTTTCTGCGTGCTGCGCCCGCCCAAAGAGTGCCCGGGTGAAAACGACAACGCAGGCATGTCGGGTGCCACTGTCTGCACCAGCACAGCAAGTTTTGAGCAAATATCTCCTTCCGTTCGGCCGCAATGGCAAGAAGCTTGTGCATCTTCTCTGTTCGTCGCGGTCAATGGGAAAAGGCGCTTATCTGCAATCTAGGTGTTTCTGCGTGCTGCGCCCGCCCAAAGAGTGCCCGGGTGAAAACGACAACGCAGGCATGTCGGGTGCCACTGTCTGCACCAGCACAGCATGTTTTGAGCAAATATCTCCTTCCGTTCGGCCGCAATGGCAAGAAGCTTGTGCATCTTCTCTGTTCGTCGCGGTCAATGGGAAAAGGCGCTTATCTGCAATCTAGGTGTTTCTGCGTGCTGCGCCCGCCCAAAGAGTGCCCGGGTGAAAACGACAACGCAGGCATGTCGGGTGCCACTGTCTGCACCAGCACAGCAAGTTTTGAGCAAATATCTCCTTCCGTTCTGCCACAATGGCAAGAAGCTTGTGCATCTTCTCTGTTCGTCGCGGTCAATGGGAAAATGCGCTTATCTGCAATCTAAGTGTTTCTGCGTGCTGCGCCCGCCCAAAGAGTGCCCGGGTGAAAACGACAACGCAGGCATGTCGGGTGCCACTGTCTGCACCAGCACAGCAAGTTTTGAGCAAATATCTCCTTCCGTTCTGCCGCAATGGCAAGAAGCTTGTGCATCTTCTCTGTTCGTCGCGGTCAATGGGAAAAGGCGCTTATCTGCAATCTAAGTGTTTCTGCGTGCTGCGCCCGCCCAAAGAGTGCCCGGGTGAAAACGACAACGCAGGCATGTCGGGTGCCACTGTCTGCACCAGCACAGCAAGTTTTGAGCAAATATCTCCTTCCGTTCTGCCGCAATGGCAAGAAGCTTGTGCATCTTCTCTGTTCGTCGCGGTCAATGGGAAAAGGCGCTTATCTGCAATCTAGGTGTTTCTGCGTGCTGCGCCCGCCCAAAGAGTGCCCGGGTGAAAACGACAACGCAGGCATGTCGGGTGCCACTGTCTGCACCAGCACAGCAAGTTTTGAGCAAATATTTCCTTCCGTTCGGCCGCAATGGCAAGAAGCTTGTGCATCTTCTCTGTTCGTCGCGGTCAATGGGAAAAGGCGCTTATCTGCAATCTAGGTGTTTCTGCGTGCTGCGCCCGCCCAAAGAGTGCCCGGGTGAAAACGACAACGCAGGCATGTCGGGTGCCACTGTCTGCACCAGCACAGCAAGTTTTGAGCAAATATCTCCTTCCGTTCGGCCGCAATGGCAAGAAGCTTATGCATCTTCTCTGTTCGTCGCGGTCAATGGGAAAAGGCGCTTATCTGCAATCTAGGTGTTTCTGCGTGCTGCGCCCGCCCAAAGAGTGCCCGGGTGAAAACGACAACGCAGGCATGTCGGGTGCCACTGTCTGCACCAGCACAGCAAGTTTTGAGCAAATATCTCCTTCCGTTCGGCCGCAATGGCAAGAAGCTCGTGCATCTTCTCTGTTCGTCGCGGTCAAAGGGAAAAGGCGCTTATCTGCAATCTAGGTGTTTCTGCGTGCTACGCCCGCCCAAAGAGTGCCCGGTGAAAACGAAAACGCAGGCATGTCGGGTGCCACTGTCTGCACCAGCACAGCAAGTTTTGAGCAAATATCTCCTTCCGTTCGGACGCAATGGCAAGAAGCTTGTGCATCTTCTCTGTTCGTCGCGGTCAATGGGAAAAGGCGCTTATCTGCAATCTAGGTGTTTCTGCGTGCTGCGCCCGCCCAAAGAGTGCCCGGGTGAAAACGACAACGCATGCAAGTCGTGTGCCACTGTCTGCACCAGCACAGCAAGTTTTGAGCAAATATCTCCTTCCGTTCGGCCGCAATGGCAAGAAGCTTGTGCATCTTCTCTGTTCGTCGCGGTCAATGGGAAAAGGCGCTTATCTGCAATCTAAGTGTTTCTGCGTGCTGCGCCCGCCCAAAGAGTGCCCGGGTGAAAACGACAACGCAGGCATGTCGGGTGCCACTGTCTGCACCAGCACAGCAAGTTTTGAGCAAATATCTCCTTCCGTTCTGCCACAATGGCAAGAAGCTTGTGCATCTTCTCTGTTCGTCGCGGTCAATGGGAAAAGGCGCTTATCTGCAATCTAAGTGTTTCTGCGTGCTGCGCCAGCCCAAAGAGTGCCCGGGTGAAAACGACAACGCAGGCATGTCGGGTGCCACTGTCTGCACCAGCACAGCAAGTTTTGAGCAAATATCTCCTTCCGTTCGGCCGCAATGGCAAGAAGCTTGTGCATCTTCTCTGTTCGTCGCGGTCAAGGGGAAAAGGCGCTTATCTGCAATCTAGGTGTTTCTGCGTGCTGCGCCCGCCCAAAGAGTGCCCGGGTGAAAACGACAACGCAGGCATGTCGGGTGCCACTGTCTGCACCAGCACAGCAAGTTTTGAGCAAATATCTCCTTCCGTTCGGCCGCAATGGCAAGAAGCTTGTGCATCTTCTCTGTTCGTCGCGGTCAATGGGAAAAGGCGCTTATCTGCAATCTAGGTGTTTCTGCGTGCTGCGCCCGCCCAAAGAGTGCCCGGGTGAAAACGACAACGCAGGCATGTCGGGTGCCACTGTCTGCACCAGCACAGCAAGTTTTGAGCAAATATCTCCTTCCGTTCGGCCGCAATGGCAAGAAGCTCGTGCATCTTCTCTGTTCGTCGCGGTCAAAGGGAAAAGGCGCTTATCTGCAATCTAGGTGTTTCTGCGTGCTACGCCCGCCCAAAGAGTGCCCGGTGAAAACGAAAACGCAGGCATGTCGGGTGCCACTGTCTGCACCAGCACAGCAAGTTTTGAGCAAATATCTCCTTCCGTTCGGACGCAATGGCAAGAAGCTTGTGCATCTTCTCTGTTCGTCGCGGTCAATGGGAAAAGGCGCTTATCTGCAATCTAGGTGTTTCTGCGTGCTGCGCCCGCCCAAAGAGTGCCCGGGTGAAATCGACAACGCATGCAAGTCGTATGCCACTGTCTGCACCAGCACAGCAAGTTTTGAGCAAATATCTCCTTCCGTTCGGCCGCAATGGCAAGAAGCTTGTGCATCTTCTCTGTTCGTCGCGGTCAATGGGAAAAGGCGCTTATCTGCAATCTAAGTGTTTCTGCGTGCTGCGCCCGCCCAAAGAGTGCCCGGGTGAAAACGACAACGCAGGCATGTCGGGTGCCACTGTCTGCACCAGCACAGCAAGTTTTGAGCAAATATCTCCTTCCGTTCTGCCACAATGGCAAGAAGGTTGTGCATCTTCTCTGTTCGTCGCGGTCAATGGGAAAAGGCGCTTATCTGCAATCTAAGTGTTTCTGCGTGCTGCGCCCGCCCAAAGAGTGCCCGGGTGAAAACGACAACGCAGGCATGTCGGGTGCCACTGTCTGCACCAGCACAGCAAGTTTTGAGCAAATATCTCCTTCCGTTCGGCCGCAATGGCAAGAAGCTTGTGCATCTTCTCTGTTCGTCGCGGTCAAGGGGAAAAGGCGCTTATCTGCAATCTAGGTGTTTCTGCGTGCTGCGCCCGTCCAAAGAGTGCCCGGGTGAAAACGACAAGGCAGGCATGTCGGGTGCCACTGTCTGCACCAGCACAGCAAGTTTTGAGCAAATATCTCCTTCCGTTCGGCCGCAATGGCAAGAAGCTTGTGTATCTTCTCTGTTCGTCGCGGACAATGGGAAAAGGCGCTTATCTGCAATCTAGGTGTTTCTGCGTGCTGCGCCCGCCCAAAGAGTGCCCGGGTGAAAACGACAACGCAGGCATGTCAGGTGCCATTGTCTGCACCAGCACAGCAAGTTTTGAGCAAATATCTCCTTCCGTTCGGCCGCAATGGAAAGAAGCTTGTGCATCTTCTCTGTTCGTCGCTATCAATGGGAATAGGCGCTTATCTGCAATCTAGGTGTTTCTGCGTGCTGCGCCCGCCCAAAGAGTGCCCGGGTGAAAACGACAACGCAGTCATGTCGGGTGCCACTGTCTGCACCAGCACAGCAAGTTTTGAGCAAATATCTCCTTCCGTTCTGCCGCAATGGGAAGAAGCTTGTGCATCTTCTCTGTTCGTCGCGGTCAATGGGAAAAGGCGCTTATCTGCAATCTAGGTGTTTCTGCGTGCTGCGCCCGCCCAAAGAGTGCCCGGGTGAAAACGACATTGCATGCATGTCGGGTGCCACTGTCTGCACCAGCACAGCAAGTTTTGAGCAAATATCTCCTTCCTTTCGGCCGCAATGGCAAGAAGCTTGTGCATCTTCTCTGTTCGTCGCGGTCAATGGGAAAAGGCGCTTATCTGCAATCTAGGTGTTTCTGCGTGCTGCGCCCGCCCAAAGAGTGCCCGGGTGAAAACGACAACGCAGGCAAGTCTTGTGCCACTGTCTGCACCAGCACAGCAAGTTTTGAGCAAATATCTCCTTCCGTTCGGCCGCAATGGCAAGAAGCTTGTGCATCTTCTCTGTTCGTCGCGGTCAATGGGAAAAGGCGCTTATCTGCAATGTAGGTGTTTCTGCGGGCTGAGCCCGCCCAAAGAGTGCCCGGGTGAAAACGACAAGGCAGGCATGTCGGGTGCCACTGTCTGCACCAGCACAGCAAGTTTTGAGCAAATATCTCCTTCCGTTCTGCCGCAATGGCAAGAAGCTTGTGCATCTTCTCTGTTCGTCGCGGTCAATGGGAAAAGGCGCTTATCTGCAATCTAGGTGTTTCTGCGTGCTGCGCCCGCCCAAAGAGTGCCCGGGTGAAAACGACAACGCAGGCATGTCGGGTGCCACTGTCTGCACCAGCACAGCAAGTTTTGAGCAAATATCTCCTTCCGTTCGGCCGCAATGGCAAGAAACTTGTGCATCTTCTCTGTTCGTCGCGGTCAATGGGAAAAGGCGCTTATCTGCAATCTAGGTGTTTCTGCGTGCTGCGCCCGCCCAAAGAGTGCGCGGGTGAAAACGACAACGCAGGCATGTCGGGTGCCACTGTCTGCACCAGCACAGCAAGTTTTGAGCAAATATCTCCTTCCGTTCGGCCGCAATGGAAAGAAGCTTGTGCATCTTCTCTGTTCGTCGCGGTCAATGGGAAAAGGCGCTTATCTGCAATCTAGGTGTTTCTGCGTGCTGCGCCCGCCCAAAGAGTGCCCGGGTGAAAACGACAACGCAGGCATGTCGGGTGCCACTGTCTGCACCAGCACAGCAAGTTTTGAGCAAATATCTCCTTCCGTTCGGCCGCAATGGCAAGAAGCTCGTGCATCTTCTCTGTTCGTCGCGGTCAAAGGGAAAAGGCGCTTATCTGCTATCTAGGTGTTTCTGCGTGCTACGCCCGCCCAAAGAGTGCCCGGTGAAAACGACAACGCAGGCATGTCGGGTGCCACTGTCTGCACCAGCACAGCAAGTTTTGAGCAAATATCTCCTTCCGTTCGGCCGCAATGGCAAGAAGCTTGTGCATCTTCTCTGTTCGTCGCAGTCAATGGGAAAAGGCGCTTATCTGCAATCTAGGTGTTTCTGCGTGCTGCGCCCGCCCAAAGAGTGCCCGGGTGAAAACGACAACGCAGGCATGTCGGGTGCCACTGTCTGCACCAGCACAGCAAGTTTTGAGCAAATATCTCCTTCCGTTCGGCCGCAATGGCAAGAAACTTGTGCATCTTCTCTGTTCGTCGCGGTCAATGGGAAAAGGCGCTTATCTGCAATCTAGATGTTTCTGCGTGCTGCGCCCGCCCAAAGAGTGCGCGGGTGAAAACGACAACGCAGGCATGTCGGGTGCCACTGTCTGCACCAGCACAGCAAGTTTTGAGCAAATATCTCCTTCCGTTCGGCCGCAATGGCAAGAAGCTTGTGCATCTTCTCTGTTCGTCGCGGTCAATGGGAAAAGGCGCTTATCTGCAATCTAGGTGTTTCTGCGTGCTGCGCCCGCCCAAAGAGTGCCCGGGTGAAAACGACAACGCAGGCATGTCGGGTGCCACTGTCTGCACCAGCACAGCAAGTTTTGAGCAAATATCTCCTTCCGTTCGGCCGCAATGGCAAGAAGCTTGTGTATCTTCTCTGTTCGTCGCGGTCAATGGGAAAAGGCGCTTATCTGCAATCTAGGTGTTTCTGCGTGCTGCGCCCGCCCAAAGAGTGCCCGGGTGAAAACGACAACGCAGGCATGTCGGGTGCCACTGTCTGCACCAGCACAGCAAGTTTTGAGCAAATATCTCCTTCCGTTCGGCCGCAATGGCAAGAAGCTTGTGCATCTTCTCTGTTCGTCGCGGTCAATGGGAAAAGGCGCTTATCTGCAATCTAGGTGTTTCTGCGTGCTGCGCCCGTCCAAAGAGTGCCCGGGTGAAAACGACAAGGCAGGCATGTCGGGTGCCACTGTCTGCACCAGCACAGCAAGTTTTGAGCAAATATCTCCTTCCGTTCGGCCGCAATGGCAAGAAACTTGTGCATCTTCTCTGTTCGTCGCGGTCAATGGGAAAAGGCGCTTATCTGCAATCTAGGTGTTTCTGCGTGCTGCGCCCGCCCAAAGAGTGCGCGGGTGAAAACGACAACGCAGGCATGTCGGGTGCCACTGTCTGCACCAGCACAGCAAGTTTTGAGCAAATATCTCCTTCCGTTCGGCCGCAATGGCAAGAAGCTTGTGCATCTTCTCTGTTCGTCGCGGTCAATGGGAAAAGGCGCTTATCTGCAATCTAGGTGTTTCTGCGTGCTGCGCCCGCCCAAAGAGTGCCCGGGTGAAAACGACAACGCAGGCATGTCGGGTGCCACTGTCTGCACCAGCACAGCAAGTTTTGAGCAAATATCTCCTTCCGTTCTGCCGCAATGGCAAGAAGCTTGTGCATCTTCTCTGTTCGTCGCGGTCAATGGGAAAAGACGCTTATCTGCAATCTAGGTGTTTCTGCGTGCTGCGCCCGCCCAAAGAGTGCCCGGGTGAAAACGACAACTCAGGCATGTCATGTGCCACTGTCTGGACCAGCACAGCAAGTTTTGAGCAAATATCTCCTTCCGTTCGGCCGCAATGGCAAGAAGCTTGTGCATCTTCTCTGTTCGTCGCGGTCAATGGGAAAAGGCGCTTATCTGCAATCTAGGTGTTTCTGCGGGCTGAGCCCGCCCAAAGAGTGCCCGGGTGAAAACGACAAGGCAGGCATGTCGGGTGCCACTGTCTGCACCAGCACAGCAAGTTTTGAGCAAATATCTCCTTCCGTTCGGCCGCAATGGCAAGAAGCTTGTGCATCTTCTCTGTTCGTCGCGGTCAATGGGAAAAGGCGCTTATCTGCAATCTAGGTGTTTCTGCGTGCTGCGCCCGCCAAAAGAGTGCCCGGGTGAAAACGACAACTCAGGCATGTCGGGTGCCACTGTCTGCACCAGGACAGAAAGTTTTGAGCAAATATCTCCTTCCGTTCGGCCGCAATGGCAAGAAGCTTGTGCATCTTCTCTGTTCGTCGCGGTCAATGGGAAAAGGCGCTTATCTGCAATCTAAGTGTTTCTGCGTGCTGCGCCCGCCCAAAGAGTGCCCGGGTGAAAACGACAACGCAGGCATGTCGGGTGCCACTGTCTGCACCAGCACAGCAAGTTTTGAGCAAATATCTCCTTCCGTTCTGCCGCAATGGCAAGAAGCTTGTGCATCTTCTCTGTTCGTCGCGGTCAATGGGAAAAGACGCTTATCTGCAATCTAGGTGTTTCTGCGTGCTGCGCCCGCCCAAAGAGTGCCCGGGTGAAAACGACAACTCAGGCATGTCATGTGCCACTGTCTGGACCAGCACAGCAAGTTTTGAGCAAATATCTCCTTCCGTTCGGCCGCAATGGAAAGAAGCTTGTGCATCTTCTCTGTTCGTCGCGGTCAATGGGAAAAGGCGCTTATCTGCAATCTAGGTGTTTCTGCGTGCTGCGCCCGCCCAAAGAGTGCCCGGGTGAAAACGACAACGCAGGCAAGTCGTGTGCCACTGTCTGCACCAGCACAGCAAGTTTTGAGCAAATATCTCCTTCCGTTCGGCCTCAATGGCAAGAAGCTTGTGCATCTTCTCTGTTCGTCGCGGTCAAAGGGAAAAGGCGCTTATCTGCAATCTAGGTGTTTCTGCGGGCTGAGCCCGCCCAAAGAGTGCCCGGGTGAAAACGACAAGGCAGGCATGTCGGGTGCCACTGTCTGCACCAGCACAGCAAGTTTTGAGCAAATATCTCCTTCCGTTCGGCCGCAATGGCAAGAAGCTTGTGCATCTTCTCTGTTCGTCGCGGTCAATGGGAAAAGGCGCTTATCTGCAATCTAGGTGTTTCTGCGTGCTGCGCCCGCCCAAAGAGTGCCCGGGTGAAAACGACAACGCAGGCAAGTCGTGTGCCACTGTCTGCACCAGCACAGCAAGTTTTGAGCAAATATCTCCTTCCGTTCGGCCTCAATGGCAAGAAGCTTGTGCATCTTCTCTGTTCGTCGCGGTCAAAGGGAAAAGGCGCTTATCTGCAATCTAGGTGTTTCTGCGGGCTGAGCCCGCCCAAAGAGTGCCCGGGTGAAAACGACAAGGCAGGCATGTCGGGTGCCACTGTCTGCACCAGCACAGCAAGTTTTGAGCAAATATCTCCTTCCGTTCGGCCGCAATGGCAAGAAGCTTGTGCATCTTCTCTGTTCGTCGCGGTCAATGGGAAAAGACGCTTATCTGCAATCTAGGTGTTTCTGCGTGCTGCGCCCGCCCAAAGAGTGCCCGGGTGAAAACGACAACTCAGGCATGTCATGTGCCACTGTCTGGACCAGCACAGCAAGTTTTGAGCAAATATCTCCTTCCGTTCGGCCGCAATGGAAAGAAGCTTGTGCATATTCTCTGTTCGTCGCGGTCAATGGGAAAAGGCGCTTATCTGCAATCTAGGTGTTTCTGCGTGCTGCGCCCGCCCAAAGAGTGCCCGGGTGAAAACGACAACGCAGGCATGTCGGGTGCCACTGTCTGCACCAGCACAGCAAGTTTTGAGCAAATATCTCCTTCCGTTCTGCCACAATGGCAAGAAGCTTGTGCATCTTCTCTGTTCGTCGCGGTCAATGGGAAAAGGCGCTTATCTGCAATCTAAGTGTTTCTGCGTGCTGCGCCCGCCCAAAGAGTGCCCGGGTGAAAACGACAACGCAGGCATGTCGGGTGCCACTGTCTGCACCAGCACAGCAAGTTTTGAGCAAATATCTCCTTCCGTTCTGCCGCAATGGCAAGAAGCTTGTGCATCTTCTCTGTTCGTCGCGGTCAATGGGAAAAGGCGCTTATCTGCAATCTAAGTGTTTCTGCGTGCTGCGCCCGCCCAAAGAGTGCCCGGGTGAAAACGACAACGCAGGCATGTCGGGTGCCACTGTCTGCACCAGCACAGCAAGTTTTGAGCAAATATCTCCTTCCGTTCTGCCGCAATGGGAAGAAGCTTGTGCATCTTCTCTGTTCGTCGCGGTCAATGGGAAAAGGCGCTTATCTGCAATCTAGGTGTTTCTGCGTGCTGCGCCCGCCCAAAGAGTGCCCGGGTGAAAACGACATTGCATGCATGTCGGGTGCCACTGTCTGCACCAGCACAGCAAGTTTTGAGCAAATATCTCCTTCCTTTCGGCCGCAATGGCAAGAAGCTTGTGCATCTTCTCTGTTCGTCGCGGTCAATGGGAAAAGGCGCTTATCTGCAATCTAGGTGTTTCTGCGTGCTGCGCCCGCCCAAAGAGTGCCCGAGTGAAAACGACAACGCAGGCAAGTCGTGTGCCACTGTCTGCACCAGCACAGCAAGTTTTGAGCAAATATCTCCTTCCGTTCGGCCTCAATGGCAAGAAGCTTGTGCATCTTCTCTGTTCGTCGCGGTCAATGGGAAAAGGCGCTTATCTGCAATCTAGGTGTTTCTGCGGGCTGAGCCCGCCCAAAGAGTGCCCGGGTGAAAACGACAAGGCAGGCATGTCGGGTGCCACTGTCTGCACCAGCACAGCAAGTTTTGAGCAAATATCTCCTTCCGTTCGGCCGCAATGGCAAGAAGCTTGTGCATCTTCTCTGTTCGTCGCGGTCAATGGGAAAAGGCGCTTATCTGCAATCTAGGTGTTTCTGCGTGCTGCGCCCGCCAAAAGAGTGCCCGGGTGAAAACGACAACTCAGGCATGTCGGGTGCCACTGTCTGCACCAGGACAGAAAGTTTTGAGCAAATATCTCCTTCCGTTCGGCCGCAATGGCAAGAAGCTTGTGCATCTTCTCTGTTCGTCGCGGTCAATGGGAAAAGGCGCTTATCTGCAATCTAAGTGTTTCTGCGTGCTGCGCCCGCCCAAAGAGTGCCCGGGTGAAAACGACAACGCAGACATGTCGGGTGCCACTGTCTGCACCAGCACAGCAAGTTTTGAGCAAATATCTCCTTCCGTTCTGCCGCAATGGCAAGAAGCTTGTGCATCTTCTCTGTTCGTCGCGGTCAATGGGAAAAGACGCTTATCTGCAATCTAGGTGTTTCTGCGTGCTGCGCCCGCCCAAAGAGTGCCCGGGTGAAAACGACAACTCAGGCATGTCATGTGCCACTGTCTGGACCAGCACAGCAAGTTTTGAGCAAATATCTCCTTCCGTTCGGCCGCAATGGAAAGAAGCTTGTGCATCTTCTCTGTTCGTCGCGGTCAATGGGAAAAGGCGCTTATCTGCAATCTAGGTGTTTCTGCGTGATGCGCCCGCCCAAAGAGTGCCCGGGTGAAAACGACAACGCAGGCATGTCGGGTTCCACTGTCTGCACCAGCACAGCAAGTTTTGAGCAAATATCTCCTTCCGTTCGGCCGCAATGGCAAGAAGCTTGTGCATCTTCTCTGTTCGTCGCTATCAATGGGAATAGGCGCTTATCTGCAATCTAGGTGTTTCTGCGTGCTGCGCCCGCCCAAAGAGTGCCCGGGTGAAAACGACAACGCAGGCATGTCGGGTGCCACTGTCTGCACCAGCACAGCAAGTTTTGAGCAAATATCTCCTTCCGTTCTGCCACAATGGCAAGAAGCTTGTGCATCTTCTCTGTTCGTCGCGGTCAATGGGAAAAGGCGCTTATCTGCAATCTAAGTGTTTCTGCGTGCTGCGCCCGCCCAAAGAGTGCCCGGGTGAAAACGACAACGCAGGCATGTCGGGTGCCACTGTCTGCACCAGCACAGCAAGTTTTGAGCAAATATCTCCTTCCGTTCTGCCGCAATGGCAAGAAGCTTGTGCTTCTTCTCTGTTCGTCGCGGTCAATGGGAAAAGGCGCTTATCTGCAATCTAGGTGTTTCTGCGTGCTGCGCCCGCCCAAAGAGTGCGCGGGTGAAAACGACAACGCAGGCATGTCGGGTGCCACTGTCTGCACCAGCACAGCAAGTTTTGAGCAAATATCTCCTTCCGTTCTGCCGCAATGGGAAGAAGCTTGTGCATCTTCTCTGTTCGTCGCGGTCAATGGGAAAAGGCGCTTATCTGCAATCTAGGTGTTTCTGCGTGCTGCGCCCGCCCAAAGAGTGCCCGGGTGAAAACGACATTGCATGCATGTCGGGTGCCACTGTCTGCACCAGCACAGCAAGTTTTGAGCAAATATCTCCTTCCTTTCGGCCGCAATGGCAAGAAGCTTGTGCATCTTCTCTGTTCGTCGCGGTCAATGGGAAAAGGCGCTTATCTGCAATCTAGGTGTTTCTGCGTGCTGCGCCCGCCCAAAGAGTGCCCGGGTGAAAACGACAACGCAGGCAAGTCGTGTGCCACTGTCTGCACCAGCACAGCAAGTTTTGAGCAAATATCTCCTTCCGTTCGGCCGCAATGGCAAGAAGCTTGTGCATCTTCTCTGTTCGTCGCGGTCAATGGGAAAAGGCGCTTATCTGCAATCTAAGTGTTTCTGCGTGCTGCGCCCGCCCAAAGAGTGCCCGGGTGAAAACGACAACGCAGGCATGTCGGGTGCCACTGTCTGCACCAGCACAGCAAGTTTTGAGCAAATATCTCCTTCCGTTCTGCCGCAATGGCAAGAAGCTTGTGCATCTTCTCTGTTCGTCGCGGTCAATGGGAAAAGACGCTTATCTGCAATCTAGGTGTTTCTGCGTGCTGCGCCCGCCCAAAGAGTGCCCGGGTGAAAACGACAACTCAGGCATGTCATGTGCCACTGTCTGGACCAGCACAGCAAGTTTTGAGCAAATATCTCCTTCCGTTCGGCCGCAATGGAAAGAAGCTTGTGCATCTTCTCTGTTCGTCGCGGTCAATGGGAAAAGGCGCTTATCTGCAATCTAGGTGTTTCTGCGTGATGCGCCCGCCCAAAGAGTGCCCGGGTGAAAACGACAACGCAGGCATGTCGGGTTCCACTGTCTGCACCAGCACAGCAAGTTTTGAGCAAATATCTCCTTCCGTTCGGCCGCAATGGCAAGAAGCTTGTGCATCTTCTCTGTTCGTCGCTATCAATGGGAATAGGCGCTTATCTGCAATCTAGGTGTTTCTGCGTGCTGCGCCCGCCCAAAGAGTGCCCGGGTGAAAACGACAACGCAGGCATGTCGGGTGCCACTGTCTGCACCAGCACAGCAAGTTTTGAGCAAATATCTCCTTCCGTTCGGCCGCAATGGCAAGAAGCTTGTGCATCTTCTCTGTTCGTCGCTATCAATGGGAATAGGCGCTTATCTGCAATCTAGGTGTTTCTGCGTGCTGCGCCCGCCCAAAGAGTGCCCGGGTGAAAACGACAACGCAGGCATGTCGGGTGCCACTGTCTGCACCAGCACAGCAAGTTTTGAGCAAATATCTCCTTCCGTTCTGCCGCAATGGGAAGAAGCTTGTGCATCTTCTCTGTTCGTCGCGGTCAATGGGAAAAGGCGCTTATCTGCAATCTAGGTGTTTCTGCGTGCTGCGCCCGCCCAAAGAGTGCGCGGGTGAAAACGACAACGCAGTCATGTCGGGTGCCACTGTCTGCACCAGCACAGCAAGTTTTGAGCAAATATCTCCTTCCGTTCGGCCGCAATGGCAAGAAGCTTGTGCATCTTCTCTGTTCGTCGCGGTCAATGGGAAAAGGCGCTTATCTGCAATCTAGGTGTTTCTGCGTGCTGCGCCCGCCCAAAGAGTGCCCGGGTGAAAACGACAACGCAGGCATGTCGGGTGCCACTGTCTGCACCAGCACAGCAAGTTTTGAGCAAATATCTCCTTCCGTTCTGCCACAATGGCAAGAAGCTTGTGCATCTTCTCTGTTCGTCGCGGTCAATGGGAAAAGGCGCTTATCTGCAATCTAAGTGTTTCTGCGTGCTGCGCCCGCCCAAAGAGTGCTCGGGTGAAAACGACAACGCAGGCATGTCGGGTGCCACTGTCTGCACCAGCACAGCAAGTTTTGAGCAAATATCTCCTTCCGTTCTGCCGCAATGGCAAGAAGCTTGTGCTTCTTCTCTGTTCGTCGCGGTCAATGGGAAAAGGCGCTTATCTGCAATCTAGGTGTTTCTGCGTGCTGCGCCCGCCCAAAGAGTGCGCGGGTGAAAACGACAACGCAGGCATGTCGGGTGCCACTGTCTGCACCAGCACAGCAAGTTTTGAGCAAATATTTCCTTCCGTTCGGCCGCAATGGCAAGAAGCTTGTGCATCTTCTCTGTTCGTCGCGGTCAATGGGAAAAGGCGCTTATCTGCAATCTAGGTGTTTCTGCGTGCTGCGCCCGCCCAAAGAGTGCGCGGGTGAAAACGACAACGCAGGCATGTCGGGTGCCACTGTCTGCACCAGCACAGCAAGTTTTGAGCAAATATTTCCTTCCGTTCGGCCGCAATGGCAAGAAGCTTGTGCATCTTCTCTGTTCGTCGCGGTCAATGGGAAAAGGCGCTTATCTGCAATCTAGGTGTTTCTGCGTGCTGCGCCCGCCCAAAGAGTGCCCGGGTGAAAACGACAACGCAGACATGTCGGGTGCCACTGTCTGCACCAGCACAGCAAGTTTTGAGCAAATATCTCCTTCCGTTCTGCCGCAATGGCAAGAAGCTTGTGCATCTTCTCTGTTCGTCGCGGTCAATGGGAAAAGACGCTTATCTGCAATCTAGGTGTTTCTGCGTGCTGCGCCCGCCCAAAGAGTGCCCGGGTGAAAACGACAACTCAGGCATGTCATGTGCCACTGTCTGGACCAGCACAGCAAGTTTTGAGCAAATATCTCCTTCCGTTCGGCCGCAATGGAAAGAAGCTTGTGCATCTTCTCTGTTCGTCGCGGTCAATGGGAAAAGGCGCTTATCTGCAATCTAGGTGTTTCTGCGTGATGCGCCCGCCCAAAGAGTGCCCGGGTGAAAACGACAACGCAGGCATGTCGGGTTCCACTGTCTGCACCAGCACAGCAAGTTTTGAGCAAATATCTCCTTCCGTTCGGCCGCAATGGCAAGAAGCTTGTGCATCTTCTCTGTTCGTCGCTATCAATGGGAATAGGCGCTTATCTGCAATCTAGGTGTTTCTGCGTGCTGCGCCCGCCCAAAGAGTGCCCGGGTGAAAACGACAACGCAGGCATGTCGGGTGCCACTGTCTGCACCAGCACAGCAAGTTTTGAGCAAATATCTCCTTCCGTTCTGCCACAATGGCAAGAAGCTTGTGCATCTTCTCTGTTCGTCGCGGTCAATGGGAAAAGGCGCTTATCTGCAATCTAAGTGTTTCTGCGTGCTGCGCCCGCCCAAAGAGTGCCCGGGTGAAAACGACAACGCAGGCATGTCGGGTGCCACTGTCTGCACCAGCACAGCAAGTTTTGAGCAAATATCTCCTTCCGTTCTGCCGCAATGGCAAGAAGCTTGTGCTTCTTCTCTGTTCGTCGCGGTCAATGGGAAAAGGCGCTTATCTGCAATCTAGGTGTTTCTGCGTGCTGCGCCCGCCCAAAGAGTGCGCGGGTGAAAACGACAACGCAGGCATGTCGGGTGCCACTGTCTGCACCAGCACAGCAAGTTTTGAGCAAATATCTCCTTCCGTTCTGCCGCAATGGGAAGAAGCTTGTGCATCTTCTCTGTTCGTCGCGGTCAATGGGAAAAGGCGCTTATCTGCAATCTAGGTGTTTCTGCGTGCTGCGCCCGCCCAAAGAGTGCCCGGGTGAAAACGACATTGCATGCATGTCGGGTGCCACTGTCTGCACCAGCACAGCAAGTTTTGAGCAAATATCTCCTTCCTTTCGGCCGCAATGGCAAGAAGCTTGTGCATCTTCTCTGTTCGTCGCGGTCAATGGGAAAAGGCGCTTATCTGCAATCTAGGTGTTTCTGCGTGCTGCGCCCGCCCAAAGAGTGCCCGGGTGAAAACGACAACGCAGGCAAGTCGTGTGCCACTGTCTGCACCAGCACAGCAAGTTTTGAGCAAATATCTCCTTCCGTTCGGCCGCAATGGCAAGAAGCTTGTGCATCTTCTCTGTTCGTCGCGGTCAATGGGAAAAGGCGCTTATCTGCAATCTAAGTGTTTCTGCGTGCTGCGCCCGCCCAAAGAGTGCCCGGGTGAAAACGACAACGCAGGCATGTCGGGTGCCACTGTCTGCACCAGCACAGCAAGTTTTGAGCAAATATCTCCTTCCGTTCTGCCGCAATGGCAAGAAGCTTGTGCATCTTCTCTGTTCGTCGCGGTCAATGGGAAAAGACGCTTATCTGCAATCTAGGTGTTTCTGCGTGCTGCGCCCGCCCAAAGAGTGCCCGGGTGAAAACGACAACTCAGGCATGTCATGTGCCACTGTCTGGACCAGCACAGCAAGTTTTGAGCAAATATCTCCTTCCGTTCGGCCGCAATGGAAAGAAGCTTGTGCATCTTCTCTGTTCGTCGCGGTCAATGGGAAAAGGCGCTTATCTGCAATCTAGGTGTTTCTGCGTGATGCGCCCGCCCAAAGAGTGCCCGGGTGAAAACGACAACGCAGGCATGTCGGGTTCCACTGTCTGCACCAGCACAGCAAGTTTTGAGCAAATATCTCCTTCCGTTCGGCCGCAATGGCAAGAAGCTTGTGCATCTTCTCTGTTCGTCGCTATCAATGGGAATAGGCGCTTATCTGCAATCTAGGTGTTTCTGCGTGCTGCGCCCGCCCAAAGAGTGCCCGGGTGAAAACGACAACGCAGGCATGTCGGGTGCCACTGTCTGCACCAGCACAGCAAGTTTTGAGCAAATATCTCCTTCCGTTCGGCCGCAATGGCAAGAAGCTTGTGCATCTTCTCTGTTCGTCGCTATCAATGGGAATAGGCGCTTATCTGCAATCTAGGTGTTTCTGCGTGCTGCGCCCGCCCAAAGAGTGCCCGGGTGAAAACGACAACGCAGGCATGTCGGGTGCCACTGTCTGCACCAGCACAGCAAGTTTTGAGCAAATATCTCCTTCCGTTCTGCCGCAATGGGAAGAAGCTTGTGCATCTTCTCTGTTCGTCGCGGTCAATGGGAAAAGGCGCTTATCTGCAATCTAGGTGTTTCTGCGTGCTGCGCCCGCCCAAAGAGTGCGCGGGTGAAAACGACAACGCAGTCATGTCGGGTGCCACTGTCTGCACCAGCACAGCAAGTTTTGAGCAAATATCTCCTTCCGTTCGGCCGCAATGGCAAGAAGCTTGTGCATCTTCTCTGTTCGTCGCGGTCAATGGGAAAAGGCGCTTATCTGCAATCTAGGTGTTTCTGCGTGCTGCGCCCGCCCAAAGAGTGCCCGGGTGAAAACGACAACGCAGGCATGTCGGGTGCCACTGTCTGCACCAGCACAGCAAGTTTTGAGCAAATATCTCCTTCCGTTCTGCCACAATGGCAAGAAGCTTGTGCATCTTCTCTGTTCGTCGCGGTCAATGGGAAAAGGCGCTTATCTGCAATCTAAGTGTTTCTGCGTGCTGCGCCCGCCCAAAGAGTGCTCGGGTGAAAACGACAACGCAGGCATGTCGGGTGCCACTGTCTGCACCAGCACAGCAAGTTTTGAGCAAATATCTCCTTCCGTTCTGCCGCAATGGCAAGAAGCTTGTGCTTCTTCTCTGTTCGTCGCGGTCAATGGGAAAAGGCGCTTATCTGCAATCTAGGTGTTTCTGCGTGCTGCGCCCGCCCAAAGAGTGCGCGGGTGAAAACGACAACGCAGGCATGTCGGGTGCCACTGTCTGCACCAGCACAGCAAGTTTTGAGCAAATATTTCCTTCCGTTCGGCCGCAATGGCAAGAAGCTTGTGCATCTTCTCTGTTCGTCGCGGTCAATGGGAAAAGGCGCTTATCTGCAATCTAGGTGTTTCTGCGTGCTGCGCCCGCCCAAAGAGTGCGCGGGTGAAAACGACAACGCAGGCATGTCGGGTGCCACTGTCTGCACCAGCACAGCAAGTTTTGAGCAAATATTTCCTTCCGTTCGGCCGCAATGGCAAGAAGCTTGTGCATCTTCTCTGTTCGTCGCGGTCAATGGGAAAAGGCGCTTATCTGCAATCTAGGTGTTTCTGCGTGCTGCGCCCGCCCAAAGAGTGCCCGGGTGAAAACGACAACGCAGGCATGTCGGGTGCCACTGTCTGCACCAGCACAGCAAGTTTTGAGCAAATATCTCCTTCCGTTCGGCCGCAATGGCAAGAAGCTTATGCATCTTCTCTGTTCGTCGCGGTCAATGGGAAAAGGCGCTTATCTGCAATCTAGGTGTTTCTGCGTGCTGCGCCCGCCCAAAGAGTGCCCGGGTGAAAACGACAACGCAGGCATGTCGGGTGCCACTGTCTGCACCAGCACAGCAAGTTTTGAGCAAATATCTCCTTCCGTTCGGCCGCAATGGCAAGAAGCTCGTGCATCTTCTCTGTTCGTCGCGGTCAAAGGGAAAAGGCGCTTATCTGCAATCTAGGTGTTTCTGCGTGCTACGCCCGCCCAAAGAGTGCCCGGTGAAAACGAAAACGCAGGCATGTCGGGTGCCACTGTCTGCACCAGCACAGCAAGTTTTGAGCAAATATCTCCTTCCGTTCGGACGCAATGGCAAGAAGCTTGTGCATCTTCTCTGTTCGTCGCGGTCAATGGGAAAAGGCGCTTATCTGCAATCTAGGTGTTTCTGCGTGCTGCGCCCGCCCAAAGAGTGCCCGGGTGAAAACGACAACGCATGCAAGTCGTGTGCCACTGTCTGCACCAGCACAGCAAGTTTTGAGCAAATATCTCCTTCCGTTCGGCCGCAATGGCAAGAAGCTTGTGCATCTTCTCTGTTCGTCGCGGTCAATGGGAAAAGGCGCTTATCTGCAATCTAAGTGTTTCTGCGTGCTGCGCCCGCCCAAAGAGTGCCCGGGTGAAAACGACAACGCAGGCATGTCGGGTGCCACTGTCTGCACCAGCACAGCAAGTTTTGAGCAAATATCTCCTTCCGTTCTGCCACAATGGCAAGAAGCTTGTGCATCTTCTCTGTTCGTCGCGGTCAATGGGAAAAGGCGCTTATCTGCAATCTAAGTGTTTCTGCGTGCTGCGCCCGCCCAAAGAGTGCCCGGGTGAAAACGACAACGCAGGCATGTCGGGTGCCACTGTCTGCACCAGCACAGCAAGTTTTGAGCAAATATCTCCTTCCGTTCGGCCGCAATGGCAAGAAGCTTGTGCATCTTCTCTGTTCGTCGCGGTCAAGGGGAAAAGGCGCTTATCTGCAATCTAGGTGTTTCTGCGTGCTGCGCCCGCCCAAAGAGTGCCCGGGTGAAAACGACAACGCAGGCATGTCGGGTGCCACTGTCTGCACCAGCACAGCAAGTTTTGAGCAAATATCTCCTTCCGTTCGGCCGCAATGGCAAGAAGCTTGTGCATCTTCTCTGTTCGTCGCGGTCAATGGGAAAAGGCGCTTATCTGCAATCTAGGTGTTTCTGCGTGCTGCGCCCGCCCAAAGAGTGCCCGGGTGAAAACGACAACGCAGGCATGTCGGGTGCCACTGTCTGCACCAGCACAGCAAGTTTTGAGCAAATATCTCCTTCCGTTCGGCCGCAATGGCAAGAAGCTCGTGCATCTTCTCTGTTCGTCGCGGTCAAAGGGAAAAGGCGCTTATCTGCAATCTAGGTGTTTCTGCGTGCTACGCCCGCCCAAAGAGTGCCCGGTGAAAACGAAAACGCAGGCATGTCGGGTGCCACTGTCTGCACCAGCACAGCAAGTTTTGAGCAAATATCTCCTTCCGTTCGGACGCAATGGCAAGAAGCTTGTGCATCTTCTCTGTTCGTCGCGGTCAATGGGAAAAGGCGCTTATCTGCAATCTAGGTGTTTCTGCGTGCTGCGCCCGCCCAAAGAGTGCCCGGGTGAAATCGACAACGCATGCAAGTCGTATGCCACTGTCTGCACCAGCACAGCAAGTTTTGAGCAAATATCTCCTTCCGTTCGGCCGCAATGGCAAGAAGCTTGTGCATCTTCTCTGTTCGTCGCGGTCAATGGGAAAAGGCGCTTATCTGCAATCTAAGTGTTTCTGCGTGCTGCGCCCGCCCAAAGAGTGCCCGGGTGAAAACGACAACGCAGGCATGTCGGGTGCCACTGTCTGCACCAGCACAGCAAGTTTTGAGCAAATATCTCCTTCCGTTCTGCCACAATGGCAAGAAGGTTGTGCATCTTCTCTGTTCGTCGCGGTCAATGGGAAAAGGCGCTTATCTGCAATCTAAGTGTTTCTGCGTGCTGCGCCCGCCCAAAGAGTGCCCGGGTGAAAACGACAACGCAGGCATGTCGGGTGCCACTGTCTGCACCAGCACAGCAAGTTTTGAGCAAATATCTCCTTCCGTTCGGCCGCAATGGCAAGAAGCTTGTGCATCTTCTCTGTTCGTCGCGGTCAAGGGGAAAAGGCGCTTATCTGCAATCTAGGTGTTTCTGCGTGCTGCGCCCGTCCAAAGAGTGCCCGGGTGAAAACGACAAGGCAGGCATGTCGGGTGCCACTGTCTGCACCAGCACAGCAAGTTTTGAGCAAATATCTCCTTCCGTTCGGCCGCAATGGCAAGAAGCTTGTGTATCTTCTCTGTTCGTCGCGGACAATGGGAAAAGGCGCTTATCTGCAATCTAGGTGTTTCTGCGTGCTGCGCCCGCCCAAAGAGTGCCCGGGTGAAAACGACAACGCAGGCATGTCAGGTGCCATTGTCTGCACCAGCACAGCAAGTTTTGAGCAAATATCTCCTTCCGTTCGGCCGCAATGGAAAGAAGCTTGTGCATCTTCTCTGTTCGTCGCTATCAATGGGAATAGGCGCTTATCTGCAATCTAGGTGTTTCTGCGTGCTGCGCCCGCCCAAAGAGTGCCCGGGTGAAAACGACAACGCAGTCATGTCGGGTGCCACTGTCTGCACCAGCACAGCAAGTTTTGAGCAAATATCTCCTTCCGTTCTGCCGCAATGGGAAGAAGCTTGTGCATCTTCTCTGTTCGTCGCGGTCAATGGGAAAAGGCGCTTATCTGCAATCTAGGTGTTTCTGCGTGCTGCGCCCGCCCAAAGAGTGCCCGGGTGAAAACGACATTGCATGCATGTCGGGTGCCACTGTCTGCACCAGCACAGCAAGTTTTGAGCAAATATCTCCTTCCTTTCGGCCGCAATGGCAAGAAGCTTGTGCATCTTCTCTGTTCGTCGCGGTCAATGGGAAAAGGCGCTTATCTGCAATCTAGGTGTTTCTGCGTGCTGCGCCCGCCCAAAGAGTGCCCGGGTGAAAACGACAACGCAGGCAAGTCTTGTGCCACTGTCTGCACCAGCACAGCAAGTTTTGAGCAAATATCTCCTTCCGTTCGGCCGCAATGGCAAGAAGCTTGTGCATCTTCTCTGTTCGTCGCGGTCAATGGGAAAAGGCGCTTATCTGCAATGTAGGTGTTTCTGCGGGCTGAGCCCGCCCAAAGAGTGCCCGGGTGAAAACGACAAGGCAGGCATGTCGGGTGCCACTGTCTGCACCAGCACAGCAAGTTTTGAGCAAATATCTCCTTCCGTTCTGCCGCAATGGCAAGAAGCTTGTGCATCTTCTCTGTTCGTCGCGGTCAATGGGAAAAGGCGCTTATCTGCAATCTAGGTGTTTCTGCGTGCTGCGCCCGCCCAAAGAGTGCCCGGGTGAAAACGACAACGCAGGCATGTCGGGTGCCACTGTCTGCACCAGCACAGCAAGTTTTGAGCAAATATCTCCTTCCGTTCGGCCGCAATGGCAAGAAACTTGTGCATCTTCTCTGTTCGTCGCGGTCAATGGGAAAAGGCGCTTATCTGCAATCTAGGTGTTTCTGCGTGCTGCGCCCGCCCAAAGAGTGCGCGGGTGAAAACGACAACGCAGGCATGTCGGGTGCCACTGTCTGCACCAGCACAGCAAGTTTTGAGCAAATATCTCCTTCCGTTCGGCCGCAATGGAAAGAAGCTTGTGCATCTTCTCTGTTCGTCGCGGTCAATGGGAAAAGGCGCTTATCTGCAATCTAGGTGTTTCTGCGTGCTGCGCCCGCCCAAAGAGTGCCCGGGTGAAAACGACAACGCAGGCATGTCGGGTGCCACTGTCTGCACCAGCACAGCAAGTTTTGAGCAAATATCTCCTTCCGTTCGGCCGCAATGGCAAGAAGCTCGTGCATCTTCTCTGTTCGTCGCGGTCAAAGGGAAAAGGCGCTTATCTGCTATCTAGGTGTTTCTGCGTGCTACGCCCGCCCAAAGAGTGCCCGGTGAAAACGACAACGCAGGCATGTCGGGTGCCACTGTCTGCACCAGCACAGCAAGTTTTGAGCAAATATCTCCTTCCGTTCGGCCGCAATGGCAAGAAGCTTGTGCATCTTCTCTGTTCGTCGCAGTCAATGGGAAAAGGCGCTTATCTGCAATCTAGGTGTTTCTGCGTGCTGCGCCCGCCCAAAGAGTGCCCGGGTGAAAACGACAACGCAGGCATGTCGGGTGCCACTGTCTGCACCAGCACAGCAAGTTTTGAGCAAATATCTCCTTCCGTTCGGCCGCAATGGCAAGAAACTTGTGCATCTTCTCTGTTCGTCGCGGTCAATGGGAAAAGGCGCTTATCTGCAATCTAGATGTTTCTGCGTGCTGCGCCCGCCCAAAGAGTGCGCGGGTGAAAACGACAACGCAGGCATGTCGGGTGCCACTGTCTGCACCAGCACAGCAAGTTTTGAGCAAATATCTCCTTCCGTTCGGCCGCAATGGCAAGAAGCTTGTGCATCTTCTCTGTTCGTCGCGGTCAATGGGAAAAGGCGCTTATCTGCAATCTAGGTGTTTCTGCGTGCTGCGCCCGCCCAAAGAGTGCCCGGGTGAAAACGACAACGCAGGCATGTCGGGTGCCACTGTCTGCACCAGCACAGCAAGTTTTGAGCAAATATCTCCTTCCGTTCGGCCGCAATGGCAAGAAGCTTGTGTATCTTCTCTGTTCGTCGCGGTCAATGGGAAAAGGCGCTTATCTGCAATCTAGGTGTTTCTGCGTGCTGCGCCCGCCCAAAGAGTGCCCGGGTGAAAACGACAACGCAGGCATGTCGGGTGCCACTGTCTGCACCAGCACAGCAAGTTTTGAGCAAATATCTCCTTCCGTTCGGCCGCAATGGCAAGAAGCTTGTGCATCTTCTCTGTTCGTCGCGGTCAATGGGAAAAGGCGCTTATCTGCAATCTAGGTGTTTCTGCGTGCTGCGCCCGTCCAAAGAGTGCCCGGGTGAAAACGACAAGGCAGGCATGTCGGGTGCCACTGTCTGCACCAGCACAGCAAGTTTTGAGCAAATATCTCCTTCCGTTCGGCCGCAATGGCAAGAAACTTGTGCATCTTCTCTGTTCGTCGCGGTCAATGGGAAAAGGCGCTTATCTGCAATCTAGGTGTTTCTGCGTGCTGCGCCCGCCCAAAGAGTGCGCGGGTGAAAACGACAACGCAGGCATGTCGGGTGCCACTGTCTGCACCAGCACAGCAAGTTTTGAGCAAATATCTCCTTCCGTTCGGCCGCAATGGCAAGAAGCTTGTGCATCTTCTCTGTTCGTCGCGGTCAATGGGAAAAGGCGCTTATCTGCAATCTAGGTGTTTCTGCGTGCTGCGCCCGCCCAAAGAGTGCCCGGGTGAAAACGACAACGCAGGCATGTCGGGTGCCACTGTCTGCACCAGCACAGCAAGTTTTGAGCAAATATCTCCTTCCGTTCTGCCGCAATGGCAAGAAGCTTGTGCATCTTCTCTGTTCGTCGCGGTCAATGGGAAAAGACGCTTATCTGCAATCTAGGTGTTTCTGCGTGCTGCGCCCGCCCAAAGAGTGCCCGGGTGAAAACGACAACTCAGGCATGTCATGTGCCACTGTCTGGACCAGCACAGCAAGTTTTGAGCAAATATCTCCTTCCGTTCGGCCGCAATGGCAAGAAGCTTGTGCATCTTCTCTGTTCGTCGCGGTCAATGGGAAAAGGCGCTTATCTGCAATCTAGGTGTTTCTGCGGGCTGAGCCCGCCCAAAGAGTGCCCGGGTGAAAACGACAAGGCAGGCATGTCGGGTGCCACTGTCTGCACCAGCACAGCAAGTTTTGAGCAAATATCTCCTTCCGTTCGGCCGCAATGGCAAGAAGCTTGTGCATCTTCTCTGTTCGTCGCGGTCAATGGGAAAAGGCGCTTATCTGCAATCTAGGTGTTTCTGCGTGCTGCGCCCGCCAAAAGAGTGCCCGGGTGAAAACGACAACTCAGGCATGTCGGGTGCCACTGTCTGCACCAGGACAGAAAGTTTTGAGCAAATATCTCCTTCCGTTCGGCCGCAATGGCAAGAAGCTTGTGCATCTTCTCTGTTCGTCGCGGTCAATGGGAAAAGGCGCTTATCTGCAATCTAAGTGTTTCTGCGTGCTGCGCCCGCCCAAAGAGTGCCCGGGTGAAAACGACAACGCAGGCATGTCGGGTGCCACTGTCTGCACCAGCACAGCAAGTTTTGAGCAAATATCTCCTTCCGTTCTGCCGCAATGGCAAGAAGCTTGTGCATCTTCTCTGTTCGTCGCGGTCAATGGGAAAAGACGCTTATCTGCAATCTAGGTGTTTCTGCGTGCTGCGCCCGCCCAAAGAGTGCCCGGGTGAAAACGACAACTCAGGCATGTCATGTGCCACTGTCTGGACCAGCACAGCAAGTTTTGAGCAAATATCTCCTTCCGTTCGGCCGCAATGGAAAGAAGCTTGTGCATCTTCTCTGTTCGTCGCGGTCAATGGGAAAAGGCGCTTATCTGCAATCTAGGTGTTTCTGCGTGCTGCGCCCGCCCAAAGAGTGCCCGGGTGAAAACGACAACGCAGGCATGTCGGGTTCCACTGTCTGCACCAGCACAGCAAGTTTTGAGCAAATATCTCCTTCCGTTCGGCCGCAATGGCAAGAAGCTTGTGCATCTTCTCTGTTCGTCGCTATCAATGGGAATAGGCGCTTATCTGCAATCTAGGTGTTTCTGCGTGCTGCGCCCGCCCAAAGAGTGCCCGGGTGAAAACGACAACGCAGGCATGTCGGGTGCCACTGTCTGCACCAGCACAGCAAGTTTTGAGCAAATATCTCCTTCCGTTCGGCCGCAATGGCAAGAAGCTTGTGCATCTTCTCTGTTCGTCGCTATCAATGGGAATAGGCGCTTATCTGCAATCTAGGTGTTTCTGCGTGCTGCGCCCGCCCAAAGAGTGCCCGGGTGAAAACGACAACGCAGGCATGTCGGGTGCCACTGTCTGCACCAGCACAGCAAGTTTTGAGCAAATATCTCCTTCCGTTCGGCCGCAATGGCAAGAAGCTTGTGCATCTTCTCTGTTCGTCGCTATCAATGGGAATAGGCGCTTATCTGCAATCTAGGTGTTTCTGCGTGCTGCGCCCGCCCAAAGAGTGCCCGGGTGAAAACGACAACGCAGGCATGTCGGGTGCCACTGTCTGCACCAGCACAGCAAGTTTTGAGCAAATATCTCCTTCCGTTCTGCCGCAATGGGAAGAAGCTTGTGCATCTTCTCTGTTCGTCGCGGTCAATGGGAAAAGGCGCTTATCTGCAATCTAGGTGTTTCTGCGTGCTGCGCCCGCCCAAAGAGTGCCCGGGTGAAAACGACAACGCAGGCATGTCGGGTGCCACTGTCTGCACCAGCACAGCAAGTTTTGAGCAAATATCTCCTTCCGTTCTGCCGCAATGGCAAGAAGCTTGTGCTTCTTCTCTGTTCGTCGCGGTCAATGGGAAAAGGCGCTTATCTGCAATCTAGGTGTTTCTGCGTGCTGCGCCCGCCCAAAGAGTGCCCGGGTGAAAACGACAACGCAGGCATGTCGGGTGCCACTGTCTGCACCAGCACAGCAAGTTTTGAGCGAATATTTCCTTCCGTTCGGCCGCAATGGCAAGAAGCTTGTGCATCTTCTCTGTTCGTCGCGGTCAATGGGAAAAGGCGCTTATCTGCAATCTAGGTGTTTCTGCGTGCTGCGCCCGCCCAAAGAGTGCCCGGGTGAAAACGACAACGCAGGCATGTCGGGTGCCACTGTCTGCACCAGCACAGCAAGTTTTGAGCAAATATCTCCTTCCGTTCGGCCGCAATGGCAAGAAGCTTATGCATCTTCTCTGTTCATCGCGGTCAATGGGAAAAGGCGCTTATCTGCAATCTAGGTGTTTCTGCGTGCTGCGCCCGCCCAAAGAGTGCCCGGGTGAAAACGACAACGCAGGCATGTCGGGTGCCACTGTCTGCACCAGCACAGCAAGTTTTGAGCAAATATCTCCTTCCGTTCGGCCGCAATGGCAAGAAGCTCGTGCATCTTCTCTGTTCGTCGCGGTCAAAGGGAAAAGGCGCTTATCTGCAATCTAGGTGTTTCTGCGTGCTACGCCCGCCCAAAGAGTGCCCGGTGAAAACGAAAACGCAGGCATGTCGGGTGCCACTGTCTGCACCAGCACAGCAAGTTTTGAGCAAATATCTCCTTCCGTTCGGACGCAATGGCAAGAAGCTTGTGCATCTTCTCTGTTCGTCGCGGTCAATGGGAAAAGGCGCTTATCTGCAATCTAGGTGTTTCTGCGTGCTGCGCCCGCCCAAAGAGTGCCCGGGTGAAAACGACAACGCATGCAAGTCGTGTGCCACTGTCTGCACCAGCACAGCAAGTTTTGAGCAAATATCTCCTTCCGTTCGGCCGCAATGGCAAGAAGCTTGTGCATCTTCTCTGTTCGTCGCGGTCAATGGGAAAAGGCGCTTATCTGCAATCTAAGTGTTTCTGCGTGCTGCGCCCGCCCAAAGAGTGCCCGGGTGAAAACGACAACGCAGGCATGTCGGGTGCCACTGTCTGCACCAGCACAGCAAGTTTTGAGCAAATATCTCCTTCCGTTTTGCCACAATGGCAAGAAGCTTGTGCATCTTCTCTGTTCGTCGCGGTCAATGGGAAAAGGCGCTTATCTGCAATCTAAGTGTTTCTGCGTGCTGCGCCCGCCCAAAGAGTGCCCGGGTGAAAACGACAACGCAGGCATGTCGGGTGCCACTGTCTGCACCAGCACAGCAAGTTTTGAGCAAATATCTCCTTCCGTTCGGCCGCAATGGCAAGAAGCTTGTGCATCTTCTCTGTTCGTCGCGGTCAAGGGGAAAAGGCGCTTATCTGCAATCTAGGTGTTTCTGCGTGCTGCGCCCGCCCAAAGAGTGCCCGGGTGAAAACGACAACGCAGGCATGTCGGGTGCCACTGTCTGCACCAGCACAGCAAGTTTTGAGCAAATATCTCCTTCCGTTCGGCCGCAATGGCAAGAAGCTTGTGCATCTTCTCTGTTCGTCGCGGTCAATGGGAAAAGGCGCTTATCTGCAATCTAGGTGTTTCTGCGTGCTGCGCCCGCCCAAAGAGTGCCCGGGTGAAAACGACAACGCAGGCATGTCGGGTGCCACTGTCTGCACCAGCACAGCAAGTTTTGAGCAAATATCTCCTTCCGTTCTGCCACAATGGCAAGAAGCTTGTGCATCTTCTCTGTTCGTCGCGGTCAATGGGAAAATGCGCTTATCTGCAATCTAAGTGTTTCTGCGTGCTGCGCCCGCCCAAAGAGTGCCCGGGTGAAAACGACAACGCAGGCATGTCGGGTGCCACTGTCTGCACCAGCACAGCAAGTTTTGAGCAAATATCTCCTTCCGTTCTGCCGCAATGGCAAGAAGCTTGTGCATCTTCTCTGTTCGTCGCGGTCAATGGGAAAAGGCGCTTATCTGCAATCTAAGTGTTTCTGCGTGCTGCGCCCGCCCAAAGAGTGCCCGGGTGAAAACGACAAGGCAGGCATGTCGGGTGCCACTGTCTGCACCAGCACAGCAAGTTTTGAGCAAATATCTCCTTCCGTTCGGCCGCAATGGCAAGAAGCTTGTGCATCTTCTCTGTTCGTCGCGGTCAATGGGAAAAGGCGCTTATCTGCAATCTAGGTGTTTCTGCGTGCTGCGCCCGCCAAAAGAGTGCCCGGGTGAAAACGACAACTCAGGCATGTCGGGTGCCACTGTCTGCACCAGGACAGAAAGTTTTGAGCAAATATCTCCTTCCGTTCGGCCGCAATGGCAAGAAGCTTGTGCATCTTCTCTGTTCGTCGCGGTCAATGGGAAAAGGCGCTTATCTGCAATCTAAGTGTTTCTGCGTGCTGCGCCCGCCCAAAGAGTGCCCGGGTGAAAACGACAACGCAGGCATGTCGGGTGCCACTGTCTGCACCAGCACAGCAAGTTTTGAGCAAATATCTCCTTCCGTTCTGCCGCAATGGCAAGAAGCTTGTGCATCTTCTCTGTTCGTCGCGGTCAATGGGAAAAGACGCTTATCTGCAATCTAGGTGTTTCTGCGTGCTGCGCCCGCCCAAAGAGTGCCCGGGTGAAAACGACAACTCAGGCATGTCATGTGCCACTGTCTGGACCAGCACAGCAAGTTTTGAGCAAATATCTCCTTCCGTTCGGCCGCAATGGAAAGAAGCTTGTGCATCTTCTCTGTTCGTCGCGGTCAATGGGAAAAGGCGCTTATCTGCAATCTAGGTGTTTCTGCGTGCTGCGCCCGCCCAAAGAGTGCCCGGGTGAAAACGACAACGCAGGCATGTCGGGTTCCACTGTCTGCACCAGCACAGCAAGTTTTGAGCAAATATCTCCTTCCGTTCGGCCGCAATGGCAAGAAGCTTGTGCATCTTCTCTGTTCGTCGCTATCAATGGGAATAGGCGCTTATCTGCAATCTAGGTGTTTCTGCGTGCTGCGCCCGCCCAAAGAGTGCCCGGGTGAAAACGACAACGCAGGCATGTCGGGTGCCACTGTCTGCACCAGCACAGCAAGTTTTGAGCAAATATCTCCTTCCGTTCGGCCGCAATGGCAAGAAGCTTGTGCATCTTCTCTGTTCGTCGCTATCAATGGGAATAGGCGCTTATCTGCAATCTAGGTGTTTCTGCGTGCTGCGCCCGCCCAAAGAGTGCCCGGGTGAAAACGACAACGCAGGCATGTCGGGTGCCACTGTCTGCACCAGCACAGCAAGTTTTGAGCAAATATCTCCTTCCGTTCTGCCGCAATGGGAAGAAGCTTGTGCATCTTCTCTGTTCGTCGCGGTCAATGGGAAAAGGCGCTTATCTGCAATCTAGGTGTTTCTGCGTGCTGCGCCCGCCCAAAGAGTGCGCGGGTGAAAACGACAACGCAGGCATGTCGGGTGCCACTGTCTGCACCAGCACAGCAAGTTTTGAGCAAATATCTCCTTCCGTTCGGCCGCAATGGCAAGAAGCTTGTGCATCTTCTCTGTTCGTCGCGGTCAATGGGAAAAGGCGCTTATCTGCAATCTAGGTGTTTCTGCGTGCTGCGCCCGCCCAAAGAGTGCCCGGGTGAAAACGACAACGCAGGCATGTCGGGTGCCACTGTCTGCACCAGCACAGCAAGTTTTGAGCAAATATCTCCTTCCGTTCTGCCGCAATGGCAAGAAGCTTGTGCTTCTTCTCTGTTCGTCGCGGTCAATGGGAAAAGGCGCTTATCTGCAATCTAGGTGTTTCTGCGTGCTGCGCCCGCCCAAAGAGTGCGCGGGTGAAAACGACAACGCAGGCATGTCGGGTGCCACTGTCTGCACCAGCACAGCAAGTTTTGAGCAAATATTTCCTTCCGTTCGGCCGCAATGGCAAGAAGCTTGTGCATCTTCTCTGTTCGTCGCGGTCAATGGGAAAAGGCGCTTATCTGCAATCTAGGTGTTTCTGCGTGCTGCGCCCGCCCAAAGAGTGCCCGGGTGAAAACGACAACGCAGGCTTGTCGGGTGCCACTGTCTGCACCAGCACAGCAAGTTTTGAGCAAATATCTCCTTCCGTTCGGCCGCAATGGCAAGAAGCTTGTGCATCTTCTCTGTTCGTCGCGGTCAATGGGAAAAGGCGCTTATCTGCAATCTAGGTGTTTCTGCGTGCTGCGCCCGCCCAAAGAGTGCCCGGGTGAAAACGACAACGCAGGCATGTCGGGTGCCACTGTCTGCACCAGCACAGCAAGTTTTGAGCAAATATCTCCTTCCGTTCGGCCGCAATGGCAAGAAGCTTGTGCATCTTCTCTGTTCGTCGCGGTCAATGGGAAAAGGCGCTTATCTGCAATCTAGGTGTTTCTGCGTGCTGCGCCCGCCCAAAGAGTGCCCGGGTGAAAACGACAACGCAGGCATGTCGGGTGCCACTGTCTGCACCAGCACAGCAAGTTTTGAGCAAATATCTCCTTCCGTTCTGCCACAATGGCAAGAAGCTTGTGCATCTTCTCTGTTCGTCGCGGTCAATGGGAAAATGCGCTTATCTGCAATCTAAGTGTTTCTGCGTGCTGCGCCCGCCCAAAGAGTGCCCGGGTGAAAACGACAACGCAGGCATGTCGGGTGCCACTGTCTGCACCAGCACAGCAAGTTTTGAGCAAATATCTCCTTCCGTTCTGCCGCAATGGCAAGAAGCTTGTGCATCTTCTCTGTTCGTCGCGGTCAATGGGAAAAGGCGCTTATCTGCAATCTAAGTGTTTCTGCGTGCGGCGCCCGCCCAAAGAGTGCCCGGGTGAAAACGACAACGCAGGCATGTCGGGTGCCACTGTCTGCACCAGCACAGCAAGTTTTGAGCAAATATCTCCTTCCGTTCTGCCGCAATGGCAAGAAGCTTGTGCATCTTCTCTGTTCGTCGCGGTCAATGGGAAAAGGCGCTTATCTGCAATCTAGGTGTTTCTGCGTGCTGCGCCCGCCCAAAGAGTGCCCGGGTGAAAACGACAACGCAGGCATGTCGGGTGCCACTGTCTGCACCAGCACAGCAAGTTTTGAGCAAATATTTCCTTCCGTTCGGCCGCAAGGGCAAGAAGCTTGTGCATCTTCTCTGTTCGTCGCGGTCAATGGGAAAAGGCGCTTATCTGCAATCTAGGTGTTTCTGCGTGCTGCGCCCGCCCAAAGAGTGCCCGGGTGAAAACGACAACGCAGGCATGTCGGGTGCCACTGTCTGCACCAGCACAGCAAGTTTTGAGCAAATATCTCCTTCCGTTCGGCCGCAATGGCAAGAAGCTTATGCATCTTCTCTGTTCGTCGCGGTCAATGGGAAAAGGCGCTTATCTGCAATCTAGGTGTTTCTGCGTGCTGCGCCCGCCCAAAGAGTGCCCGGGTGAAAACGACAACGCAGGCATGTCGGGTGCCACTGTCTGCACCAGCACAGCAAGTTTTGAGCAAATATCTCCTTCCGTTCGGCCGCAATGGCAAGAAGCTCGTGCATCTTCTCTGTTCGTCGCGGTCAAAGGGAAAAGGCGCTTATCTGCAATCTAGGTGTTTCTGCGTGCTACGCCCGCCCAAAGAGTGCCCGGTGAAAACGAAAACGCAGGCATGTCGGGTGCCACTGTCTGCACCAGCACAGCAAGTTTTGAGCAAATATCTCCTTCCGTTCGGACGCAATGGCAAGAAGCTTGTGCATCTTCTCTGTTCGTCGCGGTCAATGGGAAAAGGCGCTTATCTGCAATCTAGGTGTTTCTGCGTGCTGCGCCCGCCCAAAGAGTGCCCGGGTGAAAACGACAACGCATGCAAGTCGTGTGCCACTGTCTGCACCAGCACAGCAAGTTTTGAGCAAATATCTCCTTCCGTTCGGCCGCAATGGCAAGAAGCTTGTGCATCTTCTCTGTTCGTCGCGGTCAATGGGAAAAGGCGCTTATCTGCAATCTAAGTGTTTCTGCGTGCTGCGCCCGCCCAAAGAGTGCCCGGGTGAAAACGACAACGCAGGCATGTCGGGTGCCACTGTCTGCACCAGCACAGCAAGTTTTGAGCAAATATCTCCTTCCGTTCTGCCACAATGGCAAGAAGGTTGTGCATCTTCTCTGTTCGTCGCGGTCAATGGGAAAAGGCGCTTATCTGCAATCTAAGTGTTTCTGCGTGCTGCGCCCGCCCAAAGAGTGCCCGGGTGAAAACGACAACGCAGGCATGTCGGGTGCCACTGTCTGCACCAGCACAGCAAGTTTTGAGCAAATATCTCCTTCCGTTCGGCCGCAATGGCAAGAAGCTTGTGCATCTTCTCTGTTCGTCGCGGTCAAGGGGAAAAGGCGCTTATCTGCAATCTAGGTGTTTCTGCGTGCTGCGCCCGTCCAAAGAGTGCCCGGGTGAAAACGACAAGGCAGGCATGTCGGGTGCCACTGTCTGCACCAGCACAGCAAGTTTTGAGCAAATATCTCCTTCCGTTCGGCCGCAATGGCAAGAAGCTTGTGTATCTTCTCTGTTCGTCGCGGACAATGGGAAAAGGCGCTTATCTGCAATCTAGGTGTTTCTGCGTGCTGCGCCCGCCCAAAGAGTGCCCGGGTGAAAACGACAACGCAGGCATGTCAGGTGCCATTGTCTGCACCAGCACAGCAAGTTTTGAGCAAATATCTCCTTCCGTTCGGCCGCAATGGAAAGAAGCTTGTGCATCTTCTCTGTTCGTCGCTATCAATGGGAATAGGCGCTTATCTGCAATCTAGGTGTTTCTGCGTGCTGCGCCCGCCCAAAGAGTGCCCGGGTGAAAACGACAACGCAGTCATGTCGGGTGCCACTGTCTGCACCAGCACAGCAAGTTTTGAGCAAATATCTCCTTCCGTTCGGCCGCAATGGCAAGAAGCTCGTGCATCTTCTCTGTTCGTCGCGGTCAATGGGAAAAGGCGCTTATCTGCAATCTAGGTGTTTCTGCGTGCTGCGCCCGCCCAAAGAGTGCCCGGGTGAAAACGACAACGCAGGCATGTCGGGTGCCACTGTCTGCACCAGCACAGCAAGTTTTGAGCAAATATCTCCTTCCGTTCGGCCGCAATGGCAAGAAGCTTGTGCATCTTCTCTGTTCGTCGCGGTCAATGGGAAAAGGCGCTTATCTGCAATCTAGGTGTTTCTGCGTGCTGCGCCCGCCCAAAGAGTGCCCGGGTGAAAACGACAACGCAGGCATGTCGGGTGCCACTGTCTGCACCAGCACAGCAAGTTTTGAGCAAATATCTCTTTCCGTTCGGCCGCAATGGCAAGAAGCTTGTGCATCTTCTCTGTTCTTCGCGGTCAATGGGAAAAGGCGCTTATCTGCAATCTAAGTGTTTCTGCGTGCTGCGCCCGCCCAAAGAGTGCCCGGGTGAAAACGACAACGCAGGCATGTCGGGTGCCACTGTCTGCACCAGCACAGCAAGTTTTGAGCAAATATCTCCTTCCGTTCGGCCGCAATGGCAAGAAGCTCGTGCATCTTCTCTGTTCGTCGCGGTCAATGGGAAAAGGCGCTTATCTGCAATTTAGGTGTTTCTGCGGGCTGAGCCCGCCCAAAGAGTGCCCGGGTGAAAACGACAAGGCACGCATGTCGGGTGCCACTGTCTGCACCAGCACAGCAAGTTTTGAGCAAATATCTCCTTCCGTTCGGCCGCAATGGCAAGAAGCTTGTTCATCTTCTCTGTTCGTCGCGGTCAATGGGAAAAGGCGCTTATCTGCAATCTAGGTGTTTCTGCGTGCTGCGCCCGCCTAAAGAGTGCCCGGGTGAAAACGACAACGCAGGCATGTCGGGTGCCACTGTCTGCACCAGCACAGCAAGTTTTGAGCAAATATCTCCTTCCGTTCGGCCGCAATGGCAAGAAGCTTGTGCATCTTCTCTGTTCGTCGCGGTCAATGGGAAAAGGCGCTTATCTGCAATCTAGGTGTTTCTGCGTGCTGCGCCCGCCCAAAGAGTGCCCGGGTGAAAACGACAACGCAGGCATGTCGGGTGCCACTGTCTGCACCAGCACAGCAAGTTTTGAGCAAATATCTCCTTCCGTTCGGCCGCAATGGCAAGAAGCTTGTGCATCTTCTCTGTTCGTCGCGGTCAATGGGAAAAGGCGCTTATCTGCAATCTAAGTGTTTCTGCGTGCTGCGCCCGCCCAAAGAGTGCCCGGGTGAAAACGACAACGCAGGCATGTCGGGTGCCACTGTCTGCACCAGCACAGCAAGTTTTGAGCAAATATCTCCTTCCGTTCGGCCGCAATGGCAAGAAGCTTGTGCATCTTCTCTGTTCGTCGCGGTCAATGGGAAAAGGCGCTTATCTGCAATCTAGGTGTTTCTGCGTGCTGCGCCCGCCCAAAGAGTGCGCGGGTGAAAACGACAACGCAGGCATGTCGGGTGCCACTGTCTGCACCAGCACAGCAAGTTTTGAGCAAATATCTCCTTCCGTTCGGCCGCAATGGCAAGAAGCTTGTGCATCTTCTCTGTTCGTCGCGGTCAATGGGAAAAGGCGCTTATCTGCAATCTAGGTGTTTCTGCGTGCTGCGCCCGCCCAAAGAGTGCCCGGGTGAAAACGACAACTCAGGCATGTCATGTGCCACTGTCTGGACCAGCACAGCAAGTTTTGAGCAAATATCTCCTTCCGTTCGGCCGCAATGGAAAGAAGCTTGTGCATCTTCTCTGTTCGTCGCGGTCAATGGGAAAAGGCGCTTATCTGCAATCTAGGTGTTTCTGCGTGCTGCGCCCGCCCAAAGAGTGCCCGGGTGAAAACGACAACGCAGGCATGTCGGGTTCCACTGTCTGCACCAGCACAGCAAGTTTTGAGCAAATATCTCCTTCCGTTCGGCCGCAATGGCAAGAAGCTTGTGCATCTTCTCTGTTCGTCGCTATCAATGGGAATAGGCGCTTATCTGCAATCTAGGTGTTTCTGCGTGCTGCGCCCGCCCAAAGAGTGCCCGGGTGAAAACGACAACGCAGGCATGTCGGGTGCCACTGTCTACACCAGCACAGCAAGTTTTGAGCAAATATCTCCTTCCGTTCGGCCGCAATGGCAAGAAGCTTGTGCATCTTCTCTGTTCGTCGCTATCAATGGGAATAGGCGCTTATCTGCAATCTAGGTGTTTCTGCGTGCTGCGCCCGCCCAAAGAGTGCCCGGGTGAAAACGACAACGCAGGCATGTCGGGTGCCACTGTCTGCACCAGCACAGCAAGTTTTGAGCAAATATCTCCTTCCGTTCTGCCGCAATGGGAAGAAGCTTGTGCATCTTCTCTGTTCGTCGCGGTCAATGGGAAAAGGCGCTTATCTGCAATCTAGGTGTTTCTGCGTGCTGCGCCCGCCCAAAGAGTGCGCGGGTGAAAACGACAACGCAGGCATGTCGGGTGCCACTGTCTGCACCAGCACAGCAAGTTTTGAGCAAATATCTCCTTCCGTTCGGCCGCAATGGCAAGAAGCTTGTGCATCTTCTC
Organism: Hyla sarda; assembly: GCF_029499605.1. Classification (NCBI taxonomy): domain Eukaryota; kingdom Metazoa; phylum Chordata; class Amphibia; order Anura; family Hylidae; genus Hyla; species Hyla sarda. The sequence goes on along the minus strand of NW_026610384.1, from coordinate 262,818 downwards.
TGTTCGTCGCGGTCAATGGGAAAAGGCGCTTATCTGCAATCTAGGTGTTTCTGCGTGCTGCGCCCGCCCAAAGAGTGCCCGGGTGAAAACGACAACGCAGGCATGTCGGGTGCCACTGTCTGCACCAGCACAGCAAGTTTTGAGCAAATATCTCCTTCCGTTCTGCCGCAATGGCAAGAAGCTTGTGCTTCTTCTCTGTTCGTCGCGGTCAATGGGAAAAGGCGCTTATCTGCAATCTAGGTGTTTCTGCGTGCTGCGCCCGCCCAAAGAGTGCGCGGGTGAAAACGACAACGCAGGCATGTCGGGTGCCACTGTCTGCACCAGCACAGCAAGTTTTGAGCAAATATTTCCTTCCGTTCGGCCGCAATGGCAAGAAGCTTGTGCATCTTCTCTGTTCGTCGCGGTCAATGGGAAAAGGCGCTTATCTGCAATCTAGGTGTTTCTGCGTGCTGCGCCCGCCCAAAGAGTGCCCGGGTGAAAACGACAACGCAGGCATGTCGGGTGCCACTGTCTGCACCAGCACAGCAAGTTTTGAGCAAATATCTCCTTCCGTTCGGCCGCAATGGCAAGAAGCTTGTGCATCTTCTCTGTTCGTCGCGGTCAATGGGAAAAGGCGCTTATCTGCAATCTAGGTGTTTCTGCGTGCTGCGCCCGCCCAAAGAGTGCCCGGGTGAAAACGACAACGCAGGCATGTCGGGTGCCACTGTCTGCACCAGCACAGCAAGTTTTGAGCAAATATCTCCTTCCGTTCTGCCACAATGGCAAGAAGCTTGTGCATCTTCTCTGTTCGTCGCGGTCAATGGGAAAAGGCGCTTATCTGCAATCTAAGTGTTTCTGCGTGCTGCGCCCGCCCAAAGAGTGCCCGGGTGAAAACGACAACGCAGGCATGTCGGGTGCCACTGTCTGCACCAGCACAGCAAGTTTTGAGCAAATATCTCCTTCCGTTCGGCCGCAATGGCAAGAAGCTCGTGCATCTTCTCTGTTCGTCGCGGTCAATGGGAAAAGGCGCTTATCTGCAATTTAGGTGTTTCTGCGGGCTGAGCCCGCCCAAAGAGTGCCCGGGTGAAAACGACAAGGCAGGCATGTCGGGTGCCACTGTCTGCACCAGCACAGCAAGTTTTGAGCAAATATCTCCTTCCGTTCGGCCGCAATGGCAAGAAGCTTGTGCATCTTCTCTGTTCGTCGCGGTCAATGGGAAAAGACGCTTATCTGCAATCTAGGTGTTTCTGCGTGCTGCGCCCGCCCAAAGAGTGCCCGGGTGAAAACGACAACTCAGGCATGTCATGTGCCACTGGACCAGCACAGCAAGTTTTGAGCAAATATCTCCTTCCGTTCGGCCGCAATGGAAAGAAGCTTGTGCATCTTCTCTGTTCGTCGCGGTCAATGGGAAAAGGCGCTTATCTGCAATCTAGGTGTTTCTGCGTGCTGCGCCCGCCCAAAGAGTGCCCGGGTGAAAACGACAACGCAGGCATGTCGGGTTCCACTGTCTGCACCAGCACAGTAAGTTTTGAGCAAATATCTCCTTCCGTTCGGCCGCAATGGCAAGAAGCTTGTGCATCTTCTCTGTTCGTCGCTATCAATGGGAATAGGCGCTTATCTGCAATCTAGGTGTTTCTGCGTGCTGCGCCCGCCCAAAGAGTGCCCGGGTGAAAACGACAACGCAGGCATGTCGGGTGCCACTGTCTGCACCAGCACAGCAAGTTTTGAGCAAATATCTCCTTCCGTTCTGCCGCAATGGGAAGAAGCTTGTGCATCTTCTCTGTTCGTCGCGGTCAATGGGAAAAGGCGCTTATCTGCAATCTAGGTGTTTCTGCGTGCTGCGCCCGCCCAAAGAGTGCGCGGGTGAAAACGACAAAGCAGGCATGTCGGGTGCCACTGTCTGCACCAGCACAGCAAGTTTTGAGCAAATATCTCCTTCCGTTCGGCCGCAATGGCAAGAAGCTTGTGCATCTTCTCTGTTCGTCGCGGTCAATGGGAAAAGGCGCTTATCTGCAATCTAGGTGTTTCTGCGTGCTGCGCCCGCCCAAAGAGTGCCCGGGTGAAAACGACAACGCAGGCATGTCGGGTGCCACTGTCTGCACCAGCACAGCAAGTTTTGAGCAAATATCTCCTTCCGTTCTGCCACAATGGCAAGAAGCTTGTGCATCTTCTCTGTTCGTCGCGGTCAATGGGAAAAGGCGCTTATCTGCAATCTAAGTGTTTCTGCGGGCTGCGCCCGCCCAAAGAGTGCCCGGGTGAAAACGACAACGCAGGCATGTCGGGTGCCACTGTCTGCACCAGCACAGCAAGTTTTGAGCAAATATCTCCTTCCGTTCTGCCGCAATGGCAAGAAGCTTGTGCTTCTTCTCTGTTCGTCGCGGTCAATGGGAAAAGGCGCTTATCTGCAATCTAGGTGTTTCTGCGTGCTGCGCCCGCCCAAAGAGTGCGCGGGTGAAAACGACAACGCAGGCATGTCGGGTGCCACTGTCTGCACCAGCACAGCAAGTTTTGAGCAAATATTTCCTTCCGTTCGGCCGCAATGGCAAGAAGCTTGTGCATCTTCTCTGTTCGTCGCGGTCAATGGGAAAAGGCGCTTATCTGCAATCTAGGTGTTTCTGCGTGCTGCGCCCGCCCAAAGAGTGCCCGGGTGAAAACGACAACGCAGGCATGTCGGGTGCCACTGTCTACACCAGCACAGCAAGTTTTGAGCAAATATCTCCTTCCGTTCGGCCGCAATGGCAAGAAGCTTGTGCATCTTCTCTGTTCGTCGCGGTCAATGGGAAAAGGCGCTTATCTGCAATCTAGGTGTTTCTGCGTGCTGCGCCCGCCCAAAGAGTGCCCGGGTGAAAACGACAACGCAGGCATGTCGGGTGCCACTGTCTGCACCAGCACAGCAAGTTTTGAGCAAATATCTCCTTCCGTTCGGCCGCAATGGCAAGAAGCTTGTGCATATTCTCTGTTCGTCGCGGTCAATGGGAAAAGGCGCTTATCTGCAATCTAGGTGTTTCTGCGTGCTGCGCCCGCCCAAAGAGTGCCCGGGTGAAAACGACAACGCAGGCATGTCGGGTGCCACTGTCTGCACCAGCACAGCAAGTTTTGAGCAAATATCTCCTTCCGTTCTGCCACAATGGCAAGAAGCTTGTGCATCTTCTCTGTTCGTCGCGGTCAATGGGAAAAGGCGCTTATCTGCAATCTAAGTGTTTCTGCGTGCTGCGCCCGCCCAAAGAGTGCCCGGGTGAAAACGACAACGCAGGCATGTCGGGTGCCACTGTCTGCACCAGCACAGCAAGTTTTGAGCAAATATCTCCTTCCGTTCGGCCGCAATGGCAAGAAGCTCGTGCATCTTCTCTGTTCGTCGCGGTCAATGGGAAAAGGCGCTTATCTGCAATTTAGGTGTTTCTGCGGGCTGAGCCCGCCCAAAGAGTGCCCGGGTGAAAACGACAAGGCAGGCATGTCGGGTGCCACTGTCTGCACCAGCACAGCAAGTTTTGAGCAAATATCTCCTTCCGTTCGGCCGCAATGGCAAGAAGCTTGTGCATCTTCTCTGTTCGTCGCGGTCAATGGGAAAAGACGCTTATCTGCAATCTAGGTGTTTCTGCGTGCTGCGCCCGCCCAAAGAGTGCCCGGGTGAAAACGACAACTCAGGCATGTCATGTGCCACTGGACCAGCACAGCAAGTTTTGAGCAAATATCTCCTTCCGTTCGGCCGCAATGGAAAGAAGCTTGTGCATCTTCTCTGTTCGTCGCGGTCAATGGGAAAAGGCGCTTATCTGCAATCTAGGTGTTTCTGCGTGCTGCGCCCGCCCAAAGAGTGCCCGGGTGAAAACGACAACGCAGGCATGTCGGGTTCCACTGTCTGCACCAGCACAGCAAGTTTTGAGCAAATATCTCCTTCCGTTCGGCCGCAATGGCAAGAAGCTTGTGCATCTTCTCTGTTCGTCGCTATCAATGGGAATAGGCGCTTATCTGCAATCTAGGTGTTTCTGCGTGCTGCGCCCGCCCAAAGAGTGCCCGGGTGAAAACGACAACGCAGGCATGTCGGGTGCCACTGTCTGCACCAGCACAGCAAGTTTTGAGCAAATATCTCCTTCCGTTCTGCCGCAATGGGAAGAAGCTTGTGCATCTTCTCTGTTCGTCGCGGTCAATGGGAAAAGGCGCTTATCTGCAATCTAGGTGTTTCTGCGTGCTGCGCCCGCCCAAAGAGTGCGCGGGTGAAAACGACAAAGCAGGCATGTCGGGTGCCACTGTCTGCACCAGCACAGCAAGTTTTGAGCAAATATCTCCTTCCGTTCGGCCGCAATGGCAAGAAGCTTGTGCATCTTCTCTGTTCGTCGCGGTCAATGGGAAAAGGCGCTTATCTGCAATCTAGGTGTTTCTGCGTGCTGCGCCCGCCCAAAGAGTGCCCGGGTGAAAACGACAACGCAGGCATGTCGGGTGCCACTGTCTGCACCAGCACAGCAAGTTTTGAGCAAATATCTCCTTCCGTTCTGCCACAATGGCAAGAAGCTTGTGCATCTTCTCTGTTCGTCGCGGTCAATGGGAAAAGGCGCTTATCTGCAATCTAAGTGTTTCTGCGTGCTGCGCCCGCCCAAAGAGTGCCCGGGTGAAAACGACAACGCAGGCATGTCGGGTGCCACTGTCTGCACCAGCACAGCAAGTTTTGAGCAAATATCTCCTTCCGTTCTGCCGCAATGGCAAGAAGCTTGTGCTTCTTCTCTGTTCGTCGCGGTCAATGGGAAAAGGCGCTTATCTGCAATCTAGGTGTTTCTGCGTGCTGCGCCCGCCCAAAGAGTGCGCGGGTGAAAACGACAACGCAGGCATGTCGGGTGCCACTGTCTGCACCAGCACAGCAAGTTTTGAGCAAATATTTCCTTCCGTTCGGCCGCAATGGCAAGAAGCTTGTGCATCTTCTCTGTTCGTCGCGGTCAATGGGAAAAGGCGCTTATCTGCAATCTAGGTGTTTCTGCGTGCTGCGCCCGCCCAAAGAGTGCCCGGGTGAAAACGACAACGCAGGCATGTCGGGTGCCACTGTCTACACCAGCACAGCAAGTTTTGAGCAAATATCTCCTTCCGTTCGGCCGCAATGGCAAGAAGCTTGTGCATCTTCTCTGTTCGTCGCGGTCAATGGGAAAAGGCGCTTATCTGCAATCTAGGTGTTTCTGCGTGCTGCGCCCGCCCAAAGAGTGCCCGGGTGAAAACGACAACGCAGGCATGTCGGGTGCCACTGTCTGCACCAGCACAGCAAGTTTTGAGCAAATATCTCCTTCCGTTCGGCCGCAATGGCAAGAAGCTTGTGCATATTCTCTGTTCGTCGCGGTCAATGGGAAAAGGCGCTTATCTGCAATCTAGGTGTTTCTGCGTGCTGCGCCCGCCCAAAGAGTGCCCGGGTGAAAACGACAACGCAGGCATGTCGGGTGCCACTGTCTGCACCAGCACAGCAAGTTTTGAGCAAATATCTCCTTCCGTTCTGCCACAATGGCAAGAAGCTTGTGCATCTTCTCTGTTCGTCGCGGTCAATGGGAAAAGGCGCTTATCTGCAATCTAAGTGTTTCTGCGTGCTGCGCCCGCCCAAAGAGTGCCCGGGTGAAAACGACAACGCAGGCATGTCGGGTGCCACTGTCTGCACCAGCACAGCAAGTTTTGAGCAAATATCTCCTTCCGTTCGGCCGCAATGGCAAGAAGCTCGTGCATCTTCTCTGTTCGTCGCGGTCAATGGGAAAAGGCGCTTATCTGCAATTTAGGTGTTTCTGCGGGCTGAGCCCGCCCAAAGAGTGCCCGGGTGAAAACGACAAGGCAGGCATGTCGGGTGCCACTGTCTGCACCAGCACAGCAAGTTTTGAGCAAATATCTCCTTCCGTTCGGCCGCAATGGCAAGAAGCTTGTGCATCTTCTCTGTTCGTCGCGGTCAATGGGAAAAGACGCTTATCTGCAATCTAGGTGTTTCTGCGTGCTGCGCCCGCCCAAAGAGTGCCCGGGTGAAAACGACAACTCAGGCATGTCATGTGCCACTGGACCAGCACAGCAAGTTTTGAGCAAATATCTCCTTCCGTTCGGCCGCAATGGAAAGAAGCTTGTGCATCTTCTCTGTTCGTCGCGGTCAATGGGAAAAGGCGCTTATCTGCAATCTAGGTGTTTCTGCGTGCTGCGCCCGCCCAAAGAGTGCCCGGGTGAAAACGACAACGCAGGCATGTCGGGTTCCACTGTCTGCACCAGCACAGCAAGTTTTGAGCAAATATCTCCTTCCGTTCGGCCGCAATGGCAAGAAGCTTGTGCATCTTCTCTGTTCGTCGCTATCAATGGGAATAGGCGCTTATCTGCAATCTAGGTGTTTCTGCGTGCTGCGCCCGCCCAAAGAGTGCCCGGGTGAAAACGACAACGCAGGCATGTCGGGTGCCACTGTCTGCACCAGCACAGCAAGTTTTGAGCAAATATCTCCTTCCGTTCTGCCGCAATGGGAAGAAGCTTGTGCATCTTCTCTGTTCGTCGCGGTCAATGGGAAAAGGCGCTTATCTGCAATCTAGGTGTTTCTGCGTGCTGCGCCCGCCCAAAGAGTGCGCGGGTGAAAACGACAAAGCAGGCATGTCGGGTGCCACTGTCTGCACCAGCACAGCAAGTTTTGAGCAAATATCTCCTTCCGTTCGGCCGCAATGGCAAGAAGCTTGTGCATCTTCTCTGTTCGTCGCGGTCAATGGGAAAAGGCGCTTATCTGCAATCTAGGTGTTTCTGCGTGCTGCGCCCGCCCAAAGAGTGCCCGGGTGAAAACGACAACGCAGGCATGTCGGGTGCCACTGTCTGCACCAGCACAGCAAGTTTTGAGCAAATATCTCCTTCCGTTCTGCCACAATGGCAAGAAGCTTGTGCATCTTCTCTGTTCGTCGCGGTCAATGGGAAAAGGCGCTTATCTGCAATCTAAGTGTTTCTGCGTGCTGCGCCCGCCCAAAGAGTGCCCGGGTGAAAACGACAACGCAGGCATGTCGGGTGCCACTGTCTGCACCAGCACAGCAAGTTTTGAGCAAATATCTCCTTCCGTTCTGCCGCAATGGCAAGAAGCTTGTGCTTCTTCTCTGTTCGTCGCGGTCAATGGGAAAAGGCGCTTATCTGCAATCTAGGTGTTTCTGCGTGCTGCGCCCGCCCAAAGAGTGCGCGGGTGAAAACGACAACGCAGGCATGTCGGGTGCCACTGTCTGCACCAGCACAGCAAGTTTTGAGCAAATATTTCCTTCCGTTCGGCCGCAATGGCAAGAAGCTTGTGCATCTTCTCTGTTCGTCGCGGTCAATGGGAAAAGGCGCTTATCTGCAATCTAGGTGTTTCTGCGTGCTGCGCCCGCCCAAAGAGTGCCCGGGTGAAAACGACAACGCAGGCATGTCGGGTGCCACTGTCTGCACCAGCACAGCAAGTTTTGAGCAAATATCTCCTTCCGTTCGGCCGCAATGGCAAGAAGCTTGTGCATCTTCTCTGTTCGTCGCGGTCAATGGGAAAAGGCGCTTATCTGCAATCTAGGTGTTTCTGCGTGCTGCGCCCGCCCAAAGAGTGCCTGGGTGAAAACGACAACGCAGGCATGTCGGGTGCCACTGTCTGCACCAGCACAGCAAGTTTTGAGCAAATATCTCCTTCCGTTCGGCCGCAATGGCAAGAAGCTTGTGCATATTCTCTGTTCGTCGCGGTCAATGGGAAAAGGCGCTTATCTGCAATCTAGGTGTTTCTGCGTGCTGCGCCCGCCCAAAGAGTGCCCGGGTGAAAACGACAACGCAGGCATGTCGGGTGCCACTGTCTGCACCAGCACAGCAAGTTTTGAGCAAATATCTCCTTCCGTTCTGCCGCAATGGCAAGAAGCTTGTGCATCTTCTCTGTTCGTCGCGGTCAATGGGAAAAGGCGCTTATCTGCAATCTAAGTGTTTCTGCGTGCTGCGCCCGCCCAAAGAGTGCCCGGGTGAAAACGACAACGCAGGCATGTCGGGTGCCACTGTCTGCACCAGCACAGCAAGTTTTGAGCAAATATCTCCTTCCGTTCTGCCGCAATGGCAAGAAGCTTGTGCATCTTCTCTGTTCGTCGCGGTCAATGGGAAAAGGCGCTTATCTGCAATCTAAGTGTTTCTGCGTGCTGCGCCCGCCCAAAGAGTGCCCGGGTGAAAACGACAACGCAGGCATGTCGGGTGCCACTGTCTGCACCAGCACAGCAAGTTTTGAGCAAATATCTCCTTCCGTTCTGCCGCAATGGGAAGAAGCTTGTGCATCTTCTCTGTTCGTCGCGGTCAATGGGAAAAGGCGCTTATCTGCAATCTAGGTGTTTCTGCGTGCTGCGCCCGCCCAAAGAGTGCCCGGGTGAAAACGACATTGCATGCATGTCGGGTGCCACTGTCTGCACCAGCACAGCAAGTTTTGAGCAAATATCTCCTTCCTTTCGGCCGCAATGGCAAGAAGCTTGTGCATCTTCTCTGTTCGTCGCGGTCAATGGGAAAAGGCGCTTATCTGCAATCTAGGTGTTTCTGCGTGCTGCGCCCGCCCAAAGAGTGCCCGGGTGAAAACGACAACGCAGGCAAGTCGTGTGCCACTGTCTGCACCAGCACAGCAAGTTTTGAGCAAATATCTCCTTCCGTTCGGCCGCAATGGCAAGAAGCTTGTGCATCTTCTCTGTTCGTCGCGGTCAATGGGAAAAGGCGCTTATCTGCAATCTAGGTGTTTCTGCGGGCTGAGCCCGCCCAAAGAGTGCCCGGGTGAAAACGACAAGGCAGGCATGTCGGGTGCCACTGTCTGCACCAGCACAGCAAGTTTTGAGCAAATATCTCCTTCCGTTCGGCCGCAATGGCAAGAAGCTTGTGCATCTTCTCTGTTCGTCGCGGTCAATGGGAAAAGGCGCTTATCTGCAATCTAGGTGTTTCTGCGTGCTGCGCCCGCCAAAAGAGTGCCCGGGTGAAAACGACAACTCAGGCATGTCGGGTGCCACTGTCTGCACCAGGACAGAAAGTTTTGAGCAAATATCTCCTTCCGTTCGGCCGCAATGGCAAGAAGCTTGTGCATCTTCTCTGTTCGTCGCGGTCAATGGGAAAAGGCGCTTATCTGCAATCTAAGTGTTTCTGCGTGCTGCGCCCGCCCAAAGAGTGCCCGGGTGAAAACGACAACGCAGGCATGTCGGGTGCCACTGTCTGCACCAGCACAGCAAGTTTTGAGCAAATATCTCCTTCCGTTCTGCCGCAATGGCAAGAAGCTTGTGCATCTTCTCTGTTCGTCGCGGTCAATGGGAAAAGACGCTTATCTGCAATCTAGGTGTTTCTGCGTGCTGCGCACGCCCAAAGAGTGCCCGGGTGAAAACGACAACTCAGGCATGTCATGTGCCACTGTCTGGACCAGCACAGCAAGTTTTGAGCAAATATCTCCTTCCGTTCGGCCGCAATGGAAAGAAGCTTGTGCATCTTCTCTGTTCGTCGCGGTCAATGGGAAAAGGCGCTTATCTGCAATCTAGGTGTTTCTGCGTGCTGCGCCCGCCCAAAGAGTGCCCGGGTGAAAACGACATTGCATGCATGTCGGGTGCCACTGTCTGCACCAGCACAGCAAGTTTTGAGCAAATATCTCCTTCCGTTCTGCCGCAATGGCAAGAAGCTTGTGCATCTTCTCTGTTCGTCGCGGTCAATGGGAAAAGGCGCTTATCTGCAATCTAAGTGTTTCTGCGTGCTGCGCCCGCCCAAAGAGTGCCCGGGTGAAAACGACAACGCAGGCATGTCGGGTGCCACTGTCTGCACCAGCACAGCAAGTTTTGAGCAAATATCTCCTTCCGTTCGGCCGCAATGGAAAGAAGCTTGTGCATCTTCTCTGTTCGTCGCGGTCAATGGGAAAAGGCGCTTATCTGCAATCTAGGTGTTTCTGCGTGCTGCGCCCGCCCAAAGAGTGCGCGGGTGAAAACGACAACGCAGGCATGTCGGGTGCCACTGTCTGCACCAGCACAGCAAGTTTTGAGCAAATATTTCCTTCCGTTCGGCCGCAATGGCAAGAAGCTTGTGCATCTTCTCTGTTCGTCGCGGTCAATGGGAAAAGGCGCTTATCTGCAATCTAGGTGTTTCTGCGTGCTGCGCCCGCCCAAAGAGTGCCCGGGTGAAAACGACAACGCAGGCATGTCGGGTGCCACTGTCTGCACCAGCACAGCAAGTTTTGAGCAAATATCTCCTTCCGTTCGGCCGCAATGGCAAGAAGCTTATGCATCTTCTCTGTTCGTCGCGGTCAATGGGAAAAGGCGCTTATCTGCAATCTAGGTGTTTCTGCGTGCTGCGCCCGCCCAAAGAGTGCCCGGGTGAAAACGACAACGCAGGCATGTCGGGTGCCACTGTCTGCACCAGCACAGCAAGTTTTGAGCAAATATCTCCTTCCGTTCGGCCGCAATGGCAAGAAGCTCGTGCATCTTCTCTGTTCGTCGCGGTCAAAGGGAAAAGGCGCTTATCTGCAATCTAGGTGTTTCTGCGTGCTACGCCCGCCCAAAGAGTGCCCGGTGAAAACGAAAACGCAGGCATGTCGGGTGCCACTGTCTGCACCAGCACAGCAAGTTTTGAGCAAATATCTCCTTCCGTTCGGCCGCAATGGCAAGAAGCTTGTGCATCTTCTCTGTTCGTCGCGGTCAATGGGAAAAGGCGCTTATCTGCAATCTAGGTGTTTCTGCGGGCTGAGCCCGCCCAAAGAGTGCCCGGGTGAAAACGACAAGGCAGGCATGTCGGGTGCCACTGTCTGCACCAGCACAGCAAGTTTTGAGCAAATATCTCCTTCCGTTCGGCCGCAATGGCAAGAAGCTTGTGCATCTTCTCTGTTCGTCGCGGTCAATGGGAAAAGGCGCTTATCTGCAATCTAAGTGTTTCTGCGTGCTGCGCCCGCCCAAAGAGTGCCCGGGTGAAAACGACAACGCAGGCATGTCGGGTGCCACTGTCTGCACCAGCACAGCAAGTTTTGAGCAAATATCTCCTTCCGTTCGGCCGCAATGGCAAGAAGCTCGTGCATCTTCTCTGTTCGTCGCGGTCAAAGGGAAAAGGCGCTTATCTGCAATCTAGGTGTTTCTGCGTGCTACGCCCGCCCAAAGAGTGCCCGGTGAAAACGAAAACGCAGGCATGTCGGGTGCCACTGTCTGCACCAGCACAGCAAGTTTTGAGCAAATATCTCCTTCCGTTCGGACGCAATGGCAAGAAGCTTGTGCATCTTCTCTGTTCGTCGCGGTCAATGGGAAAAGGCGCTTATCTGCAATCTAGGTGTTTCTGCGTGCTGCGCCCGCCCAAAGAGTGCCCGGGTGAAAACGACAACGCATGCAAGTCGTGTGCCACTGTCTGCACCAGCACAGCAAGTTTTGAGCAAATATCTCCTTCCGTTCGGCCGCAATGGCAAGAAGCTTGTGCATCTTCTCTGTTCGTCGCGGTCAAGGGGAAAAGGCGCTTATCTGCAATCTAGGTGTTTCTGCGTGCTGCGCCCGCCCAAAGAGTGCCCGGGTGAAAACCACAACGCAGGCAAGTCGTGTGCCACTGTCTGCACCAGCACAGCAAGTTTTGAGCAAATATCTCCTTCCGTTCGGCCGCAATGGCAAGAAGCTTGTGCATCTTCTCTGTTCGTCGCGGTCAATGGGAAAAGGCGCTTATCTGCAATGTAGGTGTTTCTGCGGGCTGAGCCCGCCCAAAGAGTGCCCGGGTGAAAACGACAAGGCAGGCATGTCGGGTGCCACTGTCTGCACCAGCACAGCAAGTTTTGAGCAAATATCTCCTTCCGTTCGGCCGCAATGGCAAGAAGCTTGTGCATCTTCTCTGTTCGTCGCGGTCAATGGGAAAAGGCGCTTATCTGCAATCTAGGTGTTTCTGCGTGCTGCGCCTGCCAAAAGAGTGCCCGGGTGAAAACGACAACGCAGGCATGTCGGGTGCCACTGTCTGCACCAGGACAGAAAGTTTTGAGCAAATATCTCCTTCCGTTCGGCCGCAATGGCAAGAAGCTTGTGCATCTTCTCTGTTCGTCGCGGTCAAAGGGAAAAGGCGCTTATCTGCAATCTAAGTGTTTCTGCGTGCTGCGCCCGCCCAAAGAGTGCCCGGGTGAAAACGACAACGCAGGCATGTCGGGTGCCACTGTCTGCACCAGCACAGCAAGTTTTGAGCAAATATCTCCTTCCGTTCTGCCGCAATGGCAAGAAGCTTGTGCATCTTCTCTGTTCGTCGCGGTCAATGGGAAAAGACGCTTATCTGCAATCTAAGTGTTTCTGCGTGCTGCGCCCGCCAAAAGAGTGCCCGGGTGAAAACGACAACTCAGGCATGTCATGTGCCACTGTCTGGACCAGCACAGCAAGTTTTGAGCAAATATCTCCTTCCGTTCGGCCGCAATGGAAAGAAGCTTGTGCATCTTCTCTGTTCGTCGCGGTCAATGGGAAAAGGCGCTTATCTGCAATCTAGGTGTTTCTGCGTGCTGCGCCCGCCCAAAGAGTGCCCGGGTGAAAACGACAACGCAGGCATGTCGGGTTCCACTGTCTGCACCAGCACAGCAAGTTTTGAGCAAATATCTCCTTCCGTTCGGCCGCAATGGCAAGAAGCTTGTGCATCTTCTCTGTTCGTCGCTATCAATGGGAATAGGCGCTTATCTGCAATCTAGGTGTTTCTGCGTGCTGCGCCCGCCCAAAGAGTGCCCGGGTGAAAACGACAACGCAGACATGTCGGGTGCCACTGTCTGCACCAGCACAGCAAGTTTTGAGCAAATATCTCCTTCCGTTCTGCCGCAATGGGAAGAAGCTTGTGCATCTTCTCTGTTCGTCGCGGTCAATGGGAAAAGGCGCTTATCTGCAATCTAGGTGTTTCTGCGAGCTGCGCCCGCCCAAAGAGTGCGCGGGTGAAAACGACAACGCAGGCATGTCGGGTGCCACTGTCTGCACCAGCACAGCAAGTTTTGAGCAAATATCTCCTTCCGTTCGGCCGCAATGGCAAGAAGCTTGTGCATCTTCTCTGTTCGTCGCTATCAATGGGAATAGGCGCTTATCTGCAATCTAGGTGTTTCTGCGTGCTGCGCCCGCCCAAAGAGTGCCCGGGTGAAAACGACAACGCAGTCATGTCGGGTGCCACTGTCTGCACCAGCACAGCAAGTTTTGAGCAAATATCTCCTTCCGTTCTGCCGCAATGGGAAGAAGCTTGTGCATCTTCTCTGTTCGTCGCGGTCAATGGGAAAAGGCGCTTATCTGCAATCTAGGTGTTTCTGCGTGCTGCGCCCGCCCAAAGAGTGCGCGGGTGAAAACGACAACGCAGGCATGTCGGGTGCCACTGTCTGCACCAGCACAGCAAGTTTTGAGCAAATATCTCCTTCCGTTCGGCCGCAATGGCAAGAAGCTTGTGCATCTTCTCTGTTCGTCGCGGTCAATGGGAAAAGGCGCTTATCTGCAATCTAGGTGTTTCTGCGTGCTGCGCCCGCCCAAAGAGTGCCCGGGTGAAAACGACAACGCAGGCATGTCGGGTGCCACTGTCTGCACCAGCACAGCAAGTTTTGAGCAAATATCTCCTTCCGTTCTGCCGCAATGGCAAGAAGCTTGTGCTTCTTCTCTGTTCGTCGAGGTCAATGGGAAAAGGCGCTTATCTGCAATCTAGGTGTTTCTGCGTGCTGCGCCCGCCCAAAGAGTGCGCGGGTGAAAACGACAACGCAGGCATGTCGGGTGCCACTGTCTGCACCAGCACAGCAAGTTTTGAGCAAATATTTCCTTCCGTTCGGCCGCAATGGCAAGAAGCTTGTGCATCTTCTCTGTTCGTCGCGGTCAATGGGAAAAGGCGCTTATCTGCAATCTAGGTGTTTCTGCGTGCTGCGCCCGCCCAAAGAGTGCCCGGGTGAAAACGACAACGCAGGCATGTCGGGTGCCACTGTCTGCACCAGCACAGCAAGTTTTGAGCAAATATCTCCTTCCGTTCGGCCGCAATGGCAAGAAGCTTGTGCATCTTCTCTGTTCGTCGCGGTCAATGGGAAAAGGCGCTTATCTGCAATCTAGGTGTTTCTGCGTGCTGCGCCCGCCCAAAGAGTGCCCGGGTGAAAACGACAACGCAGGCATGTCGGGTGCCACTGTCTGCACCAGCACAGCAAGTTTTGAGCAAATATCTCCTTCCGTTCTGCCACAATGGCAAGAAGCTTGTGCATCTTCTCTGTTCGTCGCGGTCAATGGGAAAAGGCGCTTATCTGCAATCTAAGTGTTTCTGCGTGCTGCGCCCGCCCAAAGAGTGCCCGGGTGAAAACGACAACGCAGGCATGTCGGGTGCCACTGTCTGCACCAGCACAGCAAGTTTTGAGCAAATATCTCCTTCCGTTCGGCCGCAATGGCAAGAAGCTCGTGCATCTTCTCTGTTCGTCGCGGTCAATGGGAAAAGGCGCTTATCTGCAATTTAGGTGTTTCTGCGGGCTGAGCCCACCCAAAGAGTGCCCGGGTGAAAACGACAAGGCAGGCATGTCGGGTGCCACTGTCTGCACCAGCACAGCAAGTTTTGAGCAAATATCTCCTTCCGTTCGGCCGCAATGGCAAGAAGCTTGTGCATCTTCTCTGTTCGTCGCGGTCAATGGGAAAAGACGCTTATCTGCAATCTAGGTGTTTCTGCGTGCTGCGCCCGCCCAAAGAGTGCCCGGGTGAAAACGACAACTCAGGCATGTCATGTGCCACTGGACCAGCACAGCAAGTTTTGAGCAAATATCTCCTTCCGTTCGGCCGCAATGGAAAGAAGCTTGTGCATCTTCTCTGTTCGTCGCGGTCAATGGGAAAAGGCGCTTATCTGCAATCTAGGTGTTTCTGCGTGCTGCGCCCGCCCAAAGAGTGCCCGGGTGAAAACGACAACGCAGGCATGTCGGGTTCCACTGTCTGCACCAGCACAGCAAGTTTTGAGCAAATATCTCCTTCCGTTCGGCCGCAATGGCAAGAAGCTTGTGCATCTTCTCTGTTCGTCGCTATCAATGGGAATATGCGCTTATCTGCAATCTAGGTGTTTCTGCGTGCTGCGCCCGCCCAAAGAGTGCCCGGGTGAAAACGACAACTCAGGCATGTCGGGTGCCACTGTCTGCACCAGCACAGCAAGTTTTGAGCAAATATCTCCTTCCGTTCTGCCGCAATGGGAAGAAGCTTGTGCATCTTCTCTGTTCGTCGCGGTCAATGGGAAAAGGCGCTTATCTGCAATCTAGGTGTTTCTGCGTGCTGCGCCCGCCCAAAGAGTGCGCGGGTGAAAACGACAAAGCAGGCATGTCGGGTGCCACTGTCTGCACCAGCACAGCAAGTTTTGAGCAAATATCTCCTTCCGTTCGGCCGCAATGGCAAGAAGCTTGTGCATCTTCTCTGTTCGTCGCGGTCAATGGGAAAAGGCGCTTATCTGCAATCTAGGTGTTTCTGCGTGCTGCGCCCGCCCAAAGAGTGCCCGGGTGAAAACGACAACGCAGGCATGTCGGGTGCCACTGTCTGCACCAGCACAGCAAGTTTTGAGCAAATATCTCCTTCCGTTCTGCCACAATGGCAAGAAGCTTGTGCATCTTCTCTGTTCGTCGCGGTCAATGGGAAAAGGCGCTTATCTGCAATCTAAGTGTTTCTGCGTGCTGCGCCCGCCCAAAGAGTGCCCGGGTGAAAACGACAACGCAGGCATGTCGGGTGCCACTGTCTGCACCAGCACAGCAAGTTTTGAGCAAATATCTCCTTCCGTTCTGCCGCAATGGCAAGAAGCTTGTGCTTCTTCTCTGTTCGTCGCGGTCAATGGGAAAAGGCGCTTATCTGCAATCTAGGTGTTTCTGCGTGCTGCGCCCGCCCAAAGAGTGCGCGGGTGAAAACGACAACGCAGGCATGTCGGGTGCCACTGTCTGCACCAGCACAGCAAGTTTTGAGCAAATATTTCCTTCCGTTCGGCCGCAATGGCAAGAAGCTTGTGCATCTTCTCTGTTCGTCGCGGTCAATGGGAAAAGGCGCTTATCTGCAATCTAGGTGTTTCTGCGTGCTGCGCCCGCCCAAAGAGTGCCCGGGTGAAAACGACAACGCAGGCATGTCGGGTGCCACTGTCTGCACCAGCACAGCAAGTTTTGAGCAAATATCTCCTTCCGTTCGGCCGCAATGGCAAGAAGCTTGTGCATCTTCTCTGTTCGTCGCGGTCAATGGGAAAAGGCGCTTATCTGCAATCTAGGTGTTTCTGCGTGCTGCGCCCGCCCAAAGAGTGCCCGGGTGAAAACGACAACGCAGGCATGTCGGGTGCCACTGTCTGCACCAGCACAGCAAGTTTTGAGCAAATATCTCCTTCCGTTCGGCCGCAATGGCAAGAAGCTTGTGCATATTCTCTGTTCGTCGCGGTCAATGGGAAAAGGCGCTTATCTGCAATCTAGGTGTTTCTGCGTGCTGCGCCCGCCCAAAGAGTGCCCGGGTGAAAACGACAACGCAGGCATGTCGGGTGCCACTGTCTGCACCAGCACAGCAAGTTTTGAGCAAATATCTCCTTCCGTTCTGCCGCAATGGGAAGAAGCTTGTGCATCTTCTCTGTTCGTCGCGGTCAATGGGAAAAGGCGCTTATCTGCAATCTAGGTGTTTCTGCGTGCTGCGCCCGCCCAAAGAGTGCCCGGGTGAAAACGACATTGCATGCATGTCGGGTGCCACTGTCTGCACCAGCACAGCAAGTTTTGAGCAAATATCTCCTTCCTTTCGGCCGCAATGGCAAGAAGCTTGTGCATCTTCTCTGTTCGTCGCGGTCAATGGGAAAAGGCGCTTATCTGCAATCTAGGTGTTTCTGCGTGCTGCGCCCGCCCAAAGAGTGCCCGGGTGAAAACGACAACGCAGGCAAGTCGTGTGCCACTGTCTGCACCAGCACAGCAAGTTTTGAGCAAATATCTCCTTCCGTTCGGCCGCAATGGCAAGAAGCTTGTGCATCTTCTCTGTTCGTCGCGGTCAATGGGAAAAGGCGCTTATCTGCAATCTAGGTGTTTCTGCGGGCTGAGCCCGCCCAAAGAGTGCCCGGGTGAAAACGACAAGGCAGGCATGTCGGGTGCCACTGTCTGCACCAGCACAGCAAGTTTTGAGCAAATATCTCCTTCCGTTCGGCCGCAATGGCAAGAAGCTTGTGCATCTTCTCTGTTCGTCGCGGTCAATGGGAAAAGACGCTTATCTGCAATCTAGGTGTTTCTGCGTGCTGCGCCCGCCCAAAGAGTGCCCGGGTGAAAACGACAACTCAGGCATGTCATGTGCCACTGGACCAGCACAGCAAGTTTTGAGCAAATATCTCCTTCCGTTCGGCCGCAATGGAAAGAAGCTTGTGCATCTTCTCTGTTCGTCGCGGTCAATGGGAAAAGGCGCTTATCTGCAATCTAGGTGTTTCTGCGTGCTGCGCCCGCCCAAAGAGTGCCCGGGTGAAAACGACAACGCAGGCATGTCGGGTTCCACTGTCTGCACCAGCACAGCAAGTTTTGAGCAAATATCTCCTTCCGTTCGGCCGCAATGGCAAGAAGCTTGTGCATCTTCTCTGTTCGTCGCTATCAATGGGAATAGGCGCTTATCTGCAATCTAGGTGTTTCTGCGTGCTGCGCCCGCCCAAAGAGTGCCCGGGTGAAAACGACAACGCAGGCATGTCGGGTGCCACTGTCTGCACCAGCACAGCAAGTTTTGAGCAAATATCTCCTTCCGTTCTGCCGCAATGGGAAGAAGCTTGTGCATCTTCTCTGTTCGTCGCGGTCAATGGGAAAAGGCGCTTATCTGCAATCTAGGTGTTTCTGCGTGCTGCGCCCGCCCAAAGAGTGCGCGGGTGAAAACGACAAAGCAGGCATGTCGGGTGCCACTGTCTGCACCAGCACAGCAAGTTTTGAGCAAATATCTCCTTCCGTTCGGCCGCAATGGCAAGAAGCTTGTGCATCTTCTCTGTTCGTCGCGGTCAATGGGAAAAGGCGCTTATCTGCAATCTAGGTGTTTCTGCGTGCTGCGCCCGCCCAAAGAGTGCCCGGGTGAAAACGACAACGCAGGCATGTCGGGTGCCACTGTCTGCACCAGCACAGCAAGTTTTGAGCAAATATCTCCTTCCGTTCTGCCACAATGGCAAGAAGCTTGTGCATCTTCTCTGTTCGTCGCGGTCAATGGGAAAAGGCGCTTATCTGCAATCTAAGTGTTTCTGCGTGCTGCGCCCGCCCAAAGAGTGCCCGGGTGAAAACGACAACGCAGGCATGTCGGGTGCCACTGTCTGCACCAGCACAGCAAGTTTTGAGCAAATATCTCCTTCCGTTCTGCCGCAATGGCAAGAAGCTTGTGCTTCTTCTCTGTTCGTCGCGGTCAATGGGAAAAGGCGCTTATCTGCAATCTAGGTGTTTCTGCGTGCTGCGCCCGCCCAAAGAGTGCGCGGGTGAAAACGACAACGCAGGCATGTCGGGTGCCACTGTCTGCACCAGCACAGCAAGTTTTGAGCAAATATTTCCTTCCGTTCGGCCGCAATGGCAAGAAGCTTGTGCATCTTCTCTGTTCGTCGCGGTCAATGGGAAAAGGCGCTTATCTGCAATCTAGGTGTTTCTGCGTGCTGCGCCCGCCCAAAGAGTGCCCGGGTGAAAACGACAACGCAGGCATGTCGGGTGCCACTGTCTGCACCAGCACAGCAAGTTTTGAGCAAATATCTCCTTCCGTTCGGCCGCAATGGCAAGAAGCTTGTGCATCTTCTCTGTTCGTCGCGGTCAATGGGAAAAGGCGCTTATCTGCAATCTAGGTGTTTCTGCGTGCTGCGCCCGCCCAAAGAGTGCCCGGGTGAAAACGACAACGCAGGCATGTCGGGTGCCACTGTCTGCACCAGCACAGCAAGTTTTGAGCAAATATCTCCTTCCGTTCGGCCGCAATGGCAAGAAGCTTGTGCATATTCTCTGTTCGTCGCGGTCAATGGGAAAAGGCGCTTATCTGCAATCTAGGTGTTTCTGCGTGCTGCGCCCGCCCAAAGAGTGCCCGGGTGAAAACGACAACGCAGGCATGTCGGGTGCCACTGTCTGCACCAGCACAGCAAGTTTTGAGCAAATATCTCCTTCCGTTCTGCCACAATGGCAAGAAGCTTGTGCATCTTCTCTGTTCGTCGCGGTCAATGGGAAAAGGCGCTTATCTGCAATCTAAGTGTTTCTGCGTGCTGCGCCCGCCCAAAGAGTGCCCGGGTGAAAACGACAACGCAGGCATGTCGGGTGCCACTGTCTGCACCAGCACAGCAAGTTTTGAGCAAATATCTCCTTCCGTTCTGCCGCAATGGCAAGAAGCTTGTGCATCTTCTCTGTTCGTCGCGGTCAATGGGAAAAGGCGCTTATCTGCAATCTAAGTGTTTCTGCGTGCTGCGCCCGCCCAAAGAGTGCCCGGGTGAAAACGACAACGCAGGCATGTCGGGTGCCACTGTCTGCACCAGCACAGCAAGTTTTGAGCAAATATCTCCTTCCGTTCTGCCGCAATGGGAAGAAGCTTGTGCATCTTCTCTGTTCGTCGCGGTCAATGGGAAAAGGCGCTTATCTGCAATCTAGGTGTTTCTGCGTGCTGCGCCCGCCCAAAGAGTGCCCGGGTGAAAACGACATTGCATGCATGTCGGGTGCCACTGTCTGCACCAGCACAGCAAGTTTTGAGCAAATATCTCCTTCCTTTCGGCCGCAATGGCAAGAAGCTTGTGCATCTTCTCTGTTCGTCGCGGTCAATGGGAAAAGGCGCTTATCTGCAATCTAGGTGTTTCTGCGTGCTGCGCCCGCCCAAAGAGTGCCCGGGTGAAAACGACAACGCAGGCAAGTCGTGTGCCACTGTCTGCACCAGCACAGCAAGTTTTGAGCAAATATCTCCTTCCGTTCGGCCGCAATGGCAAGAAGCTTGTGCATCTTCTCTGTTCGTCGCGGTCAATGGGAAAAGGCGCTTATCTGCAATCTAGGTGTTTCTGCGGGCTGAGCCCGCCCAAAGAGTGCCCGGGTGAAAACGACAAGGCAGGCATGTCGGGTGCCACTGTCTGCACCAGCACAGCAAGTTTTGAGCAAATATCTCCTTCCGTTCGGCCGCAATGGCAAGAAGCTTGTGCATCTTCTCTGTTCGTCGCGGTCAATGGGAAAAGGCGCTTATCTGCAATCTAGGTGTTTCTGCGTGCTGCGCCCGCCAAAAGAGTGCCCGGGTGAAAACGACAACTCAGGCATGTCGGGTGCCACTGTCTGCACCAGGACAGAAAGTTTTGAGCAAATATCTCCTTCCGTTCGGCCGCAATGGCAAGAAGCTTGTGCATCTTCTCTGTTCGTCGCGGTCAATGGGAAAAGGCGCTTATCTGCAATCTAAGTGTTTCTGCGTGCTGCGCCCGCCCAAAGAGTGCCCGGGTGAAAACGACAACGCAGGCATGTCGGGTGCCACTGTCTGCACCAGCACAGCAAGTTTTGAGCAAATATCTCCTTCCGTTCTGCCGCAATGGCAAGAAGCTTGTGCATCTTCTCTGTTCGTCGCGGTCAATGGGAAAAGACGCTTATCTGCAATCTAGGTGTTTCTGCGTGCTGCGCACGCCCAAAGAGTGCCCGGGTGAAAACGACAACTCAGGCATGTCATGTGCCACTGTCTGGACCAGCACAGCAAGTTTTGAGCAAATATCTCCTTCCGTTCGGCCGCAATGGAAAGAAGCTTGTGCATCTTCTCTGTTCGTCGCGGTCAATGGGAAAAGGCGCTTATCTGCAATCTAGGTGTTTCTGCGTGCTGCGCCCGCCCAAAGAGTGCCCGGGTGAAAACGACAACGCAGGCATGTCGGGTGCCACTGTCTGCACCAGCACAGCAAGTTTTGAGCAAATATCTCCTTCCGTTCGGCCGCAATGGCAAGAAGCTTGTGCATCTTCTCTGTTCGTCGCTATCAATGGGAATAGGCGCTTATCTGCAATCTAGGTGTTTCTGCGTGCTGCGCCCGCCCAAAGAGTGCCCGGGTGAAAACGACAACGCAGGCATGTCGGGTGCCACTGTCTGCACCAGCACAGCAAGTTTTGAGCAAATATCTCCTTCCGTTCGGCCGCAATGGCAAGAAGCTTGTGCATCTTCTCTGTTCGTCGCTATCAATGGGAATAGGCGCTTATCTGCAATCTAGGTGTTTCTGCGTGCTGCGCCCGCCCAAAGAGTGCCCGGGTGAAAACGACAACGCAGGCATGTCGGGTGCCACTGTCTGCACCAGCACAGCAAGTTTTGAGCAAATATCTCCTTCCGTTCTGCCGCAATGGGAAGAAGCTTGTGCATCTTCTCTGTTCGTCGCGGTCAATGGGAAAAGGCGCTTATCTGCAATCTAGGTGTTTCTGCGTGCTGCGCCCGCCCAAAGAGTGCGCGGGTGAAAACGACAACGCAGGCATGTCGGGTGCCACTGTCTGCACCAGCACAGCAAGTTTTGAGCAAATATCTCCTTCCGTTCGGCCGCAATGGCAAGAAGCTTGTGCATCTTCTCTGTTCGTCGCGGTCAATGGGAAAAGGCGCTTATCTGCAATCTAGGTGTTTCTGCGTGCTGCGCCCGCCCAAAGAGTGCCCGGGTGAAAACGACAACGCAGGCATGTCGGGTGCCACTGTCTGCACCAGCACAGCAAGTTTTGAGCAAATATCTCCTTCCGTTCTGCCGCAATGGCAAGAAGCTTGTGCTTCTTCTCTGTTCGTCGCGGTCAATGGGAAAAGGCGCTTATCTGCAATCTAGGTGTTTCTGCGTGCTGCGCCCGCCCAAAGAGTGCGCGGGTGAAAACGACAACGCAGGCATGTCGGGTGCCACTGTCTGCACCAGCACAGCAAGTTTTGAGCAAATATTTCCTTCCGTTCGGCCGCAATGGCAAGAAGCTTGTGCATCTTCTCTGTTCGTCGCGGTCAATGGGAAAAGGCGCTTATCTGCAATCTAGGTGTTTCTGCGTGCTGCGCCCGCCCAAAGAGTGCCCGGGTGAAAACGACAACGCAGGCATGTCGGGTGCCACTGTCTGCACCAGCACAGCAAGTTTTGAGCAAATATCTCCTTCCGTTCGGCCGCAATGGCAAGAAGCTTGTGCATCTTCTCTGTTCGTCGCGGTCAATGGGAAAAGGCGCTTATCTGCAATCTAGGTGTTTCTGCGTGCTGCGCCCGCCCAAAGAGTGCCCGGGTGAAAACGACAACGCAGGCATGTCGGGTGCCACTGTCTGCACCAGCACAGCAAGTTTTGAGCAAATATCTCCTTCCGTTCGGCCGCAATGGCAAGAAGCTTGTGCATCTTCTCTGTTCGTCGCGGTCAATGGGAAAAGGCGCTTATCTGCAATCTAGGTGTTTCTGCGTGCTGCGCCCGCCCAAAGAGTGCCCGGGTGAAAACGACAACGCAGGCATGTCGGGTGCCACTGTCTGCACCAGCACAGCAAGTTTTGAGCAAATATCTCCTTCCGTTCTGCCACAATGGCAAGAAGCTTGTGCATCTTCTCTGTTCGTCGCGGTCAATGGGAAAATGCGCTTATCTGCAATCTAAGTGTTTCTGCGTGCTGCGCCCGCCCAAAGAGTGCCCGGGTGAAAACGACAACGCAGGCATGTCGGGTGCCACTGTCTGCACCAGCACAGCAAGTTTTGAGCAAATATCTCCTTCCGTTCTGCCGCAATGGCAAGAAGCTTGTGCATCTTCTCTGTTCGTCGCGGTCAATGGGAAAAGGCGCTTATCTGCAATCTAAGTGTTTCTGCGTGCTGCGCCCGCCCAAAGAGTGCCCGGGTGAAAACGACAACGCAGGCATGTCGGGTGCCACTGTCTGCACCAGCACAGCAAGTTTTGAGCAAATATCTCCTTCCGTTCTGCCGCAATGGCAAGAAGCTTGTGCATCTTCTCTGTTCGTCGCGGTCAATGGGAAAAGGCGCTTATCTGCAATCTAGGTGTTTCTGCGTGCTGCGCCCGCCCAAAGAGTGCCCGGGTGAAAACGACAACGCAGGCATGTCGGGTGCCACTGTCTGCACCAGCACAGCAAGTTTTGAGCAAATATTTCCTTCCGTTCGGCCGCAATGGCAAGAAGCTTGTGCATCTTCTCTGTTCGTCGCGGTCAATGGGAAAAGGCGCTTATCTGCAATCTAGGTGTTTCTGCGTGCTGCGCCCGCCCAAAGAGTGCCCGGGTGAAAACGACAACGCAGGCATGTCGGGTGCCACTGTCTGCACCAGCACAGCAAGTTTTGAGCAAATATCTCCTTCCGTTCGGCCGCAATGGCAAGAAGCTTATGCATCTTCTCTGTTCGTCGCGGTCAATGGGAAAAGGCGCTTATCTGCAATCTAGGTGTTTCTGCGTGCTGCGCCCGCCCAAAGAGTGCCCGGGTGAAAACGACAACGCAGGCATGTCGGGTGCCACTGTCTGCACCAGCACAGCAAGTTTTGAGCAAATATCTCCTTCCGTTCGGCCGCAATGGCAAGAAGCTCGTGCATCTTCTCTGTTCGTCGCGGTCAAAGGGAAAAGGCGCTTATCTGCAATCTAGGTGTTTCTGCGTGCTACGCCCGCCCAAAGAGTGCCCGGTGAAAACGAAAACGCAGGCATGTCGGGTGCCACTGTCTGCACCAGCACAGCAAGTTTTGAGCAAATATCTCCTTCCGTTCGGACGCAATGGCAAGAAGCTTGTGCATCTTCTCTGTTCGTCGCGGTCAATGGGAAAAGGCGCTTATCTGCAATCTAGGTGTTTCTGCGTGCTGCGCCCGCCCAAAGAGTGCCCGGGTGAAAACGACAACGCAGGCATGTCGGGTGCCACTGTCTGCACCAGCACAGCAAGTTTTGAGCAAATATCTCCTTCCGTTCTGCCACAATGGCAAGAAGCTTGTGCATCTTCTCTGTTCGTCGCGGTCAATGGGAAAATGCGCTTATCTGCAATCTAAGTGTTTCTGCGTGCTGCGCCCGCCCAAAGAGTGCCCGGGTGAAAACGACAACGCAGGCATGTCGGGTGCCACTGTCTGCACCAGCACAGCAAGTTTTGAGCAAATATCTCCTTCCGTTCTGCCGCAATGGCAAGAAGCTTGTGCATCTTCTCTGTTCGTCGCGGTCAATGGGAAAAGGCGCTTATCTGCAATCTAAGTGTTTCTGCGTGCTGCGCCCGCCCAAAGAGTGCCCGGGTGAAAACGACAACGCAGGCATGTCGGGTGCCACTGTCTGCACCAGCACAGCAAGTTTTGAGCAAATATCTCCTTCCGTTCTGCCGCAATGGCAAGAAGCTTGTGCATCTTCTCTGTTCGTCGCGGTCAATGGGAAAAGGCGCTTATCTGCAATCTAGGTGTTTCTGCGTGCTGCGCCCGCCCAAAGAGTGCCCGGGTGAAAACGACAACGCAGGCATGTCGGGTGCCACTGTCTGCACCAGCACAGCAAGTTTTGAGCAAATATTTCCTTCCGTTCGGCCGCAATGGCAAGAAGCTTGTGCATCTTCTCTGTTCGTCGCGGTCAATGGGAAAAGGCGCTTATCTGCAATCTAGGTGTTTCTGCGTGCTGCGCCCGCCCAAAGAGTGCCCGGGTGAAAACGACAACGCAGGCATGTCGGGTGCCACTGTCTGCACCAGCACAGCAAGTTTTGAGCAAATATCTCCTTCCGTTCGGCCGCAATGGCAAGAAGCTTATGCATCTTCTCTGTTCGTCGCGGTCAATGGGAAAAGGCGCTTATCTGCAATCTAGGTGTTTCTGCGTGCTGCGCCCGCCCAAAGAGTGCCCGGGTGAAAACGACAACGCAGGCATGTCGGGTGCCACTGTCTGCACCAGCACAGCAAGTTTTGAGCAAATATCTCCTTCCGTTCGGCCGCAATGGCAAGAAGCTCGTGCATCTTCTCTGTTCGTCGCGGTCAAAGGGAAAAGGCGCTTATCTGCAATCTAGGTGTTTCTGCGTGCTACGCCCGCCCAAAGAGTGCCCGGTGAAAACGAAAACGCAGGCATGTCGGGTGCCACTGTCTGCACCAGCACAGCAAGTTTTGAGCAAATATCTCCTTCCGTTCGGACGCAATGGCAAGAAGCTTGTGCATCTTCTCTGTTCGTCGCGGTCAATGGGAAAAGGCGCTTATCTGCAATCTAGGTGTTTCTGCGTGCTGCGCCCGCCCAAAGAGTGCCCGGGTGAAAACGACAACGCATGCAAGTCGTGTGCCACTGTCTGCACCAGCACAGCAAGTTTTGAGCAAATATCTCCTTCCGTTCGGCCGCAATGGCAAGAAGCTTGTGCATCTTCTCTGTTCGTCGCGGTCAATGGGAAAAGGCGCTTATCTGCAATCTAAGTGTTTCTGCGTGCTGCGCCCGCCCAAAGAGTGCCCGGGTGAAAACGACAACGCAGGCATGTCGGGTGCCACTGTCTGCACCAGCACAGCAAGTTTTGAGCAAATATCTCCTTCCGTTCTGCCACAATGGCAAGAAGCTTGTGCATCTTCTCTGTTCGTCGCGGTCAATGGGAAAAGGCGCTTATCTGCAATCTAAGTGTTTCTGCGTGCTGCGCCAGCCCAAAGAGTGCCCGGGTGAAAACGACAACGCAGGCATGTCGGGTGCCACTGTCTGCACCAGCACAGCAAGTTTTGAGCAAATATCTCCTTCCGTTCGGCCGCAATGGCAAGAAGCTTGTGCATCTTCTCTGTTCGTCGCGGTCAAGGGGAAAAGGCGCTTATCTGCAATCTAGGTGTTTCTGCGTGCTGCGCCCGCCCAAAGAGTGCCCGGGTGAAAACGACAACGCAGGCATGTCGGGTGCCACTGTCTGCACCAGCACAGCAAGTTTTGAGCAAATATCTCCTTCCGTTCGGCCGCAATGGCAAGAAGCTTGTGCATCTTCTCTGTTCGTCGCGGTCAATGGGAAAAGGCGCTTATCTGCAATCTAGGTGTTTCTGCGTGCTGCGCCCGCCCAAAGAGTGCCCGGGTGAAAACGACAACGCAGGCATGTCGGGTGCCACTGTCTGCACCAGCACAGCAAGTTTTGAGCAAATATCTCCTTCCGTTCGGCCGCAATGGCAAGAAGCTCGTGCATCTTCTCTGTTCGTCGCGGTCAAAGGGAAAAGGCGCTTATCTGCAATCTAGGTGTTTCTGCGTGCTACGCCCGCCCAAAGAGTGCCCGGTGAAAACGAAAACGCAGGCATGTCGGGTGCCACTGTCTGCACCAGCACAGCAAGTTTTGAGCAAATATCTCCTTCCGTTCGGACGCAATGGCAAGAAGCTTGTGCATCTTCTCTGTTCGTCGCGGTCAATGGGAAAAGGCGCTTATCTGCAATCTAGGTGTTTCTGCGTGCTGCGCCCGCCCAAAGAGTGCCCGGGTGAAATCGACAACGCATGCAAGTCGTATGCCACTGTCTGCACCAGCACAGCAAGTTTTGAGCAAATATCTCCTTCCGTTCGGCCGCAATGGCAAGAAGCTTGTGCATCTTCTCTGTTCGTCGCGGTCAATGGGAAAAGGCGCTTATCTGCAATCTAAGTGTTTCTGCGTGCTGCGCCCGCCCAAAGAGTGCCCGGGTGAAAACGACAACGCAGGCATGTCGGGTGCCACTGTCTGCACCAGCACAGCAAGTTTTGAGCAAATATCTCCTTCCGTTCTGCCACAATGGCAAGAAGGTTGTGCATCTTCTCTGTTCGTCGCGGTCAATGGGAAAAGGCGCTTATCTGCAATCTAAGTGTTTCTGCGTGCTGCGCCCGCCCAAAGAGTGCCCGGGTGAAAACGACAACGCAGGCATGTCGGGTGCCACTGTCTGCACCAGCACAGCAAGTTTTGAGCAAATATCTCCTTCCGTTCGGCCGCAATGGCAAGAAGCTTGTGCATCTTCTCTGTTCGTCGCGGTCAAGGGGAAAAGGCGCTTATCTGCAATCTAGGTGTTTCTGCGTGCTGCGCCCGTCCAAAGAGTGCCCGGGTGAAAACGACAAGGCAGGCATGTCGGGTGCCACTGTCTGCACCAGCACAGCAAGTTTTGAGCAAATATCTCCTTCCGTTCGGCCGCAATGGCAAGAAGCTTGTGTATCTTCTCTGTTCGTCGCGGACAATGGGAAAAGGCGCTTATCTGCAATCTAGGTGTTTCTGCGTGCTGCGCCCGCCCAAAGAGTGCCCGGGTGAAAACGACAACGCAGGCATGTCAGGTGCCATTGTCTGCACCAGCACAGCAAGTTTTGAGCAAATATCTCCTTCCGTTCGGCCGCAATGGAAAGAAGCTTGTGCATCTTCTCTGTTCGTCGCTATCAATGGGAATAGGCGCTTATCTGCAATCTAGGTGTTTCTGCGTGCTGCGCCCGCCCAAAGAGTGCCCGGGTGAAAACGACAACGCAGTCATGTCGGGTGCCACTGTCTGCACCAGCACAGCAAGTTTTGAGCAAATATCTCCTTCCGTTCTGCCGCAATGGGAAGAAGCTTGTGCATCTTCTCTGTTCGTCGCGGTCAATGGGAAAAGGCGCTTATCTGCAATCTAGGTGTTTCTGCGTGCTGCGCCCGCCCAAAGAGTGCCCGGGTGAAAACGACATTGCATGCATGTCGGGTGCCACTGTCTGCACCAGCACAGCAAGTTTTGAGCAAATATCTCCTTCCTTTCGGCCGCAATGGCAAGAAGCTTGTGCATCTTCTCTGTTCGTCGCGGTCAATGGGAAAAGGCGCTTATCTGCAATCTAGGTGTTTCTGCGTGCTGCGCCCGCCCAAAGAGTGCCCGGGTGAAAACGACAACGCAGGCAAGTCTTGTGCCACTGTCTGCACCAGCACAGCAAGTTTTGAGCAAATATCTCCTTCCGTTCGGCCGCAATGGCAAGAAGCTTGTGCATCTTCTCTGTTCGTCGCGGTCAAGGGGAAAAGGCGCTTATCTGCAATCTAGGTGTTTCTGCGTGCTGCGCCCGCCCAAAGAGTGCCCGGGTGAAAACGACAACGCAGGCATGTCGGGTGCCACTGTCTGCACCAGCACAGCAAGTTTTGAGCAAATATCTCCTTCCGTTCGGCCGCAATGGCAAGAAGCTTGTGCATCTTCTCTGTTCGTCGCGGTCAATGGGAAAAGGCGCTTATCTGCAATCTAGGTGTTTCTGCGTGCTGCGCCCGCCCAAAGAGTGCCCGGGTGAAAACGACAACGCAGGCATGTCGGGTGCCACTGTCTGCACCAGCACAGCAAGTTTTGAGCAAATATCTCCTTCCGTTCGGCCGCAATGGCAAGAAGCTCGTGCATCTTCTCTGTTCGTCGCGGTCAAAGGGAAAAGGCGCTTATCTGCAATCTAGGTGTTTCTGCGTGCTACGCCCGCCCAAAGAGTGCCCGGTGAAAACGAAAACGCAGGCATGTCGGGTGCCACTGTCTGCACCAGCACAGCAAGTTTTGAGCAAATATCTCCTTCCGTTCGGACGCAATGGCAAGAAGCTTGTGCATCTTCTCTGTTCGTCGCGGTCAATGGGAAAAGGCGCTTATCTGCAATCTAGGTGTTTCTGCGTGCTGCGCCCGCCCAAAGAGTGCCCGGGTGAAATCGACAACGCATGCAAGTCGTATGCCACTGTCTGCACCAGCACAGCAAGTTTTGAGCAAATATCTCCTTCCGTTCGGCCGCAATGGCAAGAAGCTTGTGCATCTTCTCTGTTCGTCGCGGTCAATGGGAAAAGGCGCTTATCTGCAATCTAAGTGTTTCTGCGTGCTGCGCCCGCCCAAAGAGTGCCCGGGTGAAAACGACAACGCAGGCATGTCGGGTGCCACTGTCTGCACCAGCACAGCAAGTTTTGAGCAAATATCTCCTTCCGTTCTGCCACAATGGCAAGAAGGTTGTGCATCTTCTCTGTTCGTCGCGGTCAATGGGAAAAGGCGCTTATCTGCAATCTAAGTGTTTCTGCGTGCTGCGCCCGCCCAAAGAGTGCCCGGGTGAAAACGACAACGCAGGCATGTCGGGTGCCACTGTCTGCACCAGCACAGCAAGTTTTGAGCAAATATCTCCTTCCGTTCGGCCGCAATGGCAAGAAGCTTGTGCATCTTCTCTGTTCGTCGCGGTCAAGGGGAAAAGGCGCTTATCTGCAATCTAGGTGTTTCTGCGTGCTGCGCCCGTCCAAAGAGTGCCCGGGTGAAAACGACAAGGCAGGCATGTCGGGTGCCACTGTCTGCACCAGCACAGCAAGTTTTGAGCAAATATCTCCTTCCGTTCGGCCGCAATGGCAAGAAGCTTGTGTATCTTCTCTGTTCGTCGCGGACAATGGGAAAAGGCGCTTATCTGCAATCTAGGTGTTTCTGCGTGCTGCGCCCGCCCAAAGAGTGCCCGGGTGAAAACGACAACGCAGGCATGTCAGGTGCCATTGTCTGCACCAGCACAGCAAGTTTTGAGCAAATATCTCCTTCCGTTCGGCCGCAATGGAAAGAAGCTTGTGCATCTTCTCTGTTCGTCGCTATCAATGGGAATAGGCGCTTATCTGCAATCTAGGTGTTTCTGCGTGCTGCGCCCGCCCAAAGAGTGCCCGGGTGAAAACGACAACGCAGTCATGTCGGGTGCCACTGTCTGCACCAGCACAGCAAGTTTTGAGCAAATATCTCCTTCCGTTCGGCCGCAATGGCAAGAAGCTTGTGCATCTTCTCTGTTCGTCGCGGTCAATGGGAAAAGGCGCTTATCTGCAATCTAGGTGTTTCTGCGTGCTGCGCCCGCCCAAAGAGTGCCCGGGTGAAAACGACAACGCAGGCATGTCGGGTGCCACTGTCTGCACCAGCACAGCAAGTTTTGAGCAAATATCTCCTTCCGTTCGGCCGCAATGGCAAGAAGCTCGTGCATCTTCTCTGTTCGTCGCGGTCAAAGGGAAAAGGCGCTTATCTGCAATCTAGGTGTTTCTGCGTGCTACGCCCGCCCAAAGAGTGCCCGGTGAAAACGAAAACGCAGGCATGTCGGGTGCCACTGTCTGCACCAGCACAGCAAGTTTTGAGCAAATATCTCCTTCCGTTCGGACGCAATGGCAAGAAGCTTGTGCATCTTCTCTGTTCGTCGCGGTCAATGGGAAAAGGCGCTTATCTGCAATCTAGGTGTTTCTGCGTGCTGCGCCCGCCCAAAGAGTGCCCGGGTGAAATCGACAACGCATGCAAGTCGTATGCCACTGTCTGCACCAGCACAGCAAGTTTTGAGCAAATATCTCCTTCCGTTCGGCCGCAATGGCAAGAAGCTTGTGCATCTTCTCTGTTCGTCGCGGTCAATGGGAAAAGGCGCTTATCTGCAATCTAAGTGTTTCTGCGTGCTGCGCCCGCCCAAAGAGTGCCCGGGTGAAAACGACAACGCAGGCATGTCGGGTGCCACTGTCTGCACCAGCACAGCAAGTTTTGAGCAAATATCTCCTTCCGTTCTGCCACAATGGCAAGAAGGTTGTGCATCTTCTCTGTTCGTCGCGGTCAATGGGAAAAGGCGCTTATCTGCAATCTAAGTGTTTCTGCGTGCTGCGCCCGCCCAAAGAGTGCCCGGGTGAAAACGACAACGCAGGCATGTCGGGTGCCACTGTCTGCACCAGCACAGCAAGTTTTGAGCAAATATCTCCTTCCGTTCGGCCGCAATGGCAAGAAGCTTGTGCATCTTCTCTGTTCGTCGCGGTCAAGGGGAAAAGGCGCTTATCTGCAATCTAGGTGTTTCTGCGTGCTGCGCCCGTCCAAAGAGTGCCCGGGTGAAAACGACAAGGCAGGCATGTCGGGTGCCACTGTCTGCACCAGCACAGCAAGTTTTGAGCAAATATCTCCTTCCGTTCGGCCGCAATGGCAAGAAGCTTGTGTATCTTCTCTGTTCGTCGCGGACAATGGGAAAAGGCGCTTATCTGCAATCTAGGTGTTTCTGCGTGCTGCGCCCGCCCAAAGAGTGCCCGGGTGAAAACGACAACGCAGGCATGTCAGGTGCCATTGTCTGCACCAGCACAGCAAGTTTTGAGCAAATATCTCCTTCCGTTCGGCCGCAATGGAAAGAAGCTTGTGCATCTTCTCTGTTCGTCGCTATCAATGGGAATAGGCGCTTATCTGCAATCTAGGTGTTTCTGCGTGCTGCGCCCGCCCAAAGAGTGCCCGGGTGAAAACGACAACGCAGTCATGTCGGGTGCCACTGTCTGCACCAGCACAGCAAGTTTTGAGCAAATATCTCCTTCCGTTCTGCCGCAATGGGAAGAAGCTTGTGCATCTTCTCTGTTCGTCGCGGTCAATGGGAAAAGGCGCTTATCTGCAATCTAGGTGTTTCTGCGTGCTGCGCCCGCCCAAAGAGTGCCCGGGTGAAAACGACATTGCATGCATGTCGGGTGCCACTGTCTGCACCAGCACAGCAAGTTTTGAGCAAATATCTCCTTCCGTTCGGCCGCAATGGCAAGAAGCTCGTGCATCTTCTCTGTTCGTCGCGGTCAAAGGGAAAAGGCGCTTATCTGCAATCTAGGTGTTTCTGCGTGCTACGCCCGCCCAAAGAGTGCCCGGTGAAAACGAAAACGCAGGCATGTCGGGTGCCACTGTCTGCACCAGCACAGCAAGTTTTGAGCAAATATCTCCTTCCGTTCGGACGCAATGGCAAGAAGCTTGTGCATCTTCTCTGTTCGTCGCGGTCAATGGGAAAAGGCGCTTATCTGCAATCTAGGTGTTTCTGCGTGCTGCGCCCGCCCAAAGAGTGCCCGGGTGAAAACGACAACGCATGCAAGTCGTGTGCCACTGTCTGCACCAGCACAGCAAGTTTTGAGCAAATATCTCCTTCCGTTCGGCCGCAATGGCAAGAAGCTTGTGCATCTTCTCTGTTCGTCGCGGTCAATGGGAAAAGGCGCTTATCTGCAATCTAAGTGTTTCTGCGTGCTGCGCCCGCCCAAAGAGTGCCCGGGTGAAAACGACAACGCAGGCATGTCGGGTGCCACTGTCTGCACCAGCACAGCAAGTTTTGAGCAAATATCTCCTTCCGTTCTGCCACAATGGCAAGAAGCTTGTGCATCTTCTCTGTTCGTCGCGGTCAATGGGAAAAGGCGCTTATCTGCAATCTAAGTGTTTCTGCGTGCTGCGCCAGCCCAAAGAGTGCCCGGGTGAAAACGACAACGCAGGCATGTCGGGTGCCACTGTCTGCACCAGCACAGCAAGTTTTGAGCAAATATCTCCTTCCGTTCGGCCGCAATGGCAAGAAGCTTGTGCATCTTCTCTGTTCGTCGCGGTCAAGGGGAAAAGGCGCTTATCTGCAATCTAGGTGTTTCTGCGTGCTGCGCCCGCCCAAAGAGTGCCCGGGTGAAAACGACAACGCAGGCATGTCGGGTGCCACTGTCTGCACCAGCACAGCAAGTTTTGAGCAAATATCTCCTTCCGTTCGGCCGCAATGGCAAGAAGCTTGTGCATCTTCTCTGTTCGTCGCGGTCAATGGGAAAAGGCGCTTATCTGCAATCTAGGTGTTTCTGCGTGCTGCGCCCGCCCAAAGAGTGCCCGGGTGAAAACGACAACGCAGGCATGTCGGGTGCCACTGTCTGCACCAGCACAGCAAGTTTTGAGCAAATATCTCCTTCCGTTCGGCCGCAATGGCAAGAAGCTCGTGCATCTTCTCTGTTCGTCGCGGTCAAAGGGAAAAGGCGCTTATCTGCAATCTAGGTGTTTCTGCGTGCTACGCCCGCCCAAAGAGTGCCCGGTGAAAACGAAAACGCAGGCATGTCGGGTGCCACTGTCTGCACCAGCACAGCAAGTTTTGAGCAAATATCTCCTTCCGTTCGGACGCAATGGCAAGAAGCTTGTGCATCTTCTCTGTTCGTCGCGGTCAATGGGAAAAGGCGCTTATCTGCAATCTAGGTGTTTCTGCGTGCTGCGCCCGCCCAAAGAGTGCCCGGGTGAAATCGACAACGCATGCAAGTCGTATGCCACTGTCTGCACCAGCACAGCAAGTTTTGAGCAAATATCTCCTTCCGTTCGGCCGCAATGGCAAGAAGCTTGTGCATCTTCTCTGTTCGTCGCGGTCAATGGGAAAAGGCGCTTATCTGCAATCTAAGTGTTTCTGCGTGCTGCGCCCGCCCAAAGAGTGCCCGGGTGAAAACGACAACGCAGGCATGTCGGGTGCCACTGTCTGCACCAGCACAGCAAGTTTTGAGCAAATATCTCCTTCCGTTCTGCCACAATGGCAAGAAGGTTGTGCATCTTCTCTGTTCGTCGCGGTCAATGGGAAAAGGCGCTTATCTGCAATCTAAGTGTTTCTGCGTGCTGCGCCCGCCCAAAGAGTGCCCGGGTGAAAACGACAACGCAGGCATGTCGGGTGCCACTGTCTGCACCAGCACAGCAAGTTTTGAGCAAATATCTCCTTCCGTTCGGCCGCAATGGCAAGAAGCTTGTGCATCTTCTCTGTTCGTCGCGGTCAAGGGGAAAAGGCGCTTATCTGCAATCTAGGTGTTTCTGCGTGCTGCGCCCGTCCAAAGAGTGCCCGGGTGAAAACGACAAGGCAGGCATGTCGGGTGCCACTGTCTGCACCAGCACAGCAAGTTTTGAGCAAATATCTCCTTCCGTTCGGCCGCAATGGCAAGAAGCTTGTGTATCTTCTCTGTTCGTCGCGGACAATGGGAAAAGGCGCTTATCTGCAATCTAGGTGTTTCTGCGTGCTGCGCCCGCCCAAAGAGTGCCCGGGTGAAAACGACAACGCAGGCATGTCAGGTGCCATTGTCTGCACCAGCACAGCAAGTTTTGAGCAAATATCTCCTTCCGTTCGGCCGCAATGGAAAGAAGCTTGTGCATCTTCTCTGTTCGTCGCTATCAATGGGAATAGGCGCTTATCTGCAATCTAGGTGTTTCTGCGTGCTGCGCCCGCCCAAAGAGTGCCCGGGTGAAAACGACAACGCAGTCATGTCGGGTGCCACTGTCTGCACCAGCACAGCAAGTTTTGAGCAAATATCTCCTTCCGTTCTGCCGCAATGGGAAGAAGCTTGTGCATCTTCTCTGTTCGTCGCGGTCAATGGGAAAAGGCGCTTATCTGCAATCTAGGTGTTTCTGCGTGCTGCGCCCGCCCAAAGAGTGCCCGGGTGAAAACGACATTGCATGCATGTCGGGTGCCACTGTCTGCACCAGCACAGCAAGTTTTGAGCAAATATCTCCTTCCTTTCGGCCGCAATGGCAAGAAGCTTGTGCATCTTCTCTGTTCGTCGCGGTCAATGGGAAAAGGCGCTTATCTGCAATCTAGGTGTTTCTGCGTGCTGCGCCCGCCCAAAGAGTGCCCGGGTGAAAACGACAACGCAGGCAAGTCTTGTGCCACTGTCTGCACCAGCACAGCAAGTTTTGAGCAAATATCTCCTTCCGTTCGGCCGCAATGGCAAGAAGCTTGTGCATCTTCTCTGTTCGTCGCGGTCAAGGGGAAAAGGCGCTTATCTGCAATCTAGGTGTTTCTGCGTGCTGCGCCCGCCCAAAGAGTGCCCGGGTGAAAACGACAACGCAGGCATGTCGGGTGCCACTGTCTGCACCAGCACAGCAAGTTTTGAGCAAATATCTCCTTCCGTTCGGCCGCAATGGCAAGAAGCTTGTGCATCTTCTCTGTTCGTCGCGGTCAATGGGAAAAGGCGCTTATCTGCAATCTAGGTGTTTCTGCGTGCTGCGCCCGCCCAAAGAGTGCCCGGGTGAAAACGACAACGCAGGCATGTCGGGTGCCACTGTCTGCACCAGCACAGCAAGTTTTGAGCAAATATCTCCTTCCGTTCGGCCGCAATGGCAAGAAGCTCGTGCATCTTCTCTGTTCGTCGCGGTCAAAGGGAAAAGGCGCTTATCTGCAATCTAGGTGTTTCTGCGTGCTACGCCCGCCCAAAGAGTGCCCGGTGAAAACGAAAACGCAGGCATGTCGGGTGCCACTGTCTGCACCAGCACAGCAAGTTTTGAGCAAATATCTCCTTCCGTTCGGACGCAATGGCAAGAAGCTTGTGCATCTTCTCTGTTCGTCGCGGTCAATGGGAAAAGGCGCTTATCTGCAATCTAGGTGTTTCTGCGTGCTGCGCCCGCCCAAAGAGTGCCCGGGTGAAATCGACAACGCATGCAAGTCGTATGCCACTGTCTGCACCAGCACAGCAAGTTTTGAGCAAATATCTCCTTCCGTTCGGCCGCAATGGCAAGAAGCTTGTGCATCTTCTCTGTTCGTCGCGGTCAATGGGAAAAGGCGCTTATCTGCAATCTAAGTGTTTCTGCGTGCTGCGCCCGCCCAAAGAGTGCCCGGGTGAAAACGACAACGCAGGCATGTCGGGTGCCACTGTCTGCACCAGCACAGCAAGTTTTGAGCAAATATCTCCTTCCGTTCTGCCACAATGGCAAGAAGGTTGTGCATCTTCTCTGTTCGTCGCGGTCAATGGGAAAAGGCGCTTATCTGCAATCTAAGTGTTTCTGCGTGCTGCGCCCGCCCAAAGAGTGCCCGGGTGAAAACGACAACGCAGGCATGTCGGGTGCCACTGTCTGCACCAGCACAGCAAGTTTTGAGCAAATATCTCCTTCCGTTCGGCCGCAATGGCAAGAAGCTTGTGCATCTTCTCTGTTCGTCGCGGTCAAGGGGAAAAGGCGCTTATCTGCAATCTAGGTGTTTCTGCGTGCTGCGCCCGTCCAAAGAGTGCCCGGGTGAAAACGACAAGGCAGGCATGTCGGGTGCCACTGTCTGCACCAGCACAGCAAGTTTTGAGCAAATATCTCCTTCCGTTCGGCCGCAATGGCAAGAAGCTTGTGTATCTTCTCTGTTCGTCGCGGACAATGGGAAAAGGCGCTTATCTGCAATCTAGGTGTTTCTGCGTGCTGCGCCCGCCCAAAGAGTGCCCGGGTGAAAACGACAACGCAGGCATGTCAGGTGCCATTGTCTGCACCAGCACAGCAAGTTTTGAGCAAATATCTCCTTCCGTTCGGCCGCAATGGAAAGAAGCTTGTGCATCTTCTCTGTTCGTCGCTATCAATGGGAATAGGCGCTTATCTGCAATCTAGGTGTTTCTGCGTGCTGCGCCCGCCCAAAGAGTGCCCGGGTGAAAACGACAACGCAGTCATGTCGGGTGCCACTGTCTGCACCAGCACAGCAAGTTTTGAGCAAATATCTCCTTCCGTTCGGCCGCAATGGCAAGAAGCTTGTGCATCTTCTCTGTTCGTCGCGGTCAATGGGAAAAGGCGCTTATCTGCAATCTAGGTGTTTCTGCGTGCTGCGCCCGCCCAAAGAGTGCCCGGGTGAAAACGACAACGCAGGCATGTCGGGTGCCACTGTCTGCACCAGCACAGCAAGTTTTGAGCAAATATCTCCTTCCGTTCGGCCGCAATGGCAAGAAGCTCGTGCATCTTCTCTGTTCGTCGCGGTCAAAGGGAAAAGGCGCTTATCTGCAATCTAGGTGTTTCTGCGTGCTACGCCCGCCCAAAGAGTGCCCGGTGAAAACGAAAACGCAGGCATGTCGGGTGCCACTGTCTGCACCAGCACAGCAAGTTTTGAGCAAATATCTCCTTCCGTTCGGACGCAATGGCAAGAAGCTTGTGCATCTTCTCTGTTCGTCGCGGTCAATGGGAAAAGGCGCTTATCTGCAATCTAGGTGTTTCTGCGTGCTGCGCCCGCCCAAAGAGTGCCCGGGTGAAATCGACAACGCATGCAAGTCGTATGCCACTGTCTGCACCAGCACAGCAAGTTTTGAGCAAATATCTCCTTCCGTTCGGCCGCAATGGCAAGAAGCTTGTGCATCTTCTCTGTTCGTCGCGGTCAATGGGAAAAGGCGCTTATCTGCAATCTAAGTGTTTCTGCGTGCTGCGCCCGCCCAAAGAGTGCCCGGGTGAAAACGACAACGCAGGCATGTCGGGTGCCACTGTCTGCACCAGCACAGCAAGTTTTGAGCAAATATCTCCTTCCGTTCTGCCACAATGGCAAGAAGGTTGTGCATCTTCTCTGTTCGTCGCGGTCAATGGGAAAAGGCGCTTATCTGCAATCTAAGTGTTTCTGCGTGCTGCGCCCGCCCAAAGAGTGCCCGGGTGAAAACGACAACGCAGGCATGTCGGGTGCCACTGTCTGCACCAGCACAGCAAGTTTTGAGCAAATATCTCCTTCCGTTCGGCCGCAATGGCAAGAAGCTTGTGCATCTTCTCTGTTCGTCGCGGTCAAGGGGAAAAGGCGCTTATCTGCAATCTAGGTGTTTCTGCGTGCTGCGCCCGTCCAAAGAGTGCCCGGGTGAAAACGACAAGGCAGGCATGTCGGGTGCCACTGTCTGCACCAGCACAGCAAGTTTTGAGCAAATATCTCCTTCCGTTCGGCCGCAATGGCAAGAAGCTTGTGTATCTTCTCTGTTCGTCGCGGACAATGGGAAAAGGCGCTTATCTGCAATCTAGGTGTTTCTGCGTGCTGCGCCCGCCCAAAGAGTGCCCGGGTGAAAACGACAACGCAGGCATGTCAGGTGCCATTGTCTGCACCAGCACAGCAAGTTTTGAGCAAATATCTCCTTCCGTTCGGCCGCAATGGAAAGAAGCTTGTGCATCTTCTCTGTTCGTCGCTATCAATGGGAATAGGCGCTTATCTGCAATCTAGGTGTTTCTGCGTGCTGCGCCC
This sequence comes from Hyla sarda, assembly GCF_029499605.1. NCBI lineage: Eukaryota > Metazoa > Chordata > Amphibia > Anura > Hylidae > Hyla > Hyla sarda. Next base: position 225,544 of record NW_026610384.1, on the reverse strand, counting down.
GCCCAAAGAGTGCCCGGGTGAAAACGACAACGCAGTCATGTCGGGTGCCACTGTCTGCACCAGCACAGCAAGTTTTGAGCAAATATCTCCTTCCGTTCTGCCGCAATGGGAAGAAGCTTGTGCATCTTCTCTGTTCGTCGCGGTCAATGGGAAAAGGCGCTTATCTGCAATCTAGGTGTTTCTGCGTGCTGCGCCCGCCCAAAGAGTGCCCGGGTGAAAACGACATTGCATGCATGTCGGGTGCCACTGTCTGCACCAGCACAGCAAGTTTTGAGCAAATATCTCCTTCCTTTCGGCCGCAATGGCAAGAAGCTTGTGCATCTTCTCTGTTCGTCGCGGTCAATGGGAAAAGGCGCTTATCTGCAATCTAGGTGTTTCTGCGTGCTGCGCCCGCCCAAAGAGTGCCCGGGTGAAAACGACAACGCAGGCAAGTCTTGTGCCACTGTCTGCACCAGCACAGCAAGTTTTGAGCAAATATCTCCTTCCGTTCGGCCGCAATGGCAAGAAGCTTGTGCATCTTCTCTGTTCGTCGCGGTCAAGGGGAAAAGGCGCTTATCTGCAATCTAGGTGTTTCTGCGTGCTGCGCCCGCCCAAAGAGTGCCCGGGTGAAAACGACAACGCAGGCATGTCGGGTGCCACTGTCTGCACCAGCACAGCAAGTTTTGAGCAAATATCTCCTTCCGTTCGGCCGCAATGGCAAGAAGCTTGTGCATCTTCTCTGTTCGTCGCGGTCAATGGGAAAAGGCGCTTATCTGCAATCTAGGTGTTTCTGCGTGCTGCGCCCGCCCAAAGAGTGCCCGGGTGAAAACGACAACGCAGGCATGTCGGGTGCCACTGTCTGCACCAGCACAGCAAGTTTTGAGCAAATATCTCCTTCCGTTCGGCCGCAATGGCAAGAAGCTCGTGCATCTTCTCTGTTCGTCGCGGTCAAAGGGAAAAGGCGCTTATCTGCAATCTAGGTGTTTCTGCGTGCTACGCCCGCCCAAAGAGTGCCCGGTGAAAACGAAAACGCAGGCATGTCGGGTGCCACTGTCTGCACCAGCACAGCAAGTTTTGAGCAAATATCTCCTTCCGTTCGGACGCAATGGCAAGAAGCTTGTGCATCTTCTCTGTTCGTCGCGGTCAATGGGAAAAGGCGCTTATCTGCAATCTAGGTGTTTCTGCGTGCTGCGCCCGCCCAAAGAGTGCCCGGGTGAAATCGACAACGCATGCAAGTCGTATGCCACTGTCTGCACCAGCACAGCAAGTTTTGAGCAAATATCTCCTTCCGTTCGGCCGCAATGGCAAGAAGCTTGTGCATCTTCTCTGTTCGTCGCGGTCAATGGGAAAAGGCGCTTATCTGCAATCTAAGTGTTTCTGCGTGCTGCGCCCGCCCAAAGAGTGCCCGGGTGAAAACGACAACGCAGGCATGTCGGGTGCCACTGTCTGCACCAGCACAGCAAGTTTTGAGCAAATATCTCCTTCCGTTCTGCCACAATGGCAAGAAGGTTGTGCATCTTCTCTGTTCGTCGCGGTCAATGGGAAAAGGCGCTTATCTGCAATCTAAGTGTTTCTGCGTGCTGCGCCCGCCCAAAGAGTGCCCGGGTGAAAACGACAACGCAGGCATGTCGGGTGCCACTGTCTGCACCAGCACAGCAAGTTTTGAGCAAATATCTCCTTCCGTTCGGCCGCAATGGCAAGAAGCTTGTGCATCTTCTCTGTTCGTCGCGGTCAAGGGGAAAAGGCGCTTATCTGCAATCTAGGTGTTTCTGCGTGCTGCGCCCGTCCAAAGAGTGCCCGGGTGAAAACGACAAGGCAGGCATGTCGGGTGCCACTGTCTGCACCAGCACAGCAAGTTTTGAGCAAATATCTCCTTCCGTTCGGCCGCAATGGCAAGAAGCTTGTGTATCTTCTCTGTTCGTCGCGGACAATGGGAAAAGGCGCTTATCTGCAATCTAGGTGTTTCTGCGTGCTGCGCCCGCCCAAAGAGTGCCCGGGTGAAAACGACAACGCAGGCATGTCAGGTGCCATTGTCTGCACCAGCACAGCAAGTTTTGAGCAAATATCTCCTTCCGTTCGGCCGCAATGGAAAGAAGCTTGTGCATCTTCTCTGTTCGTCGCTATCAATGGGAATAGGCGCTTATCTGCAATCTAGGTGTTTCTGCGTGCTGCGCCCGCCCAAAGAGTGCCCGGGTGAAAACGACAACGCAGTCATGTCGGGTGCCACTGTCTGCACCAGCACAGCAAGTTTTGAGCAAATATCTCCTTCCGTTCTGCCGCAATGGGAAGAAGCTTGTGCATCTTCTCTGTTCGTCGCGGTCAATGGGAAAAGGCGCTTATCTGCAATCTAGGTGTTTCTGCGTGCTGCGCCCGCCCAAAGAGTGCCCGGGTGAAAACGACATTGCATGCATGTCGGGTGCCACTGTCTGCACCAGCACAGCAAGTTTTGAGCAAATATCTCCTTCCTTTCGGCCGCAATGGCAAGAAGCTTGTGCATCTTCTCTGTTCGTCGCGGTCAATGGGAAAAGGCGCTTATCTGCAATCTAGGTGTTTCTGCGTGCTGCGCCCGCCCAAAGAGTGCCCGGGTGAAAACGACAACGCAGGCAAGTCTTGTGCCACTGTCTGCACCAGCACAGCAAGTTTTGAGCAAATATCTCCTTCCGTTCGGCCGCAATGGCAAGAAGCTTGTGCATCTTCTCTGTTCGTCGCGGTCAATGGGAAAAGGCGCTTATCTGCAATGTAGGTGTTTCTGCGGGCTGAGCCCGCCCAAAGAGTGCCCGGGTGAAAACGACAAGGCAGGCATGTCGGGTGCCACTGTCTGCACCAGCACAGCAAGTTTTGAGCAAATATCTCCTTCCGTTCTGCCGCAATGGCAAGAAGCTTGTGCATCTTCTCTGTTCGTCGCGGTCAATGGGAAAAGGCGCTTATCTGCAATCTAGGTGTTTCTGCGTGCTGCGCCCGCCCAAAGAGTGCCCGGGTGAAAACGACAACGCAGGCATGTCGGGTGCCACTGTCTGCACCAGCACAGCAAGTTTTGAGCAAATATCTCCTTCCGTTCGGCCGCAATGGCAAGAAACTTGTGCATCTTCTCTGTTCGTCGCGGTCAATGGGAAAAGGCGCTTATCTGCAATCTAGGTGTTTCTGCGTGCTGCGCCCGCCCAAAGAGTGCGCGGGTGAAAACGACAACGCAGGCATGTCGGGTGCCACTGTCTGCACCAGCACAGCAAGTTTTGAGCAAATATCTCCTTCCGTTCGGCCGCAATGGAAAGAAGCTTGTGCATCTTCTCTGTTCGTCGCGGTCAATGGGAAAAGGCGCTTATCTGCAATCTAGGTGTTTCTGCGTGCTGCGCCCGCCCAAAGAGTGCCCGGGTGAAAACGACAACGCAGGCATGTCGGGTGCCACTGTCTGCACCAGCACAGCAAGTTTTGAGCAAATATCTCCTTCCGTTCGGCCGCAATGGCAAGAAGCTCGTGCATCTTCTCTGTTCGTCGCGGTCAAAGGGAAAAGGCGCTTATCTGCTATCTAGGTGTTTCTGCGTGCTACGCCCGCCCAAAGAGTGCCCGGTGAAAACGACAACGCAGGCATGTCGGGTGCCACTGTCTGCACCAGCACAGCAAGTTTTGAGCAAATATCTCCTTCCGTTCGGCCGCAATGGCAAGAAGCTTGTGCATCTTCTCTGTTCGTCGCAGTCAATGGGAAAAGGCGCTTATCTGCAATCTAGGTGTTTCTGCGTGCTGCGCCCGCCCAAAGAGTGCCCGGGTGAAAACGACAACGCAGGCATGTCGGGTGCCACTGTCTGCACCAGCACAGCAAGTTTTGAGCAAATATCTCCTTCCGTTCGGCCGCAATGGCAAGAAACTTGTGCATCTTCTCTGTTCGTCGCGGTCAATGGGAAAAGGCGCTTATCTGCAATCTAGATGTTTCTGCGTGCTGCGCCCGCCCAAAGAGTGCGCGGGTGAAAACGACAACGCAGGCATGTCGGGTGCCACTGTCTGCACCAGCACAGCAAGTTTTGAGCAAATATCTCCTTCCGTTCGGCCGCAATGGCAAGAAGCTTGTGCATCTTCTCTGTTCGTCGCGGTCAATGGGAAAAGGCGCTTATCTGCAATCTAGGTGTTTCTGCGTGCTGCGCCCGCCCAAAGAGTGCCCGGGTGAAAACGACAACGCAGGCATGTCGGGTGCCACTGTCTGCACCAGCACAGCAAGTTTTGAGCAAATATCTCCTTCCGTTCGGCCGCAATGGCAAGAAGCTTGTGTATCTTCTCTGTTCGTCGCGGTCAATGGGAAAAGGCGCTTATCTGCAATCTAGGTGTTTCTGCGTGCTGCGCCCGCCCAAAGAGTGCCCGGGTGAAAACGACAACGCAGGCATGTCGGGTGCCACTGTCTGCACCAGCACAGCAAGTTTTGAGCAAATATCTCCTTCCGTTCGGCCGCAATGGCAAGAAGCTTGTGCATCTTCTCTGTTCGTCGCGGTCAATGGGAAAAGGCGCTTATCTGCAATCTAGGTGTTTCTGCGTGCTGCGCCCGTCCAAAGAGTGCCCGGGTGAAAACGACAAGGCAGGCATGTCGGGTGCCACTGTCTGCACCAGCACAGCAAGTTTTGAGCAAATATCTCCTTCCGTTCGGCCGCAATGGCAAGAAACTTGTGCATCTTCTCTGTTCGTCGCGGTCAATGGGAAAAGGCGCTTATCTGCAATCTAGGTGTTTCTGCGTGCTGCGCCCGCCCAAAGAGTGCGCGGGTGAAAACGACAACGCAGGCATGTCGGGTGCCACTGTCTGCACCAGCACAGCAAGTTTTGAGCAAATATCTCCTTCCGTTCGGCCGCAATGGCAAGAAGCTTGTGCATCTTCTCTGTTCGTCGCGGTCAATGGGAAAAGGCGCTTATCTGCAATCTAGGTGTTTCTGCGTGCTGCGCCCGCCCAAAGAGTGCCCGGGTGAAAACGACAACGCAGGCATGTCGGGTGCCACTGTCTGCACCAGCACAGCAAGTTTTGAGCAAATATCTCCTTCCGTTCTGCCGCAATGGCAAGAAGCTTGTGCATCTTCTCTGTTCGTCGCGGTCAATGGGAAAAGACGCTTATCTGCAATCTAGGTGTTTCTGCGTGCTGCGCCCGCCCAAAGAGTGCCCGGGTGAAAACGACAACTCAGGCATGTCATGTGCCACTGTCTGGACCAGCACAGCAAGTTTTGAGCAAATATCTCCTTCCGTTCGGCCGCAATGGCAAGAAGCTTGTGCATCTTCTCTGTTCGTCGCGGTCAATGGGAAAAGGCGCTTATCTGCAATCTAGGTGTTTCTGCGGGCTGAGCCCGCCCAAAGAGTGCCCGGGTGAAAACGACAAGGCAGGCATGTCGGGTGCCACTGTCTGCACCAGCACAGCAAGTTTTGAGCAAATATCTCCTTCCGTTCGGCCGCAATGGCAAGAAGCTTGTGCATCTTCTCTGTTCGTCGCGGTCAATGGGAAAAGGCGCTTATCTGCAATCTAGGTGTTTCTGCGTGCTGCGCCCGCCAAAAGAGTGCCCGGGTGAAAACGACAACTCAGGCATGTCGGGTGCCACTGTCTGCACCAGGACAGAAAGTTTTGAGCAAATATCTCCTTCCGTTCGGCCGCAATGGCAAGAAGCTTGTGCATCTTCTCTGTTCGTCGCGGTCAATGGGAAAAGGCGCTTATCTGCAATCTAAGTGTTTCTGCGTGCTGCGCCCGCCCAAAGAGTGCCCGGGTGAAAACGACAACGCAGGCATGTCGGGTGCCACTGTCTGCACCAGCACAGCAAGTTTTGAGCAAATATCTCCTTCCGTTCTGCCGCAATGGCAAGAAGCTTGTGCATCTTCTCTGTTCGTCGCGGTCAATGGGAAAAGACGCTTATCTGCAATCTAGGTGTTTCTGCGTGCTGCGCCCGCCCAAAGAGTGCCCGGGTGAAAACGACAACTCAGGCATGTCATGTGCCACTGTCTGGACCAGCACAGCAAGTTTTGAGCAAATATCTCCTTCCGTTCGGCCGCAATGGAAAGAAGCTTGTGCATCTTCTCTGTTCGTCGCGGTCAATGGGAAAAGGCGCTTATCTGCAATCTAGGTGTTTCTGCGTGCTGCGCCCGCCCAAAGAGTGCCCGGGTGAAAACGACAACGCAGGCAAGTCGTGTGCCACTGTCTGCACCAGCACAGCAAGTTTTGAGCAAATATCTCCTTCCGTTCGGCCTCAATGGCAAGAAGCTTGTGCATCTTCTCTGTTCGTCGCGGTCAAAGGGAAAAGGCGCTTATCTGCAATCTAGGTGTTTCTGCGGGCTGAGCCCGCCCAAAGAGTGCCCGGGTGAAAACGACAAGGCAGGCATGTCGGGTGCCACTGTCTGCACCAGCACAGCAAGTTTTGAGCAAATATCTCCTTCCGTTCGGCCGCAATGGCAAGAAGCTTGTGCATCTTCTCTGTTCGTCGCGGTCAATGGGAAAAGGCGCTTATCTGCAATCTAGGTGTTTCTGCGTGCTGCGCCCGCCCAAAGAGTGCCCGGGTGAAAACGACAACGCAGGCAAGTCGTGTGCCACTGTCTGCACCAGCACAGCAAGTTTTGAGCAAATATCTCCTTCCGTTCGGCCTCAATGGCAAGAAGCTTGTGCATCTTCTCTGTTCGTCGCGGTCAAAGGGAAAAGGCGCTTATCTGCAATCTAGGTGTTTCTGCGGGCTGAGCCCGCCCAAAGAGTGCCCGGGTGAAAACGACAAGGCAGGCATGTCGGGTGCCACTGTCTGCACCAGCACAGCAAGTTTTGAGCAAATATCTCCTTCCGTTCGGCCGCAATGGCAAGAAGCTTGTGCATCTTCTCTGTTCGTCGCGGTCAATGGGAAAAGACGCTTATCTGCAATCTAGGTGTTTCTGCGTGCTGCGCCCGCCCAAAGAGTGCCCGGGTGAAAACGACAACTCAGGCATGTCATGTGCCACTGTCTGGACCAGCACAGCAAGTTTTGAGCAAATATCTCCTTCCGTTCGGCCGCAATGGAAAGAAGCTTGTGCATATTCTCTGTTCGTCGCGGTCAATGGGAAAAGGCGCTTATCTGCAATCTAGGTGTTTCTGCGTGCTGCGCCCGCCCAAAGAGTGCCCGGGTGAAAACGACAACGCAGGCATGTCGGGTGCCACTGTCTGCACCAGCACAGCAAGTTTTGAGCAAATATCTCCTTCCGTTCTGCCACAATGGCAAGAAGCTTGTGCATCTTCTCTGTTCGTCGCGGTCAATGGGAAAAGGCGCTTATCTGCAATCTAAGTGTTTCTGCGTGCTGCGCCCGCCCAAAGAGTGCCCGGGTGAAAACGACAACGCAGGCATGTCGGGTGCCACTGTCTGCACCAGCACAGCAAGTTTTGAGCAAATATCTCCTTCCGTTCTGCCGCAATGGCAAGAAGCTTGTGCATCTTCTCTGTTCGTCGCGGTCAATGGGAAAAGGCGCTTATCTGCAATCTAAGTGTTTCTGCGTGCTGCGCCCGCCCAAAGAGTGCCCGGGTGAAAACGACAACGCAGGCATGTCGGGTGCCACTGTCTGCACCAGCACAGCAAGTTTTGAGCAAATATCTCCTTCCGTTCTGCCGCAATGGGAAGAAGCTTGTGCATCTTCTCTGTTCGTCGCGGTCAATGGGAAAAGGCGCTTATCTGCAATCTAGGTGTTTCTGCGTGCTGCGCCCGCCCAAAGAGTGCCCGGGTGAAAACGACATTGCATGCATGTCGGGTGCCACTGTCTGCACCAGCACAGCAAGTTTTGAGCAAATATCTCCTTCCTTTCGGCCGCAATGGCAAGAAGCTTGTGCATCTTCTCTGTTCGTCGCGGTCAATGGGAAAAGGCGCTTATCTGCAATCTAGGTGTTTCTGCGTGCTGCGCCCGCCCAAAGAGTGCCCGAGTGAAAACGACAACGCAGGCAAGTCGTGTGCCACTGTCTGCACCAGCACAGCAAGTTTTGAGCAAATATCTCCTTCCGTTCGGCCTCAATGGCAAGAAGCTTGTGCATCTTCTCTGTTCGTCGCGGTCAATGGGAAAAGGCGCTTATCTGCAATCTAGGTGTTTCTGCGGGCTGAGCCCGCCCAAAGAGTGCCCGGGTGAAAACGACAAGGCAGGCATGTCGGGTGCCACTGTCTGCACCAGCACAGCAAGTTTTGAGCAAATATCTCCTTCCGTTCGGCCGCAATGGCAAGAAGCTTGTGCATCTTCTCTGTTCGTCGCGGTCAATGGGAAAAGGCGCTTATCTGCAATCTAGGTGTTTCTGCGTGCTGCGCCCGCCAAAAGAGTGCCCGGGTGAAAACGACAACTCAGGCATGTCGGGTGCCACTGTCTGCACCAGGACAGAAAGTTTTGAGCAAATATCTCCTTCCGTTCGGCCGCAATGGCAAGAAGCTTGTGCATCTTCTCTGTTCGTCGCGGTCAATGGGAAAAGGCGCTTATCTGCAATCTAAGTGTTTCTGCGTGCTGCGCCCGCCCAAAGAGTGCCCGGGTGAAAACGACAACGCAGACATGTCGGGTGCCACTGTCTGCACCAGCACAGCAAGTTTTGAGCAAATATCTCCTTCCGTTCTGCCGCAATGGCAAGAAGCTTGTGCATCTTCTCTGTTCGTCGCGGTCAATGGGAAAAGACGCTTATCTGCAATCTAGGTGTTTCTGCGTGCTGCGCCCGCCCAAAGAGTGCCCGGGTGAAAACGACAACTCAGGCATGTCATGTGCCACTGTCTGGACCAGCACAGCAAGTTTTGAGCAAATATCTCCTTCCGTTCGGCCGCAATGGAAAGAAGCTTGTGCATCTTCTCTGTTCGTCGCGGTCAATGGGAAAAGGCGCTTATCTGCAATCTAGGTGTTTCTGCGTGATGCGCCCGCCCAAAGAGTGCCCGGGTGAAAACGACAACGCAGGCATGTCGGGTTCCACTGTCTGCACCAGCACAGCAAGTTTTGAGCAAATATCTCCTTCCGTTCGGCCGCAATGGCAAGAAGCTTGTGCATCTTCTCTGTTCGTCGCTATCAATGGGAATAGGCGCTTATCTGCAATCTAGGTGTTTCTGCGTGCTGCGCCCGCCCAAAGAGTGCCCGGGTGAAAACGACAACGCAGGCATGTCGGGTGCCACTGTCTGCACCAGCACAGCAAGTTTTGAGCAAATATCTCCTTCCGTTCTGCCACAATGGCAAGAAGCTTGTGCATCTTCTCTGTTCGTCGCGGTCAATGGGAAAAGGCGCTTATCTGCAATCTAAGTGTTTCTGCGTGCTGCGCCCGCCCAAAGAGTGCCCGGGTGAAAACGACAACGCAGGCATGTCGGGTGCCACTGTCTGCACCAGCACAGCAAGTTTTGAGCAAATATCTCCTTCCGTTCTGCCGCAATGGCAAGAAGCTTGTGCTTCTTCTCTGTTCGTCGCGGTCAATGGGAAAAGGCGCTTATCTGCAATCTAGGTGTTTCTGCGTGCTGCGCCCGCCCAAAGAGTGCGCGGGTGAAAACGACAACGCAGGCATGTCGGGTGCCACTGTCTGCACCAGCACAGCAAGTTTTGAGCAAATATCTCCTTCCGTTCTGCCGCAATGGGAAGAAGCTTGTGCATCTTCTCTGTTCGTCGCGGTCAATGGGAAAAGGCGCTTATCTGCAATCTAGGTGTTTCTGCGTGCTGCGCCCGCCCAAAGAGTGCCCGGGTGAAAACGACATTGCATGCATGTCGGGTGCCACTGTCTGCACCAGCACAGCAAGTTTTGAGCAAATATCTCCTTCCTTTCGGCCGCAATGGCAAGAAGCTTGTGCATCTTCTCTGTTCGTCGCGGTCAATGGGAAAAGGCGCTTATCTGCAATCTAGGTGTTTCTGCGTGCTGCGCCCGCCCAAAGAGTGCCCGGGTGAAAACGACAACGCAGGCAAGTCGTGTGCCACTGTCTGCACCAGCACAGCAAGTTTTGAGCAAATATCTCCTTCCGTTCGGCCGCAATGGCAAGAAGCTTGTGCATCTTCTCTGTTCGTCGCGGTCAATGGGAAAAGGCGCTTATCTGCAATCTAAGTGTTTCTGCGTGCTGCGCCCGCCCAAAGAGTGCCCGGGTGAAAACGACAACGCAGGCATGTCGGGTGCCACTGTCTGCACCAGCACAGCAAGTTTTGAGCAAATATCTCCTTCCGTTCTGCCGCAATGGCAAGAAGCTTGTGCATCTTCTCTGTTCGTCGCGGTCAATGGGAAAAGACGCTTATCTGCAATCTAGGTGTTTCTGCGTGCTGCGCCCGCCCAAAGAGTGCCCGGGTGAAAACGACAACTCAGGCATGTCATGTGCCACTGTCTGGACCAGCACAGCAAGTTTTGAGCAAATATCTCCTTCCGTTCGGCCGCAATGGAAAGAAGCTTGTGCATCTTCTCTGTTCGTCGCGGTCAATGGGAAAAGGCGCTTATCTGCAATCTAGGTGTTTCTGCGTGATGCGCCCGCCCAAAGAGTGCCCGGGTGAAAACGACAACGCAGGCATGTCGGGTTCCACTGTCTGCACCAGCACAGCAAGTTTTGAGCAAATATCTCCTTCCGTTCGGCCGCAATGGCAAGAAGCTTGTGCATCTTCTCTGTTCGTCGCTATCAATGGGAATAGGCGCTTATCTGCAATCTAGGTGTTTCTGCGTGCTGCGCCCGCCCAAAGAGTGCCCGGGTGAAAACGACAACGCAGGCATGTCGGGTGCCACTGTCTGCACCAGCACAGCAAGTTTTGAGCAAATATCTCCTTCCGTTCGGCCGCAATGGCAAGAAGCTTGTGCATCTTCTCTGTTCGTCGCTATCAATGGGAATAGGCGCTTATCTGCAATCTAGGTGTTTCTGCGTGCTGCGCCCGCCCAAAGAGTGCCCGGGTGAAAACGACAACGCAGGCATGTCGGGTGCCACTGTCTGCACCAGCACAGCAAGTTTTGAGCAAATATCTCCTTCCGTTCTGCCGCAATGGGAAGAAGCTTGTGCATCTTCTCTGTTCGTCGCGGTCAATGGGAAAAGGCGCTTATCTGCAATCTAGGTGTTTCTGCGTGCTGCGCCCGCCCAAAGAGTGCGCGGGTGAAAACGACAACGCAGTCATGTCGGGTGCCACTGTCTGCACCAGCACAGCAAGTTTTGAGCAAATATCTCCTTCCGTTCGGCCGCAATGGCAAGAAGCTTGTGCATCTTCTCTGTTCGTCGCGGTCAATGGGAAAAGGCGCTTATCTGCAATCTAGGTGTTTCTGCGTGCTGCGCCCGCCCAAAGAGTGCCCGGGTGAAAACGACAACGCAGGCATGTCGGGTGCCACTGTCTGCACCAGCACAGCAAGTTTTGAGCAAATATCTCCTTCCGTTCTGCCACAATGGCAAGAAGCTTGTGCATCTTCTCTGTTCGTCGCGGTCAATGGGAAAAGGCGCTTATCTGCAATCTAAGTGTTTCTGCGTGCTGCGCCCGCCCAAAGAGTGCTCGGGTGAAAACGACAACGCAGGCATGTCGGGTGCCACTGTCTGCACCAGCACAGCAAGTTTTGAGCAAATATCTCCTTCCGTTCTGCCGCAATGGCAAGAAGCTTGTGCTTCTTCTCTGTTCGTCGCGGTCAATGGGAAAAGGCGCTTATCTGCAATCTAGGTGTTTCTGCGTGCTGCGCCCGCCCAAAGAGTGCGCGGGTGAAAACGACAACGCAGGCATGTCGGGTGCCACTGTCTGCACCAGCACAGCAAGTTTTGAGCAAATATTTCCTTCCGTTCGGCCGCAATGGCAAGAAGCTTGTGCATCTTCTCTGTTCGTCGCGGTCAATGGGAAAAGGCGCTTATCTGCAATCTAGGTGTTTCTGCGTGCTGCGCCCGCCCAAAGAGTGCGCGGGTGAAAACGACAACGCAGGCATGTCGGGTGCCACTGTCTGCACCAGCACAGCAAGTTTTGAGCAAATATTTCCTTCCGTTCGGCCGCAATGGCAAGAAGCTTGTGCATCTTCTCTGTTCGTCGCGGTCAATGGGAAAAGGCGCTTATCTGCAATCTAGGTGTTTCTGCGTGCTGCGCCCGCCCAAAGAGTGCCCGGGTGAAAACGACAACGCAGACATGTCGGGTGCCACTGTCTGCACCAGCACAGCAAGTTTTGAGCAAATATCTCCTTCCGTTCTGCCGCAATGGCAAGAAGCTTGTGCATCTTCTCTGTTCGTCGCGGTCAATGGGAAAAGACGCTTATCTGCAATCTAGGTGTTTCTGCGTGCTGCGCCCGCCCAAAGAGTGCCCGGGTGAAAACGACAACTCAGGCATGTCATGTGCCACTGTCTGGACCAGCACAGCAAGTTTTGAGCAAATATCTCCTTCCGTTCGGCCGCAATGGAAAGAAGCTTGTGCATCTTCTCTGTTCGTCGCGGTCAATGGGAAAAGGCGCTTATCTGCAATCTAGGTGTTTCTGCGTGATGCGCCCGCCCAAAGAGTGCCCGGGTGAAAACGACAACGCAGGCATGTCGGGTTCCACTGTCTGCACCAGCACAGCAAGTTTTGAGCAAATATCTCCTTCCGTTCGGCCGCAATGGCAAGAAGCTTGTGCATCTTCTCTGTTCGTCGCTATCAATGGGAATAGGCGCTTATCTGCAATCTAGGTGTTTCTGCGTGCTGCGCCCGCCCAAAGAGTGCCCGGGTGAAAACGACAACGCAGGCATGTCGGGTGCCACTGTCTGCACCAGCACAGCAAGTTTTGAGCAAATATCTCCTTCCGTTCTGCCACAATGGCAAGAAGCTTGTGCATCTTCTCTGTTCGTCGCGGTCAATGGGAAAAGGCGCTTATCTGCAATCTAAGTGTTTCTGCGTGCTGCGCCCGCCCAAAGAGTGCCCGGGTGAAAACGACAACGCAGGCATGTCGGGTGCCACTGTCTGCACCAGCACAGCAAGTTTTGAGCAAATATCTCCTTCCGTTCTGCCGCAATGGCAAGAAGCTTGTGCTTCTTCTCTGTTCGTCGCGGTCAATGGGAAAAGGCGCTTATCTGCAATCTAGGTGTTTCTGCGTGCTGCGCCCGCCCAAAGAGTGCGCGGGTGAAAACGACAACGCAGGCATGTCGGGTGCCACTGTCTGCACCAGCACAGCAAGTTTTGAGCAAATATCTCCTTCCGTTCTGCCGCAATGGGAAGAAGCTTGTGCATCTTCTCTGTTCGTCGCGGTCAATGGGAAAAGGCGCTTATCTGCAATCTAGGTGTTTCTGCGTGCTGCGCCCGCCCAAAGAGTGCCCGGGTGAAAACGACATTGCATGCATGTCGGGTGCCACTGTCTGCACCAGCACAGCAAGTTTTGAGCAAATATCTCCTTCCTTTCGGCCGCAATGGCAAGAAGCTTGTGCATCTTCTCTGTTCGTCGCGGTCAATGGGAAAAGGCGCTTATCTGCAATCTAGGTGTTTCTGCGTGCTGCGCCCGCCCAAAGAGTGCCCGGGTGAAAACGACAACGCAGGCAAGTCGTGTGCCACTGTCTGCACCAGCACAGCAAGTTTTGAGCAAATATCTCCTTCCGTTCGGCCGCAATGGCAAGAAGCTTGTGCATCTTCTCTGTTCGTCGCGGTCAATGGGAAAAGGCGCTTATCTGCAATCTAAGTGTTTCTGCGTGCTGCGCCCGCCCAAAGAGTGCCCGGGTGAAAACGACAACGCAGGCATGTCGGGTGCCACTGTCTGCACCAGCACAGCAAGTTTTGAGCAAATATCTCCTTCCGTTCTGCCGCAATGGCAAGAAGCTTGTGCATCTTCTCTGTTCGTCGCGGTCAATGGGAAAAGACGCTTATCTGCAATCTAGGTGTTTCTGCGTGCTGCGCCTGCCCAAAGAGTGCCCGGGTGAAAACGACAACTCAGGCATGTCATGTGCCACTGTCTGGACCAGCACAGCAAGTTTTGAGCAAATATCTCCTTCCGTTCGGCCGCAATGGAAAGAAGCTTGTGCATCTTCTCTGTTCGTCGCGGTCAATGGGAAAAGGCGCTTATCTGCAATCTAGGTGTTTCTGCGTGATGCGCCCGCCCAAAGAGTGCCCGGGTGAAAACGACAACGCAGGCATGTCGGGTTCCACTGTCTGCACCAGCACAGCAAGTTTTGAGCAAATATCTCCTTCCGTTCGGCCGCAATGGCAAGAAGCTTGTGCATCTTCTCTGTTCGTCGCTATCAATGGGAATAGGCGCTTATCTGCAATCTAGGTGTTTCTGCGTGCTGCGCCCGCCCAAAGAGTGCCCGGGTGAAAACGACAACGCAGGCATGTCGGGTGCCACTGTCTGCACCAGCACAGCAAGTTTTGAGCAAATATCTCCTTCCGTTCGGCCGCAATGGCAAGAAGCTTGTGCATCTTCTCTGTTCGTCGCTATCAATGGGAATAGGCGCTTATCTGCAATCTAGGTGTTTCTGCGTGCTGCGCCCGCCCAAAGAGTGCCCGGGTGAAAACGACAACGCAGGCATGTCGGGTGCCACTGTCTGCACCAGCACAGCAAGTTTTGAGCAAATATCTCCTTCCGTTCTGCCGCAATGGGAAGAAGCTTGTGCATCTTCTCTGTTCGTCGCGGTCAATGGGAAAAGGCGCTTATCTGCAATCTAGGTGTTTCTGCGTGCTGCGCCCGCCCAAAGAGTGCGCGGGTGAAAACGACAACGCAGTCATGTCGGGTGCCACTGTCTGCACCAGCACAGCAAGTTTTGAGCAAATATCTCCTTCCGTTCGGCCGCAATGGCAAGAAGCTTGTGCATCTTCTCTGTTCGTCGCGGTCAATGGGAAAAGGCGCTTATCTGCAATCTAGGTGTTTCTGCGTGCTGCGCCCGCCCAAAGAGTGCCCGGGTGAAAACGACAACGCAGGCATGTCGGGTGCCACTGTCTGCACCAGCACAGCAAGTTTTGAGCAAATATCTCCTTCCGTTCTGCCACAATGGCAAGAAGCTTGTGCATCTTCTCTGTTCGTCGCGGTCAATGGGAAAAGGCGCTTATCTGCAATCTAAGTGTTTCTGCGTGCTGCGCCCGCCCAAAGAGTGCTCGGGTGAAAACGACAACGCAGGCATGTCGGGTGCCACTGTCTGCACCAGCACAGCAAGTTTTGAGCAAATATCTCCTTCCGTTCTGCCGCAATGGCAAGAAGCTTGTGCTTCTTCTCTGTTCGTCGCGGTCAATGGGAAAAGGCGCTTATCTGCAATCTAGGTGTTTCTGCGTGCTGCGCCCGCCCAAAGAGTGCGCGGGTGAAAACGACAACGCAGGCATGTCGGGTGCCACTGTCTGCACCAGCACAGCAAGTTTTGAGCAAATATTTCCTTCCGTTCGGCCGCAATGGCAAGAAGCTTGTGCATCTTCTCTGTTCGTCGCGGTCAATGGGAAAAGGCGCTTATCTGCAATCTAGGTGTTTCTGCGTGCTGCGCCCGCCCAAAGAGTGCGCGGGTGAAAACGACAACGCAGGCATGTCGGGTGCCACTGTCTGCACCAGCACAGCAAGTTTTGAGCAAATATTTCCTTCCGTTCGGCCGCAATGGCAAGAAGCTTGTGCATCTTCTCTGTTCGTCGCGGTCAATGGGAAAAGGCGCTTATCTGCAATCTAGGTGTTTCTGCGTGCTGCGCCCGCCCAAAGAGTGCCCGGGTGAAAACGACAACGCAGGCATGTCGGGTGCCACTGTCTGCACCAGCACAGCAAGTTTTGAGCAAATATCTCCTTCCGTTCGGCCGCAATGGCAAGAAGCTTATGCATCTTCTCTGTTCGTCGCGGTCAATGGGAAAAGGCGCTTATCTGCAATCTAGGTGTTTCTGCGTGCTGCGCCCGCCCAAAGAGTGCCCGGGTGAAAACGACAACGCAGGCATGTCGGGTGCCACTGTCTGCACCAGCACAGCAAGTTTTGAGCAAATATCTCCTTCCGTTCGGCCGCAATGGCAAGAAGCTCGTGCATCTTCTCTGTTCGTCGCGGTCAAAGGGAAAAGGCGCTTATCTGCAATCTAGGTGTTTCTGCGTGCTACGCCCGCCCAAAGAGTGCCCGGTGAAAACGAAAACGCAGGCATGTCGGGTGCCACTGTCTGCACCAGCACAGCAAGTTTTGAGCAAATATCTCCTTCCGTTCGGACGCAATGGCAAGAAGCTTGTGCATCTTCTCTGTTCGTCGCGGTCAATGGGAAAAGGCGCTTATCTGCAATCTAGGTGTTTCTGCGTGCTGCGCCCGCCCAAAGAGTGCCCGGGTGAAAACGACAACGCATGCAAGTCGTGTGCCACTGTCTGCACCAGCACAGCAAGTTTTGAGCAAATATCTCCTTCCGTTCGGCCGCAATGGCAAGAAGCTTGTGCATCTTCTCTGTTCGTCGCGGTCAATGGGAAAAGGCGCTTATCTGCAATCTAAGTGTTTCTGCGTGCTGCGCCCGCCCAAAGAGTGCCCGGGTGAAAACGACAACGCAGGCATGTCGGGTGCCACTGTCTGCACCAGCACAGCAAGTTTTGAGCAAATATCTCCTTCCGTTCTGCCACAATGGCAAGAAGCTTGTGCATCTTCTCTGTTCGTCGCGGTCAATGGGAAAAGGCGCTTATCTGCAATCTAAGTGTTTCTGCGTGCTGCGCCCGCCCAAAGAGTGCCCGGGTGAAAACGACAACGCAGGCATGTCGGGTGCCACTGTCTGCACCAGCACAGCAAGTTTTGAGCAAATATCTCCTTCCGTTCGGCCGCAATGGCAAGAAGCTTGTGCATCTTCTCTGTTCGTCGCGGTCAAGGGGAAAAGGCGCTTATCTGCAATCTAGGTGTTTCTGCGTGCTGCGCCCGCCCAAAGAGTGCCCGGGTGAAAACGACAACGCAGGCATGTCGGGTGCCACTGTCTGCACCAGCACAGCAAGTTTTGAGCAAATATCTCCTTCCGTTCGGCCGCAATGGCAAGAAGCTTGTGCATCTTCTCTGTTCGTCGCGGTCAATGGGAAAAGGCGCTTATCTGCAATCTAGGTGTTTCTGCGTGCTGCGCCCGCCCAAAGAGTGCCCGGGTGAAAACGACAACGCAGGCATGTCGGGTGCCACTGTCTGCACCAGCACAGCAAGTTTTGAGCAAATATCTCCTTCCGTTCGGCCGCAATGGCAAGAAGCTCGTGCATCTTCTCTGTTCGTCGCGGTCAAAGGGAAAAGGCGCTTATCTGCAATCTAGGTGTTTCTGCGTGCTACGCCCGCCCAAAGAGTGCCCGGTGAAAACGAAAACGCAGGCATGTCGGGTGCCACTGTCTGCACCAGCACAGCAAGTTTTGAGCAAATATCTCCTTCCGTTCGGACGCAATGGCAAGAAGCTTGTGCATCTTCTCTGTTCGTCGCGGTCAATGGGAAAAGGCGCTTATCTGCAATCTAGGTGTTTCTGCGTGCTGCGCCCGCCCAAAGAGTGCCCGGGTGAAATCGACAACGCATGCAAGTCGTATGCCACTGTCTGCACCAGCACAGCAAGTTTTGAGCAAATATCTCCTTCCGTTCGGCCGCAATGGCAAGAAGCTTGTGCATCTTCTCTGTTCGTCGCGGTCAATGGGAAAAGGCGCTTATCTGCAATCTAAGTGTTTCTGCGTGCTGCGCCCGCCCAAAGAGTGCCCGGGTGAAAACGACAACGCAGGCATGTCGGGTGCCACTGTCTGCACCAGCACAGCAAGTTTTGAGCAAATATCTCCTTCCGTTCTGCCACAATGGCAAGAAGGTTGTGCATCTTCTCTGTTCGTCGCGGTCAATGGGAAAAGGCGCTTATCTGCAATCTAAGTGTTTCTGCGTGCTGCGCCCGCCCAAAGAGTGCCCGGGTGAAAACGACAACGCAGGCATGTCGGGTGCCACTGTCTGCACCAGCACAGCAAGTTTTGAGCAAATATCTCCTTCCGTTCGGCCGCAATGGCAAGAAGCTTGTGCATCTTCTCTGTTCGTCGCGGTCAAGGGGAAAAGGCGCTTATCTGCAATCTAGGTGTTTCTGCGTGCTGCGCCCGTCCAAAGAGTGCCCGGGTGAAAACGACAAGGCAGGCATGTCGGGTGCCACTGTCTGCACCAGCACAGCAAGTTTTGAGCAAATATCTCCTTCCGTTCGGCCGCAATGGCAAGAAGCTTGTGTATCTTCTCTGTTCGTCGCGGACAATGGGAAAAGGCGCTTATCTGCAATCTAGGTGTTTCTGCGTGCTGCGCCCGCCCAAAGAGTGCCCGGGTGAAAACGACAACGCAGGCATGTCAGGTGCCATTGTCTGCACCAGCACAGCAAGTTTTGAGCAAATATCTCCTTCCGTTCGGCCGCAATGGAAAGAAGCTTGTGCATCTTCTCTGTTCGTCGCTATCAATGGGAATAGGCGCTTATCTGCAATCTAGGTGTTTCTGCGTGCTGCGCCCGCCCAAAGAGTGCCCGGGTGAAAACGACAACGCAGTCATGTCGGGTGCCACTGTCTGCACCAGCACAGCAAGTTTTGAGCAAATATCTCCTTCCGTTCTGCCGCAATGGGAAGAAGCTTGTGCATCTTCTCTGTTCGTCGCGGTCAATGGGAAAAGGCGCTTATCTGCAATCTAGGTGTTTCTGCGTGCTGCGCCCGCCCAAAGAGTGCCCGGGTGAAAACGACATTGCATGCATGTCGGGTGCCACTGTCTGCACCAGCACAGCAAGTTTTGAGCAAATATCTCCTTCCTTTCGGCCGCAATGGCAAGAAGCTTGTGCATCTTCTCTGTTCGTCGCGGTCAATGGGAAAAGGCGCTTATCTGCAATCTAGGTGTTTCTGCGTGCTGCGCCCGCCCAAAGAGTGCCCGGGTGAAAACGACAACGCAGGCAAGTCTTGTGCCACTGTCTGCACCAGCACAGCAAGTTTTGAGCAAATATCTCCTTCCGTTCGGCCGCAATGGCAAGAAGCTTGTGCATCTTCTCTGTTCGTCGCGGTCAATGGGAAAAGGCGCTTATCTGCAATGTAGGTGTTTCTGCGGGCTGAGCCCGCCCAAAGAGTGCCCGGGTGAAAACGACAAGGCAGGCATGTCGGGTGCCACTGTCTGCACCAGCACAGCAAGTTTTGAGCAAATATCTCCTTCCGTTCTGCCGCAATGGCAAGAAGCTTGTGCATCTTCTCTGTTCGTCGCGGTCAATGGGAAAAGGCGCTTATCTGCAATCTAGGTGTTTCTGCGTGCTGCGCCCGCCCAAAGAGTGCCCGGGTGAAAACGACAACGCAGGCATGTCGGGTGCCACTGTCTGCACCAGCACAGCAAGTTTTGAGCAAATATCTCCTTCCGTTCGGCCGCAATGGCAAGAAACTTGTGCATCTTCTCTGTTCGTCGCGGTCAATGGGAAAAGGCGCTTATCTGCAATCTAGGTGTTTCTGCGTGCTGCGCCCGCCCAAAGAGTGCGCGGGTGAAAACGACAACGCAGGCATGTCGGGTGCCACTGTCTGCACCAGCACAGCAAGTTTTGAGCAAATATCTCCTTCCGTTCGGCCGCAATGGAAAGAAGCTTGTGCATCTTCTCTGTTCGTCGCGGTCAATGGGAAAAGGCGCTTATCTGCAATCTAGGTGTTTCTGCGTGCTGCGCCCGCCCAAAGAGTGCCCGGGTGAAAACGACAACGCAGGCATGTCGGGTGCCACTGTCTGCACCAGCACAGCAAGTTTTGAGCAAATATCTCCTTCCGTTCGGCCGCAATGGCAAGAAGCTCGTGCATCTTCTCTGTTCGTCGCGGTCAAAGGGAAAAGGCGCTTATCTGCTATCTAGGTGTTTCTGCGTGCTACGCCCGCCCAAAGAGTGCCCGGTGAAAACGACAACGCAGGCATGTCGGGTGCCACTGTCTGCACCAGCACAGCAAGTTTTGAGCAAATATCTCCTTCCGTTCGGCCGCAATGGCAAGAAGCTTGTGCATCTTCTCTGTTCGTCGCAGTCAATGGGAAAAGGCGCTTATCTGCAATCTAGGTGTTTCTGCGTGCTGCGCCCGCCCAAAGAGTGCCCGGGTGAAAACGACAACGCAGGCATGTCGGGTGCCACTGTCTGCACCAGCACAGCAAGTTTTGAGCAAATATCTCCTTCCGTTCGGCCGCAATGGCAAGAAACTTGTGCATCTTCTCTGTTCGTCGCGGTCAATGGGAAAAGGCGCTTATCTGCAATCTAGATGTTTCTGCGTGCTGCGCCCGCCCAAAGAGTGCGCGGGTGAAAACGACAACGCAGGCATGTCGGGTGCCACTGTCTGCACCAGCACAGCAAGTTTTGAGCAAATATCTCCTTCCGTTCGGCCGCAATGGCAAGAAGCTTGTGCATCTTCTCTGTTCGTCGCGGTCAATGGGAAAAGGCGCTTATCTGCAATCTAGGTGTTTCTGCGTGCTGCGCCCGCCCAAAGAGTGCCCGGGTGAAAACGACAACGCAGGCATGTCGGGTGCCACTGTCTGCACCAGCACAGCAAGTTTTGAGCAAATATCTCCTTCCGTTCGGCCGCAATGGCAAGAAGCTTGTGCATATTCTCTGTTCGTCGCGGTCAATGGGAAAAGGCGCTTATCTGCAATCTAGGTGTTTCTGCGTGCTGCGCCCGCCCAAAGAGTGCCCGGGTGAAAACGACAACGCAGACATGTCGGGTGCCACTGTCTGCACCAGCACAGCAAGTTTTGAGCAAATATCTCCTTCCGTTCTGCCACAATGGCAAGAAGCTTGTGCATCTTCTCTGTTCGTCGCGGTCAATGGGAAAAGGCGCTTATCTGCAATCTAAGTGTTTCTGCGTGCTGCGCCCGCCCAAAGAGTGCCCGGGTGAAAACGACAACGCAGGCATGTCGGGTGCCACTGTCTGCACCAGCACAGCAAGTTTTGAGCAAATATCTCCTTCCGTTCTGCCGCAATGGCAAGAAGCTTGTGCATCTTCTCTGTTCGTCGCGGTCAATGGGAAAAGGCGCTTATCTGCAATCTAAGTGTTTCTGCGTGCTGCGCCCGCCCAAAGAGTGCCCGGGTGAAAACGACAACGCAGGCATGTCGGGTGCCACTGTCTGCATCAGCACAGCAAGTTTTGAGCAAATATCTCCTTCCGTTCTGCCGCAATGGGAAGAAGCTTGTGCATCTTCTCTGTTCGTCGCGGTCAATGGGAAAAGGCGCTTATCTGCAATCTAAGTGTTTCTGCGTGCTGCGCCCGCCCAAAGAGTGCCCGGGTGAAAACGACAACGCAGGCATGTCGGGTGCCACTGTCTGCACCAGCACAGCAAGTTTTGAGCAAATATCTCCTTCCGTTCTGCCGCAATGGGAAGAAGCTTGTGCATCTTCTCTGTTCGTCGCGGTCAATGGGAAAAGGCGCTTATCTGCAATCTAGGTGTTTCTGCGTGCTGCGCCCGCCCAAAGAGTGCCCGGGTGAAAACGACATTGCATGCATGTCGGGTGCCACTGTCTGCACCAGCACAGCAAGTTTTGAGGAAATATCTCCTTCCTTTCGGCCGCAATGGCAAGAAGCTTGTGCATCTTCTCTGTTCGTCGCGGTCAATGGGAAAAGGCGCTTATCTGCAATCTAGGTGTTTCTGCGTGCTGCGCCCGCCCAAAGAGTGCCCGGGTGAAAACGACAACGCAGGCAAGTCGTGTGCCACTGTCTGCACCAGCACAGCAAGTTTTGAGCAAATATCTCCTTCCGTTCGGCCGCAATGGCAAGAAGCTTGTGCATCTTCTCTGTTCGTCGCGGTCAATGGGAAAAGGCGCTTATCTGCAATCTAGGTGTTTCTGCGGGCTGAGCCCGCCCAAAGAGTGCCCGGGTGAAAACGACAAGGCAGGCATGTCGGGTGCCACTGTCTGCACCAGCACAGCAAGTTTTGAGCAAATATCTCCTTCCGTTCGGCCGCAATGGCAAGAAGCTTGTGCATCTTCTCTGTTCGTCGCGGTCAATGGGAAAAGGCGCTTATCTGCAATCTAGGTGTTTCTGCGTGCTGCGCCCGCCAAAAGAGTGCCCGGGTGAAAACGACAACTCAGGCATGTCGGGTGCCACTGTCTGCACCAGGACAGAAAGTTTTGAGCAAATATCTCCTTCCGTTCGGCCGCAATGGCAAGAAGCTTGTGCATCTTCTCTGTTCGTCGCGGTCAATGGGAAAAGGCGCTTATCTGCAATCTAAGTGTTTCTGCGTGCTGCGCCCGCCCAAAGAGTGCCCGGGTGAAAACGACAACGCAGGCATGTCGGGTGCCACTGTCTGCACCAGCACAGCAAGTTTTGAGCAAATATCTCCTTCCGTTCTGCCGCAATGGCAAGAAGCTTGTGCATCTTCTCTGTTCGTCGCGGTCAATGGGAAAAGACGCTTATCTGCAATCTAGGTGTTTCTGCGTGCTGCGCACGCCCAAAGAGTGCCCGGGTGAAAACGACAACTCAGGCATGTCATGTGCCACTGTCTGGACCAGCACAGCAAGTTTTGAGCAAATATCTCCTTCCGTTCGGCCGCAATGGAAAGAAGCTTGTGCATCTTCTCTGTTCGTCGCGGTCAATGGGAAAAGGCGCTTATCTGCAATCTAGGTGTTTCTGCGTGCTGCGCCCGCCCAAAGAGTGCCCGGGTGAAAACGACAACGCAGGCATGTCGGGTGCCACTGTCTGCACCAGCACAGCAAGTTTTGAGCAAATATCTCCTTCCGTTCGGCCGCAATGGCAAGAAGCTTGTGCATCTTCTCTGTTCGTCGCTATCAATGGGAATAGGCGCTTATCTGCAATCTAGGTGTTTCTGCGTGCTGCGCCCGCCCAAAGAGTGCCCGGGTGAAAACGACAACGCAGGCATGTCGGGTGCCACTGTCTGCACCAGCACAGCAAGTTTTGAGCAAATATCTCCTTCCGTTCGGCCGCAATGGCAAGAAGCTTGTGCATCTTCTCTGTTCGTCGCTATCAATGGGAATAGGCGCTTATCTGCAATCTAGGTGTTTCTGCGTGCTGCGCCCGCCCAAAGAGTGCCCGGGTGAAAACGACAACGCAGGCATGTCGGGTGCCACTGTCTGCACCAGCACAGCAAGTTTTGAGCAAATATCTCCTTCCGTTCTGCCGCAATGGGAAGAAGCTTGTGCATCTTCTCTGTTCGTCGCGGTCAATGGGAAAAGGCGCTTATCTGCAATCTAGGTGTTTCTGCGTGCTGCGCCCGCCCAAAGAGTGCGCGGGTGAAAACGACAACGCAGGCATGTCGGGTGCCACTGTCTGCACCAGCACAGCAAGTTTTGAGCAAATATCTCCTTCCGTTCGGCCGCAATGGCAAGAAGCTTGTGCATCTTCTCTGTTCGTCGCGGTCAATGGGAAAAGGCGCTTATCTGCAATCTAGGTGTTTCTGCGTGCTGCGCCCGCCCAAAGAGTGCCCGGGTGAAAACGACAACGCAGGCATGTCGGGTGCCACTGTCTGCACCAGCACAGCAAGTTTTGAGCAAATATCTCCTTCCGTTCTGCCGCAATGGCAAGAAGCTTGTGCTTCTTCTCTGTTCGTCGCGGTCAATGGGAAAAGGCGCTTATCTGCAATCTAGGTGTTTCTGCGTGCTGCGCCCGCCCAAAGAGTGCGCGGGTGAAAACGACAACGCAGGCATGTCGGGTGCCACTGTCTGCACCAGCACAGCAAGTTTTGAGCAAATATTTCCTTCCGTTCGGCCGCAATGGCAAGAAGCTTGTGCATCTTCTCTGTTCGTCGCGGTCAATGGGAAAAGGCGCTTATCTGCAATCTAGGTGTTTCTGCGTGCTGCGCCCGCCCAAAGAGTGCCCGGGTGAAAACGACAACGCAGGCATGTCGGGTGCCACTGTCTGCACCAGCACAGCAAGTTTTGAGCAAATATCTCCTTCCGTTCGGCCGCAATGGCAAGAAGCTTGTGCATCTTCTCTGTTCGTCGCGGTCAATGGGAAAAGGCGCTTATCTGCAATCTAGGTGTTTCTGCGTGCTGCGCCCGCCCAAAGAGTGCCCGGGTGAAAACGACAACGCAGGCATGTCGGGTGCCACTGTCTGCACCAGCACAGCATGTTTTGAGCAAATATCTCCTTCCGTTCGGCCGCAATGGCAAGAAGCTTGTGCATCTTCTCTGTTCGTCGCGGTCAATGGGAAAAGGCGCTTATCTGCAATCTAGGTGTTTCTGCGTGCTGCGCCCGCCCAAAGAGTGCCCGGGTGAAAACGACAACGCAGGCATGTCGGGTGCCACTGTCTGCACCAGCACAGCAAGTTTTGAGCAAATATCTCCTTCCGTTCTGCCACAATGGCAAGAAGCTTGTGCATCTTCTCTGTTCGTCGCGGTCAATGGGAAAATGCGCTTATCTGCAATCTAAGTGTTTCTGCGTGCTGCGCCCGCCCAAAGAGTGCCCGGGTGAAAACGACAACGCAGGCATGTCGGGTGCCACTGTCTGCACCAGCACAGCAAGTTTTGAGCAAATATCTCCTTCCGTTCTGCCGCAATGGCAAGAAGCTTGTGCATCTTCTCTGTTCGTCGCGGTCAATGGGAAAAGGCGCTTATCTGCAATCTAAGTGTTTCTGCGTGCTGCGCCCGCCCAAAGAGTGCCCGGGTGAAAACGACAACGCAGGCATGTCGGGTGCCACTGTCTGCACCAGCACAGCAAGTTTTGAGCAAATATCTCCTTCCGTTCTGCCGCAATGGCAAGAAGCTTGTGCATCTTCTCTGTTCGTCGCGGTCAATGGGAAAAGGCGCTTATCTGCAATCTAGGTGTTTCTGCGTGCTGCGCCCGCCCAAAGAGTGCCCGGGTGAAAACGACAACGCAGGCATGTCGGGTGCCACTGTCTGCACCAGCACAGCAAGTTTTGAGCAAATATTTCCTTCCGTTCGGCCGCAATGGCAAGAAGCTTGTGCATCTTCTCTGTTCGTCGCGGTCAATGGGAAAAGGCGCTTATCTGCAATCTAGGTGTTTCTGCGTGCTGCGCCCGCCCAAAGAGTGCCCGGGTGAAAACGACAACGCAGGCATGTCGGGTGCCACTGTCTGCACCAGCACAGCAAGTTTTGAGCAAATATCTCCTTCCGTTCGGCCGCAATGGCAAGAAGCTTATGCATCTTCTCTGTTCGTCGCGGTCAATGGGAAAAGGCGCTTATCTGCAATCTAGGTGTTTCTGCGTGCTGCGCCCGCCCAAAGAGTGCCCGGGTGAAAACGACAACGCAGGCATGTCGGGTGCCACTGTCTGCACCAGCACAGCAAGTTTTGAGCAAATATCTCCTTCCGTTCGGCCGCAATGGCAAGAAGCTCGTGCATCTTCTCTGTTCGTCGCGGTCAAAGGGAAAAGGCGCTTATCTGCAATCTAGGTGTTTCTGCGTGCTACGCCCGCCCAAAGAGTGCCCGGTGAAAACGAAAACGCAGGCATGTCGGGTGCCACTGTCTGCACCAGCACAGCAAGTTTTGAGCAAATATCTCCTTCCGTTCGGACGCAATGGCAAGAAGCTTGTGCATCTTCTCTGTTCGTCGCGGTCAATGGGAAAAGGCGCTTATCTGCAATCTAGGTGTTTCTGCGTGCTGCGCCCGCCCAAAGAGTGCCCGGGTGAAAACGACAACGCATGCAAGTCGTGTGCCACTGTCTGCACCAGCACAGCAAGTTTTGAGCAAATATCTCCTTCCGTTCGGCCGCAATGGCAAGAAGCTTGTGCATCTTCTCTGTTCGTCGCGGTCAATGGGAAAAGGCGCTTATCTGCAATCTAAGTGTTTCTGCGTGCTGCGCCCGCCCAAAGAGTGCCCGGGTGAAAACGACAACGCAGGCATGTCGGGTGCCACTGTCTGCACCAGCACAGCAAGTTTTGAGCAAATATCTCCTTCCGTTCTGCCACAATGGCAAGAAGCTTGTGCATCTTCTCTGTTCGTCGCGGTCAATGGGAAAAGGCGCTTATCTGCAATCTAAGTGTTTCTGCGTGCTGCGCCAGCCCAAAGAGTGCCCGGGTGAAAACGACAACGCAGGCATGTCGGGTGCCACTGTCTGCACCAGCACAGCAAGTTTTGAGCAAATATCTCCTTCCGTTCGGCCGCAATGGCAAGAAGCTTGTGCATCTTCTCTGTTCGTCGCGGTCAAGGGGAAAAGGCGCTTATCTGCAATCTAGGTGTTTCTGCGTGCTGCGCCCGCCCAAAGAGTGCCCGGGTGAAAACGACAACGCAGGCATGTCGGGTGCCACTGTCTGCACCAGCACAGCAAGTTTTGAGCAAATATCTCCTTCCGTTCGGCCGCAATGGCAAGAAGCTTGTGCATCTTCTCTGTTCGTCGCGGTCAATGGGAAAAGGCGCTTATCTGCAATCTAGGTGTTTCTGCGTGCTGCGCCCGCCCAAAGAGTGCCCGGGTGAAAACGACAACGCAGGCATGTCGGGTGCCACTGTCTGCACCAGCACAGCAAGTTTTGAGCAAATATCTCCTTCCGTTCGGCCGCAATGGCAAGAAGCTCGTGCATCTTCTCTGTTCGTCGCGGTCAAAGGGAAAAGGCGCTTATCTGCAATCTAGGTGTTTCTGCGTGCTACGCCCGCCCAAAGAGTGCCCGGTGAAAACGAAAACGCAGGCATGTCGGGTGCCACTGTCTGCACCAGCACAGCAAGTTTTGAGCAAATATCTCCTTCCGTTCGGACGCAATGGCAAGAAGCTTGTGCATCTTCTCTCTTCGTCGCGGTCAATGGGAAAAGGCGCTTATCTGCAATCTAGGTGTTTCTGCGTGCTGCGCCCGCCCAAAGAGTGCCCGGGTGAAATCGACAACGCATGCAAGTCGTATGCCACTGTCTGCACCAGCACAGCAAGTTTTGAGCAAATATCTCCTTCCGTTCGGCCGCAATGGCAAGAAGCTTGTGCATCTTCTCTGTTCGTCGCGGTCAATGGGAAAAGGCGCTTATCTGCAATCTAAGTGTTTCTGCGTGCTGCGCCCGCCCAAAGAGTGCCCGGGTGAAAACGACAACGCAGGCATGTCGGGTGCCACTGTCTGCACCAGCACAGCAAGTTTTGAGCAAATATCTCCTTCCGTTCTGCCACAATGGCAAGAAGGTTGTGCATCTTCTCTGTTCGTCGCGGTCAATGGGAAAAGGCGCTTATCTGCAATCTAAGTGTTTCTGCGTGCTGCGCCCGCCCAAAGAGTGCCCGGGTGAAAACGACAACGCAGGCATGTCGGGTGCCACTGTCTGCACCAGCACAGCAAGTTTTGAGCAAATATCTCCTTCCGTTCGGCCGCAATGGCAAGAAGCTTGTGCATCTTCTCTGTTCGTCGCGGTCAAGGGGAAAAGGCGCTTATCTGCAATCTAGGTGTTTCTGCGTGCTGCGCCCGTCCAAAGAGTGCCCGGGTGAAAACGACAAGGCAGGCATGTCGGGTGCCACTGTCTGCACCAGCACAGCAAGTTTTGAGCAAATATCTCCTTCCGTTCGGCCGCAATGGCAAGAAGCTTGTGTATCTTCTCTGTTCGTCGCGGACAATGGGAAAAGGCGCTTATCTGCAATCTAGGTGTTTCTGCGTGCTGCGCCCGCCCAAAGAGTGCCCGGGTGAAAACGACAACGCAGGCATGTCAGGTGCCATTGTCTGCACCAGCACAGCAAGTTTTGAGCAAATATCTCCTTCCGTTCGGCCGCAATGGAAAGAAGCTTGTGCATCTTCTCTGTTCGTCGCTATCAATGGGAATAGGCGCTTATCTGCAATCTAGGTGTTTCTGCGTGCTGCGCCCGCCCAAAGAGTGCCCGGGTGAAAACGACAACGCAGTCATGTCGGGTGCCACTGTCTGCACCAGCACAGCAAGTTTTGAGCAAATATCTCCTTCCGTTCTGCCGCAATGGGAAGAAGCTTGTGCATCTTCTCTGTTCGTCGCGGTCAATGGGAAAAGGCGCTTATCTGCAATCTAGGTGTTTCTGCGTGCTGCGCCCGCCCAAAGAGTGCCCGGGTGAAAACGACATTGCATGCATGTCGGGTGCCACTGTCTGCACCAGCACAGCAAGTTTTGAGCAAATATCTCCTTCCTTTCGGCCGCAATGGCAAGAAGCTTGTGCATCTTCTCTGTTCGTCGCGGTCAATGGGAAAAGGCGCTTATCTGCAATCTAGGTGTTTCTGCGTGCTGCGCCCGCCCAAAGAGTGCCCGGGTGAAAACGACAACGCAGGCAAGTCTTGTGCCACTGTCTGCACCAGCACAGCAAGTTTTGAGCAAATATCTCCTTCCGTTCGGCCGCAATGGCAAGAAGCTTGTGCATCTTCTCTGTTCGTCGCGGTCAATGGGAAAAGGCGCTTATCTGCAATGTAGGTGTTTCTGCGGGCTGAGCCCGCCCAAAGAGTGCCCGGGTGAAAACGACAAGGCAGGCATGTCGGGTGCCACTGTCTGCACCAGCACAGCAAGTTTTGAGCAAATATCTCCTTCCGTTCTGCCGCAATGGCAAGAAGCTTGTGCATCTTCTCTGTTCGTCGCGGTCAATGGGAAAAGGCGCTTATCTGCAATCTAGGTGTTTCTGCGTGCTGCGCCCGCCCAAAGAGTGCCCGGGTGAAAACGACAACGCAGGCATGTCGGGTGCCACTGTCTGCACCAGCACAGCAAGTTTTGAGCAAATATCTCCTTCCGTTCGGCCGCAATGGCAAGAAACTTGTGCATCTTCTCTGTTCGTCGCGGTCAATGGGAAAAGGCGCTTATCTGCAATCTAGGTGTTTCTGCGTGCTGCGCCCGCCCAAAGAGTGCGCGGGTGAAAACGACAACGCAGGCATGTCGGGTGCCACTGTCTGCACCAGCACAGCAAGTTTTGAGCAAATATCTCCTTCCGTTCGGCCGCAATGGAAAGAAGCTTGTGCATCTTCTCTGTTCGTCGCGGTCAATGGGAAAAGGCGCTTATCTGCAATCTAGGTGTTTCTGCGTGCTGCGCCCGCCCAAAGAGTGCCCGGGTGAAAACGACAACGCAGGCATGTCGGGTGCCACTGTCTGCACCAGCACAGCAAGTTTTGAGCAAATATCTCCTTCCGTTCGGCCGCAATGGCAAGAAGCTCGTGCATCTTCTCTGTTCGTCGCGGTCAAAGGGAAAAGGCGCTTATCTGCTATCTAGGTGTTTCTGCGTGCTACGCCCGCCCAAAGAGTGCCCGGTGAAAACGACAACGCAGGCATGTCGGGTGCCACTGTCTGCACCAGCACAGCAAGTTTTGAGCAAATATCTCCTTCCGTTCGGCCGCAATGGCAAGAAGCTTGTGCATCTTCTCTGTTCGTCGCAGTCAATGGGAAAAGGCGCTTATCTGCAATCTAGGTGTTTCTGCGTGCTGCGCCCGCCCAAAGAGTGCCCGGGTGAAAACGACAACGCAGGCATGTCGGGTGCCACTGTCTGCACCAGCACAGCAAGTTTTGAGCAAATATCTCCTTCCGTTCGGCCGCAATGGCAAGAAACTTGTGCATCTTCTCTGTTCGTCGCGGTCAATGGGAAAAGGCGCTTATCTGCAATCTAGATGTTTCTGCGTGCTGCGCCCGCCCAAAGAGTGCGCGGGTGAAAACGACAACGCAGGCATGTCGGGTGCCACTGTCTGCACCAGCACAGCAAGTTTTGAGCAAATATCTCCTTCCGTTCGGCCGCAATGGCAAGAAGCTTGTGCATCTTCTCTGTTCGTCGCGGTCAATGGGAAAAGGCGCTTATCTGCAATCTAGGTGTTTCTGCGTGCTGCGCCCGCCCAAAGAGTGCCCGGGTGAAAACGACAACGCAGGCATGTCGGGTGCCACTGTCTGCACCAGCACAGCAAGTTTTGAGCAAATATCTCCTTCCGTTCGGCCGCAATGGCAAGAAGCTTGTGTATCTTCTCTGTTCGTCGCGGTCAATGGGAAAAGGCGCTTATCTGCAATCTAGGTGTTTCTGCGTGCTGCGCCCGCCCAAAGAGTGCCCGGGTGAAAACGACAACGCAGGCATGTCGGGTGCCACTGTCTGCACCAGCACAGCAAGTTTTGAGCAAATATCTCCTTCCGTTCGGCCGCAATGGCAAGAAGCTTGTGCATCTTCTCTGTTCGTCGCGGTCAATGGGAAAAGGCGCTTATCTGCAATCTAGGTGTTTCTGCGTGCTGCGCCCGTCCAAAGAGTGCCCGGGTGAAAACGACAAGGCAGGCATGTCGGGTGCCACTGTCTGCACCAGCACAGCAAGTTTTGAGCAAATATCTCCTTCCGTTCGGCCGCAATGGCAAGAAACTTGTGCATCTTCTCTGTTCGTCGCGGTCAATGGGAAAAGGCGCTTATCTGCAATCTAGGTGTTTCTGCGTGCTGCGCCCGCCCAAAGAGTGCGCGGGTGAAAACGACAACGCAGGCATGTCGGGTGCCACTGTCTGCACCAGCACAGCAAGTTTTGAGCAAATATCTCCTTCCGTTCGGCCGCAATGGCAAGAAGCTTGTGCATCTTCTCTGTTCGTCGCGGTCAATGGGAAAAGGCGCTTATCTGCAATCTAGGTGTTTCTGCGTGCTGCGCCCGCCCAAAGAGTGCCCGGGTGAAAACGACAACGCAGGCATGTCGGGTGCCACTGTCTGCACCAGCACAGCAAGTTTTGAGCAAATATCTCCTTCCGTTCTGCCGCAATGGCAAGAAGCTTGTGCATCTTCTCTGTTCGTCGCGGTCAATGGGAAAAGACGCTTATCTGCAATCTAGGTGTTTCTGCGTGCTGCGCCCGCCCAAAGAGTGCCCGGGTGAAAACGACAACTCAGGCATGTCATGTGCCACTGTCTGGACCAGCACAGCAAGTTTTGAGCAAATATCTCCTTCCGTTCGGCCGCAATGGCAAGAAGCTTGTGCATCTTCTCTGTTCGTCGCGGTCAATGGGAAAAGGCGCTTATCTGCAATCTAGGTGTTTCTGCGGGCTGAGCCCGCCCAAAGAGTGCCCGGGTGAAAACGACAAGGCAGGCATGTCGGGTGCCACTGTCTGCACCAGCACAGCAAGTTTTGAGCAAATATCTCCTTCCGTTCGGCCGCAATGGCAAGAAGCTTGTGCATCTTCTCTGTTCGTCGCGGTCAATGGGAAAAGGCGCTTATCTGCAATCTAGGTGTTTCTGCGTGCTGCGCCCGCCAAAAGAGTGCCCGGGTGAAAACGACAACTCAGGCATGTCGGGTGCCACTGTCTGCACCAGGACAGAAAGTTTTGAGCAAATATCTCCTTCCGTTCGGCCGCAATGGCAAGAAGCTTGTGCATCTTCTCTGTTCGTCGCGGTCAATGGGAAAAGGCGCTTATCTGCAATCTAAGTGTTTCTGCGTGCTGCGCCCGCCCAAAGAGTGCCCGGGTGAAAACGACAACGCAGGCATGTCGGGTGCCACTGTCTGCACCAGCACAGCAAGTTTTGAGCAAATATCTCCTTCCGTTCTGCCGCAATGGCAAGAAGCTTGTGCATCTTCTCTGTTCGTCGCGGTCAATGGGAAAAGACGCTTATCTGCAATCTAGGTGTTTCTGCGTGCTGCGCCCGCCCAAAGAGTGCCCGGGTGAAAACGACAACTCAGGCATGTCATGTGCCACTGTCTGGACCAGCACAGCAAGTTTTGAGCAAATATCTCCTTCCGTTCGGCCGCAATGGAAAGAAGCTTGTGCATCTTCTCTGTTCGTCGCGGTCAATGGGAAAAGGCGCTTATCTGCAATCTAGGTGTTTCTGCGTGCTGCGCCCGCCCAAAGAGTGCCCGGGTGAAAACGACAACGCAGGCAAGTCGTGTGCCACTGTCTGCACCAGCACAGCAAGTTTTGAGCAAATATCTCCTTCCGTTCGGCCTCAATGGCAAGAAGCTTGTGCATCTTCTCTGTTCGTCGCGGTCAAAGGGAAAAGGCGCTTATCTGCAATCTAGGTGTTTCTGCGGGCTGAGCCCGCCCAAAGAGTGCCCGGGTGAAAACGACAAGGCAGGCATGTCGGGTGCCACTGTCTGCACCAGCACAGCAAGTTTTGAGCAAATATCTCCTTCCGTTCGGCCGCAATGGCAAGAAGCTTGTGCATCTTCTCTGTTCGTCGCGGTCAATGGGAAAAGGCGCTTATCTGCAATCTAGGTGTTTCTGCGTGCTGCGCCCGCCCAAAGAGTGCCCGGGTGAAAACGACAACGCAGGCAAGTCGTGTGCCACTGTCTGCACCAGCACAGCAAGTTTTGAGCAAATATCTCCTTCCGTTCGGCCTCAATGGCAAGAAGCTTGTGCATCTTCTCTGTTCGTCGCGGTCAAAGGGAAAAGGCGCTTATCTGCAATCTAGGTGTTTCTGCGGGCTGAGCCCGCCCAAAGAGTGCCCGGGTGAAAACGACAAGGCAGGCATGTCGGGTGCCACTGTCTGCACCAGCACAGCAAGTTTTGAGCAAATATCTCCTTCCGTTCGGCCGCAATGGCAAGAAGCTTGTGCATCTTCTCTGTTCGTCGCGGTCAATGGGAAAAGACGCTTATCTGCAATCTAGGTGTTTCTGCGTGCTGCGCCCGCCCAAAGAGTGCCCGGGTGAAAACGACAACTCAGGCATGTCATGTGCCACTGTCTGGACCAGCACAGCAAGTTTTGAGCAAATATCTCCTTCCGTTCGGCCGCAATGGAAAGAAGCTTGTGCATATTCTCTGTTCGTCGCGGTCAATGGGAAAAGGCGCTTATCTGCAATCTAGGTGTTTCTGCGTGCTGCGCCCGCCCAAAGAGTGCCCGGGTGAAAACGACAACGCAGGCATGTCGGGTGCCACTGTCTGCACCAGCACAGCAAGTTTTGAGCAAATATCTCCTTCCGTTCTGCCACAATGGCAAGAAGCTTGTGCATCTTCTCTGTTCGTCGCGGTCAATGGGAAAAGGCGCTTATCTGCAATCTAAGTGTTTCTGCGTGCTGCGCCCGCCCAAAGAGTGCCCGGGTGAAAACGACAACGCAGGCATGTCGGGTGCCACTGTCTGCACCAGCACAGCAAGTTTTGAGCAAATATCTCCTTCCGTTCTGCCGCAATGGCAAGAAGCTTGTGCATCTTCTCTGTTCGTCGCGGTCAATGGGAAAAGGCGCTTATCTGCAATCTAAGTGTTTCTGCGTGCTGCGCCCGCCCAAAGAGTGCCCGGGTGAAAACGACAACGCAGGCATGTCGGGTGCCACTGTCTGCACCAGCACAGCAAGTTTTGAGCAAATATCTCCTTCCGTTCTGCCGCAATGGGAAGAAGCTTGTGCATCTTCTCTGTTCGTCGCGGTCAATGGGAAAAGGCGCTTATCTGCAATCTAGGTGTTTCTGCGTGCTGCGCCCGCCCAAAGAGTGCCCGGGTGAAAACGACATTGCATGCATGTCGGGTGCCACTGTCTGCACCAGCACAGCAAGTTTTGAGCAAATATCTCCTTCCTTTCGGCCGCAATGGCAAGAAGCTTGTGCATCTTCTCTGTTCGTCGCGGTCAATGGGAAAAGGCGCTTATCTGCAATCTAGGTGTTTCTGCGTGCTGCGCCCGCCCAAAGAGTGCCCGAGTGAAAACGACAACGCAGGCAAGTCGTGTGCCACTGTCTGCACCAGCACAGCAAGTTTTGAGCAAATATCTCCTTCCGTTCGGCCTCAATGGCAAGAAGCTTGTGCATCTTCTCTGTTCGTCGCGGTCAATGGGAAAAGGCGCTTATCTGCAATCTAGGTGTTTCTGCGGGCTGAGCCCGCCCAAAGAGTGCCCGGGTGAAAACGACAAGGCAGGCATGTCGGGTGCCACTGTCTGCACCAGCACAGCAAGTTTTGAGCAAATATCTCCTTCCGTTCGGCCGCAATGGCAAGAAGCTTGTGCATCTTCTCTGTTCGTCGCGGTCAATGGGAAAAGGCGCTTATCTGCAATCTAGGTGTTTCTGCGTGCTGCGCCCGCCAAAAGAGTGCCCGGGTGAAAACGACAACTCAGGCATGTCGGGTGCCACTGTCTGCACCAGGACAGAAAGTTTTGAGCAAATATCTCCTTCCGTTCGGCCGCAATGGCAAGAAGCTTGTGCATCTTCTCTGTTCGTCGCGGTCAATGGGAAAAGGCGCTTATCTGCAATCTAAGTGTTTCTGCGTGCTGCGCCCGCCCAAAGAGTGCCCGGGTGAAAACGACAACGCAGACATGTCGGGTGCCACTGTCTGCACCAGCACAGCAAGTTTTGAGCAAATATCTCCTTCCGTTCTGCCGCAATGGCAAGAAGCTTGTGCATCTTCTCTGTTCGTCGCGGTCAATGGGAAAAGACGCTTATCTGCAATCTAGGTGTTTCTGCGTGCTGCGCCCGCCCAAAGAGTGCCCGGGTGAAAACGACAACTCAGGCATGTCATGTGCCACTGTCTGGACCAGCACAGCAAGTTTTGAGCAAATATCTCCTTCCGTTCGGCCGCAATGGAAAGAAGCTTGTG
Organism: Hyla sarda; assembly: GCF_029499605.1. Classification (NCBI taxonomy): domain Eukaryota; kingdom Metazoa; phylum Chordata; class Amphibia; order Anura; family Hylidae; genus Hyla; species Hyla sarda. Next base: position 191,522 of record NW_026610384.1, on the reverse strand, counting down.
CATCTTCTCTGTTCGTCGCGGTCAATGGGAAAAGGCGCTTATCTGCAATCTAGGTGTTTCTGCGTGATGCGCCCGCCCAAAGAGTGCCCGGGTGAAAACGACAACGCAGGCATGTCGGGTTCCACTGTCTGCACCAGCACAGCAAGTTTTGAGCAAATATCTCCTTCCGTTCGGCCGCAATGGCAAGAAGCTTGTGCATCTTCTCTGTTCGTCGCTATCAATGGGAATAGGCGCTTATCTGCAATCTAGGTGTTTCTGCGTGCTGCGCCCGCCCAAAGAGTGCCCGGGTGAAAACGACAACGCAGGCATGTCGGGTGCCACTGTCTGCACCAGCACAGCAAGTTTTGAGCAAATATCTCCTTCCGTTCTGCCACAATGGCAAGAAGCTTGTGCATCTTCTCTGTTCGTCGCGGTCAATGGGAAAAGGCGCTTATCTGCAATCTAAGTGTTTCTGCGTGCTGCGCCCGCCCAAAGAGTGCCCGGGTGAAAACGACAACGCAGGCATGTCGGGTGCCACTGTCTGCACCAGCACAGCAAGTTTTGAGCAAATATCTCCTTCCGTTCTGCCGCAATGGCAAGAAGCTTGTGCTTCTTCTCTGTTCGTCGCGGTCAATGGGAAAAGGCGCTTATCTGCAATCTAGGTGTTTCTGCGTGCTGCGCCCGCCCAAAGAGTGCGCGGGTGAAAACGACAACGCAGGCATGTCGGGTGCCACTGTCTGCACCAGCACAGCAAGTTTTGAGCAAATATCTCCTTCCGTTCTGCCGCAATGGGAAGAAGCTTGTGCATCTTCTCTGTTCGTCGCGGTCAATGGGAAAAGGCGCTTATCTGCAATCTAGGTGTTTCTGCGTGCTGCGCCCGCCCAAAGAGTGCCCGGGTGAAAACGACATTGCATGCATGTCGGGTGCCACTGTCTGCACCAGCACAGCAAGTTTTGAGCAAATATCTCCTTCCTTTCGGCCGCAATGGCAAGAAGCTTGTGCATCTTCTCTGTTCGTCGCGGTCAATGGGAAAAGGCGCTTATCTGCAATCTAGGTGTTTCTGCGTGCTGCGCCCGCCCAAAGAGTGCCCGGGTGAAAACGACAACGCAGGCAAGTCGTGTGCCACTGTCTGCACCAGCACAGCAAGTTTTGAGCAAATATCTCCTTCCGTTCGGCCGCAATGGCAAGAAGCTTGTGCATCTTCTCTGTTCGTCGCGGTCAATGGGAAAAGGCGCTTATCTGCAATCTAAGTGTTTCTGCGTGCTGCGCCCGCCCAAAGAGTGCCCGGGTGAAAACGACAACGCAGGCATGTCGGGTGCCACTGTCTGCACCAGCACAGCAAGTTTTGAGCAAATATCTCCTTCCGTTCTGCCGCAATGGCAAGAAGCTTGTGCATCTTCTCTGTTCGTCGCGGTCAATGGGAAAAGACGCTTATCTGCAATCTAGGTGTTTCTGCGTGCTGCGCCCGCCCAAAGAGTGCCCGGGTGAAAACGACAACTCAGGCATGTCATGTGCCACTGTCTGGACCAGCACAGCAAGTTTTGAGCAAATATCTCCTTCCGTTCGGCCGCAATGGAAAGAAGCTTGTGCATCTTCTCTGTTCGTCGCGGTCAATGGGAAAAGGCGCTTATCTGCAATCTAGGTGTTTCTGCGTGATGCGCCCGCCCAAAGAGTGCCCGGGTGAAAACGACAACGCAGGCATGTCGGGTTCCACTGTCTGCACCAGCACAGCAAGTTTTGAGCAAATATCTCCTTCCGTTCGGCCGCAATGGCAAGAAGCTTGTGCATCTTCTCTGTTCGTCGCTATCAATGGGAATAGGCGCTTATCTGCAATCTAGGTGTTTCTGCGTGCTGCGCCCGCCCAAAGAGTGCCCGGGTGAAAACGACAACGCAGGCATGTCGGGTGCCACTGTCTGCACCAGCACAGCAAGTTTTGAGCAAATATCTCCTTCCGTTCGGCCGCAATGGCAAGAAGCTTGTGCATCTTCTCTGTTCGTCGCTATCAATGGGAATAGGCGCTTATCTGCAATCTAGGTGTTTCTGCGTGCTGCGCCCGCCCAAAGAGTGCCCGGGTGAAAACGACAACGCAGGCATGTCGGGTGCCACTGTCTGCACCAGCACAGCAAGTTTTGAGCAAATATCTCCTTCCGTTCTGCCGCAATGGGAAGAAGCTTGTGCATCTTCTCTGTTCGTCGCGGTCAATGGGAAAAGGCGCTTATCTGCAATCTAGGTGTTTCTGCGTGCTGCGCCCGCCCAAAGAGTGCGCGGGTGAAAACGACAACGCAGTCATGTCGGGTGCCACTGTCTGCACCAGCACAGCAAGTTTTGAGCAAATATCTCCTTCCGTTCGGCCGCAATGGCAAGAAGCTTGTGCATCTTCTCTGTTCGTCGCGGTCAATGGGAAAAGGCGCTTATCTGCAATCTAGGTGTTTCTGCGTGCTGCGCCCGCCCAAAGAGTGCCCGGGTGAAAACGACAACGCAGGCATGTCGGGTGCCACTGTCTGCACCAGCACAGCAAGTTTTGAGCAAATATCTCCTTCCGTTCTGCCACAATGGCAAGAAGCTTGTGCATCTTCTCTGTTCGTCGCGGTCAATGGGAAAAGGCGCTTATCTGCAATCTAAGTGTTTCTGCGTGCTGCGCCCGCCCAAAGAGTGCTCGGGTGAAAACGACAACGCAGGCATGTCGGGTGCCACTGTCTGCACCAGCACAGCAAGTTTTGAGCAAATATCTCCTTCCGTTCTGCCGCAATGGCAAGAAGCTTGTGCTTCTTCTCTGTTCGTCGCGGTCAATGGGAAAAGGCGCTTATCTGCAATCTAGGTGTTTCTGCGTGCTGCGCCCGCCCAAAGAGTGCGCGGGTGAAAACGACAACGCAGGCATGTCGGGTGCCACTGTCTGCACCAGCACAGCAAGTTTTGAGCAAATATTTCCTTCCGTTCGGCCGCAATGGCAAGAAGCTTGTGCATCTTCTCTGTTCGTCGCGGTCAATGGGAAAAGGCGCTTATCTGCAATCTAGGTGTTTCTGCGTGCTGCGCCCGCCCAAAGAGTGCGCGGGTGAAAACGACAACGCAGGCATGTCGGGTGCCACTGTCTGCACCAGCACAGCAAGTTTTGAGCAAATATTTCCTTCCGTTCGGCCGCAATGGCAAGAAGCTTGTGCATCTTCTCTGTTCGTCGCGGTCAATGGGAAAAGGCGCTTATCTGCAATCTAGGTGTTTCTGCGTGCTGCGCCCGCCCAAAGAGTGCCCGGGTGAAAACGACAACGCAGACATGTCGGGTGCCACTGTCTGCACCAGCACAGCAAGTTTTGAGCAAATATCTCCTTCCGTTCTGCCGCAATGGCAAGAAGCTTGTGCATCTTCTCTGTTCGTCGCGGTCAATGGGAAAAGACGCTTATCTGCAATCTAGGTGTTTCTGCGTGCTGCGCCCGCCCAAAGAGTGCCCGGGTGAAAACGACAACTCAGGCATGTCATGTGCCACTGTCTGGACCAGCACAGCAAGTTTTGAGCAAATATCTCCTTCCGTTCGGCCGCAATGGAAAGAAGCTTGTGCATCTTCTCTGTTCGTCGCGGTCAATGGGAAAAGGCGCTTATCTGCAATCTAGGTGTTTCTGCGTGATGCGCCCGCCCAAAGAGTGCCCGGGTGAAAACGACAACGCAGGCATGTCGGGTTCCACTGTCTGCACCAGCACAGCAAGTTTTGAGCAAATATCTCCTTCCGTTCGGCCGCAATGGCAAGAAGCTTGTGCATCTTCTCTGTTCGTCGCTATCAATGGGAATAGGCGCTTATCTGCAATCTAGGTGTTTCTGCGTGCTGCGCCCGCCCAAAGAGTGCCCGGGTGAAAACGACAACGCAGGCATGTCGGGTGCCACTGTCTGCACCAGCACAGCAAGTTTTGAGCAAATATCTCCTTCCGTTCTGCCACAATGGCAAGAAGCTTGTGCATCTTCTCTGTTCGTCGCGGTCAATGGGAAAAGGCGCTTATCTGCAATCTAAGTGTTTCTGCGTGCTGCGCCCGCCCAAAGAGTGCCCGGGTGAAAACGACAACGCAGGCATGTCGGGTGCCACTGTCTGCACCAGCACAGCAAGTTTTGAGCAAATATCTCCTTCCGTTCTGCCGCAATGGCAAGAAGCTTGTGCTTCTTCTCTGTTCGTCGCGGTCAATGGGAAAAGGCGCTTATCTGCAATCTAGGTGTTTCTGCGTGCTGCGCCCGCCCAAAGAGTGCGCGGGTGAAAACGACAACGCAGGCATGTCGGGTGCCACTGTCTGCACCAGCACAGCAAGTTTTGAGCAAATATCTCCTTCCGTTCTGCCGCAATGGGAAGAAGCTTGTGCATCTTCTCTGTTCGTCGCGGTCAATGGGAAAAGGCGCTTATCTGCAATCTAGGTGTTTCTGCGTGCTGCGCCCGCCCAAAGAGTGCCCGGGTGAAAACGACATTGCATGCATGTCGGGTGCCACTGTCTGCACCAGCACAGCAAGTTTTGAGCAAATATCTCCTTCCTTTCGGCCGCAATGGCAAGAAGCTTGTGCATCTTCTCTGTTCGTCGCGGTCAATGGGAAAAGGCGCTTATCTGCAATCTAGGTGTTTCTGCGTGCTGCGCCCGCCCAAAGAGTGCCCGGGTGAAAACGACAACGCAGGCAAGTCGTGTGCCACTGTCTGCACCAGCACAGCAAGTTTTGAGCAAATATCTCCTTCCGTTCGGCCGCAATGGCAAGAAGCTTGTGCATCTTCTCTGTTCGTCGCGGTCAATGGGAAAAGGCGCTTATCTGCAATCTAAGTGTTTCTGCGTGCTGCGCCCGCCCAAAGAGTGCCCGGGTGAAAACGACAACGCAGGCATGTCGGGTGCCACTGTCTGCACCAGCACAGCAAGTTTTGAGCAAATATCTCCTTCCGTTCTGCCGCAATGGCAAGAAGCTTGTGCATCTTCTCTGTTCGTCGCGGTCAATGGGAAAAGACGCTTATCTGCAATCTAGGTGTTTCTGCGTGCTGCGCCCGCCCAAAGAGTGCCCGGGTGAAAACGACAACTCAGGCATGTCATGTGCCACTGTCTGGACCAGCACAGCAAGTTTTGAGCAAATATCTCCTTCCGTTCGGCCGCAATGGAAAGAAGCTTGTGCATCTTCTCTGTTCGTCGCGGTCAATGGGAAAAGGCGCTTATCTGCAATCTAGGTGTTTCTGCGTGATGCGCCCGCCCAAAGAGTGCCCGGGTGAAAACGACAACGCAGGCATGTCGGGTTCCACTGTCTGCACCAGCACAGCAAGTTTTGAGCAAATATCTCCTTCCGTTCGGCCGCAATGGCAAGAAGCTTGTGCATCTTCTCTGTTCGTCGCTATCAATGGGAATAGGCGCTTATCTGCAATCTAGGTGTTTCTGCGTGCTGCGCCCGCCCAAAGAGTGCCCGGGTGAAAACGACAACGCAGGCATGTCGGGTGCCACTGTCTGCACCAGCACAGCAAGTTTTGAGCAAATATCTCCTTCCGTTCGGCCGCAATGGCAAGAAGCTTGTGCATCTTCTCTGTTCGTCGCTATCAATGGGAATAGGCGCTTATCTGCAATCTAGGTGTTTCTGCGTGCTGCGCCCGCCCAAAGAGTGCCCGGGTGAAAACGACAACGCAGGCATGTCGGGTGCCACTGTCTGCACCAGCACAGCAAGTTTTGAGCAAATATCTCCTTCCGTTCTGCCGCAATGGGAAGAAGCTTGTGCATCTTCTCTGTTCGTCGCGGTCAATGGGAAAAGGCGCTTATCTGCAATCTAGGTGTTTCTGCGTGCTGCGCCCGCCCAAAGAGTGCGCGGGTGAAAACGACAACGCAGTCATGTCGGGTGCCACTGTCTGCACCAGCACAGCAAGTTTTGAGCAAATATCTCCTTCCGTTCGGCCGCAATGGCAAGAAGCTTGTGCATCTTCTCTGTTCGTCGCGGTCAATGGGAAAAGGCGCTTATCTGCAATCTAGGTGTTTCTGCGTGCTGCGCCCGCCCAAAGAGTGCCCGGGTGAAAACGACAACGCAGGCATGTCGGGTGCCACTGTCTGCACCAGCACAGCAAGTTTTGAGCAAATATCTCCTTCCGTTCTGCCACAATGGCAAGAAGCTTGTGCATCTTCTCTGTTCGTCGCGGTCAATGGGAAAAGGCGCTTATCTGCAATCTAAGTGTTTCTGCGTGCTGCGCCCGCCCAAAGAGTGCTCGGGTGAAAACGACAACGCAGGCATGTCGGGTGCCACTGTCTGCACCAGCACAGCAAGTTTTGAGCAAATATCTCCTTCCGTTCTGCCGCAATGGCAAGAAGCTTGTGCTTCTTCTCTGTTCGTCGCGGTCAATGGGAAAAGGCGCTTATCTGCAATCTAGGTGTTTCTGCGTGCTGCGCCCGCCCAAAGAGTGCGCGGGTGAAAACGACAACGCAGGCATGTCGGGTGCCACTGTCTGCACCAGCACAGCAAGTTTTGAGCAAATATTTCCTTCCGTTCGGCCGCAATGGCAAGAAGCTTGTGCATCTTCTCTGTTCGTCGCGGTCAATGGGAAAAGGCGCTTATCTGCAATCTAGGTGTTTCTGCGTGCTGCGCCCGCCCAAAGAGTGCGCGGGTGAAAACGACAACGCAGGCATGTCGGGTGCCACTGTCTGCACCAGCACAGCAAGTTTTGAGCAAATATTTCCTTCCGTTCGGCCGCAATGGCAAGAAGCTTGTGCATCTTCTCTGTTCGTCGCGGTCAATGGGAAAAGGCGCTTATCTGCAATCTAGGTGTTTCTGCGTGCTGCGCCCGCCCAAAGAGTGCCCGGGTGAAAACGACAACGCAGGCATGTCGGGTGCCACTGTCTGCACCAGCACAGCAAGTTTTGAGCAAATATCTCCTTCCGTTCGGCCGCAATGGCAAGAAGCTTATGCATCTTCTCTGTTCGTCGCGGTCAATGGGAAAAGGCGCTTATCTGCAATCTAGGTGTTTCTGCGTGCTGCGCCCGCCCAAAGAGTGCCCGGGTGAAAACGACAACGCAGGCATGTCGGGTGCCACTGTCTGCACCAGCACAGCAAGTTTTGAGCAAATATCTCCTTCCGTTCGGCCGCAATGGCAAGAAGCTCGTGCATCTTCTCTGTTCGTCGCGGTCAAAGGGAAAAGGCGCTTATCTGCAATCTAGGTGTTTCTGCGTGCTACGCCCGCCCAAAGAGTGCCCGGTGAAAACGAAAACGCAGGCATGTCGGGTGCCACTGTCTGCACCAGCACAGCAAGTTTTGAGCAAATATCTCCTTCCGTTCGGACGCAATGGCAAGAAGCTTGTGCATCTTCTCTGTTCGTCGCGGTCAATGGGAAAAGGCGCTTATCTGCAATCTAGGTGTTTCTGCGTGCTGCGCCCGCCCAAAGAGTGCCCGGGTGAAAACGACAACGCATGCAAGTCGTGTGCCACTGTCTGCACCAGCACAGCAAGTTTTGAGCAAATATCTCCTTCCGTTCGGCCGCAATGGCAAGAAGCTTGTGCATCTTCTCTGTTCGTCGCGGTCAATGGGAAAAGGCGCTTATCTGCAATCTAAGTGTTTCTGCGTGCTGCGCCCGCCCAAAGAGTGCCCGGGTGAAAACGACAACGCAGGCATGTCGGGTGCCACTGTCTGCACCAGCACAGCAAGTTTTGAGCAAATATCTCCTTCCGTTCTGCCACAATGGCAAGAAGCTTGTGCATCTTCTCTGTTCGTCGCGGTCAATGGGAAAAGGCGCTTATCTGCAATCTAAGTGTTTCTGCGTGCTGCGCCCGCCCAAAGAGTGCCCGGGTGAAAACGACAACGCAGGCATGTCGGGTGCCACTGTCTGCACCAGCACAGCAAGTTTTGAGCAAATATCTCCTTCCGTTCGGCCGCAATGGCAAGAAGCTTGTGCATCTTCTCTGTTCGTCGCGGTCAAGGGGAAAAGGCGCTTATCTGCAATCTAGGTGTTTCTGCGTGCTGCGCCCGCCCAAAGAGTGCCCGGGTGAAAACGACAACGCAGGCATGTCGGGTGCCACTGTCTGCACCAGCACAGCAAGTTTTGAGCAAATATCTCCTTCCGTTCGGCCGCAATGGCAAGAAGCTTGTGCATCTTCTCTGTTCGTCGCGGTCAATGGGAAAAGGCGCTTATCTGCAATCTAGGTGTTTCTGCGTGCTGCGCCCGCCCAAAGAGTGCCCGGGTGAAAACGACAACGCAGGCATGTCGGGTGCCACTGTCTGCACCAGCACAGCAAGTTTTGAGCAAATATCTCCTTCCGTTCGGCCGCAATGGCAAGAAGCTCGTGCATCTTCTCTGTTCGTCGCGGTCAAAGGGAAAAGGCGCTTATCTGCAATCTAGGTGTTTCTGCGTGCTACGCCCGCCCAAAGAGTGCCCGGTGAAAACGAAAACGCAGGCATGTCGGGTGCCACTGTCTGCACCAGCACAGCAAGTTTTGAGCAAATATCTCCTTCCGTTCGGACGCAATGGCAAGAAGCTTGTGCATCTTCTCTGTTCGTCGCGGTCAATGGGAAAAGGCGCTTATCTGCAATCTAGGTGTTTCTGCGTGCTGCGCCCGCCCAAAGAGTGCCCGGGTGAAATCGACAACGCATGCAAGTCGTATGCCACTGTCTGCACCAGCACAGCAAGTTTTGAGCAAATATCTCCTTCCGTTCGGCCGCAATGGCAAGAAGCTTGTGCATCTTCTCTGTTCGTCGCGGTCAATGGGAAAAGGCGCTTATCTGCAATCTAAGTGTTTCTGCGTGCTGCGCCCGCCCAAAGAGTGCCCGGGTGAAAACGACAACGCAGGCATGTCGGGTGCCACTGTCTGCACCAGCACAGCAAGTTTTGAGCAAATATCTCCTTCCGTTCTGCCACAATGGCAAGAAGGTTGTGCATCTTCTCTGTTCGTCGCGGTCAATGGGAAAAGGCGCTTATCTGCAATCTAAGTGTTTCTGCGTGCTGCGCCCGCCCAAAGAGTGCCCGGGTGAAAACGACAACGCAGGCATGTCGGGTGCCACTGTCTGCACCAGCACAGCAAGTTTTGAGCAAATATCTCCTTCCGTTCGGCCGCAATGGCAAGAAGCTTGTGCATCTTCTCTGTTCGTCGCGGTCAAGGGGAAAAGGCGCTTATCTGCAATCTAGGTGTTTCTGCGTGCTGCGCCCGTCCAAAGAGTGCCCGGGTGAAAACGACAAGGCAGGCATGTCGGGTGCCACTGTCTGCACCAGCACAGCAAGTTTTGAGCAAATATCTCCTTCCGTTCGGCCGCAATGGCAAGAAGCTTGTGTATCTTCTCTGTTCGTCGCGGACAATGGGAAAAGGCGCTTATCTGCAATCTAGGTGTTTCTGCGTGCTGCGCCCGCCCAAAGAGTGCCCGGGTGAAAACGACAACGCAGGCATGTCAGGTGCCATTGTCTGCACCAGCACAGCAAGTTTTGAGCAAATATCTCCTTCCGTTCGGCCGCAATGGAAAGAAGCTTGTGCATCTTCTCTGTTCGTCGCTATCAATGGGAATAGGCGCTTATCTGCAATCTAGGTGTTTCTGCGTGCTGCGCCCGCCCAAAGAGTGCCCGGGTGAAAACGACAACGCAGTCATGTCGGGTGCCACTGTCTGCACCAGCACAGCAAGTTTTGAGCAAATATCTCCTTCCGTTCTGCCGCAATGGGAAGAAGCTTGTGCATCTTCTCTGTTCGTCGCGGTCAATGGGAAAAGGCGCTTATCTGCAATCTAGGTGTTTCTGCGTGCTGCGCCCGCCCAAAGAGTGCCCGGGTGAAAACGACATTGCATGCATGTCGGGTGCCACTGTCTGCACCAGCACAGCAAGTTTTGAGCAAATATCTCCTTCCTTTCGGCCGCAATGGCAAGAAGCTTGTGCATCTTCTCTGTTCGTCGCGGTCAATGGGAAAAGGCGCTTATCTGCAATCTAGGTGTTTCTGCGTGCTGCGCCCGCCCAAAGAGTGCCCGGGTGAAAACGACAACGCAGGCAAGTCTTGTGCCACTGTCTGCACCAGCACAGCAAGTTTTGAGCAAATATCTCCTTCCGTTCGGCCGCAATGGCAAGAAGCTTGTGCATCTTCTCTGTTCGTCGCGGTCAATGGGAAAAGGCGCTTATCTGCAATGTAGGTGTTTCTGCTAGCTGAGCCCGCCCAAAGAGTGCCCGGGTGAAAACGACAAGGCAGGCATGTCGGGTGCCACTGTCTGCACCAGCACAGCAAGTTTTGAGCAAATATCTCCTTCCGTTCTGCCGCAATGGCAAGAAGCTTGTGCATCTTCTCTGTTCGTCGCGGTCAATGGGAAAAGGCGCTTATCTGCAATCTAGGTGTTTCTGCGTGCTGCGCCCGCCCAAAGAGTGCCCGGGTGAAAACGACAACGCAGGCATGTCGGGTGCCACTGTCTGCACCAGCACAGCAAGTTTTGAGCAAATATCTCCTTCCGTTCGGCCGCAATGGCAAGAAACTTGTGCATCTTCTCTGTTCGTCGCGGTCAATGGGAAAAGGCGCTTATCTGCAATCTAGGTGTTTCTGCGTGCTGCGCCCGCCCAAAGAGTGCGCGGGTGAAAACGACAACGCAGGCATGTCGGGTGCCACTGTCTGCACCAGCACAGCAAGTTTTGAGCAAATATCTCCTTCCGTTCGGCCGCAATGGAAAGAAGCTTGTGCATCTTCTCTGTTCGTCGCGGTCAATGGGAAAAGGCGCTTATCTGCAATCTAGGTGTTTCTGCGTGCTGCGCCCGCCCAAAGAGTGCCCGGGTGAAAACGACAACGCAGGCATGTCGGGTGCCACTGTCTGCACCAGCACAGCAAGTTTTGAGCAAATATCTCCTTCCGTTCGGCCGCAATGGCAAGAAGCTCGTGCATCTTCTCTGTTCGTCGCGGTCAAAGGGAAAAGGCGCTTATCTGCTATCTAGGTGTTTCTGCGTGCTACGCCCGCCCAAAGAGTGCCCGGTGAAAACGACAACGCAGGCATGTCGGGTGCCACTGTCTGCACCAGCACAGCAAGTTTTGAGCAAATATCTCCTTCCGTTCGGCCGCAATGGCAAGAAGCTTGTGCATCTTCTCTGTTCGTCGCAGTCAATGGGAAAAGGCGCTTATCTGCAATCTAGGTGTTTCTGCGTGCTGCGCCCGCCCAAAGAGTGCCCGGGTGAAAACGACAACGCAGGCATGTCGGGTGCCACTGTCTGCACCAGCACAGCAAGTTTTGAGCAAATATCTCCTTCCGTTCGGCCGCAATGGCAAGAAACTTGTGCATCTTCTCTGTTCGTCGCGGTCAATGGGAAAAGGCGCTTATCTGCAATCTAGATGTTTCTGCGTGCTGCGCCCGCCCAAAGAGTGCGCGGGTGAAAACGACAACGCAGGCATGTCGGGTGCCACTGTCTGCACCAGCACAGCAAGTTTTGAGCAAATATCTCCTTCCGTTCGGCCGCAATGGCAAGAAGCTTGTGCATCTTCTCTGTTCGTCGCGGTCAATGGGAAAAGGCGCTTATCTGCAATCTAGGTGTTTCTGCGTGCTGCGCCCGCCCAAAGAGTGCCCGGGTGAAAACGACAACGCAGGCATGTCGGGTGCCACTGTCTGCACCAGCACAGCAAGTTTTGAGCAAATATCTCCTTCCGTTCGGCCGCAATGGCAAGAAGCTTGTGTATCTTCTCTGTTCGTCGCGGTCAATGGGAAAAGGCGCTTATCTGCAATCTAGGTGTTTCTGCGTGCTGCGCCCGCCCAAAGAGTGCCCGGGTGAAAACGACAACGCAGGCATGTCGGGTGCCACTGTCTGCACCAGCACAGCAAGTTTTGAGCAAATATCTCCTTCCGTTCGGCCGCAATGGCAAGAAGCTTGTGCATCTTCTCTGTTCGTCGCGGTCAATGGGAAAAGGCGCTTATCTGCAATCTAGGTGTTTCTGCGTGCTGCGCCCGTCCAAAGAGTGCCCGGGTGAAAACGACAAGGCAGGCATGTCGGGTGCCACTGTCTGCACCAGCACAGCAAGTTTTGAGCAAATATCTCCTTCCGTTCGGCCGCAATGGCAAGAAACTTGTGCATCTTCTCTGTTCGTCGCGGTCAATGGGAAAAGGCGCTTATCTGCAATCTAGGTGTTTCTGCGTGCTGCGCCCGCCCAAAGAGTGCGCGGGTGAAAACGACAACGCAGGCATGTCGGGTGCCACTGTCTGCACCAGCGCAGCAAGTTTTGAGCAAATATCTCCTTCCGTTCGGCCGCAATGGCAAGAAGCTTGTGCATCTTCTCTGTTCGTCGCGGTCAATGGGAAAAGGCGCTTATCTGCAATCTAGGTGTTTCTGCGTGCTGCGCCCGCCCAAAGAGTGCCCGGGTGAAAACGACAACGCAGGCATGTCGGGTGCCACTGTCTGCACCAGCACAGCAAGTTTTGAGCAAATATCTCCTTCCGTTCTGCCGCAATGGCAAGAAGCTTGTGCATCTTCTCTGTTCGTCGCGGTCAATGGGAAAAGACGCTTATCTGCAATCTAGGTGTTTCTGCGTGCTGCGCCCGCCCAAAGAGTGCCCGGGTGAAAACGACAACTCAGGCATGTCATGTGCCACTGTCTGGACCAGCACAGCAAGTTTTGAGCAAATATCTCCTTCCGTTCGGCCGCAATGGCAAGAAGCTTGTGCATCTTCTCTGTTCGTCGCGGTCAATGGGAAAAGGCGCTTATCTGCAATCTAGGTGTTTCTGCGGGCTGAGCCCGCCCAAAGAGTGCCCGGGTGAAAACGACAAGGCAGGCATGTCGGGTGCCACTGTCTGCACCAGCACAGCAAGTTTTGAGCAAATATCTCCTTCCGTTCGGCCGCAATGGCAAGAAGCTTGTGCATCTTCTCTGTTCGTCGCGGTCAATGGGAAAAGGCGCTTATCTGCAATCTAGGTGTTTCTGCGTGCTGCGCCCGCCAAAAGAGTGCCCGGGTGAAAACGACAACTCAGGCATGTCGGGTGCCACTGTCTGCACCAGGACAGAAAGTTTTGAGCAAATATCTCCTTCCGTTCGGCCGCAATGGCAAGAAGCTTGTGCATCTTCTCTGTTCGTCGCGGTCAATGGGAAAAGGCGCTTATCTGCAATCTAAGTGTTTCTGCGTGCTGCGCCCGCCCAAAGAGTGCCCGGGTGAAAACGACAACGCAGGCATGTCGGGTGCCACTGTCTGCACCAGCACAGCAAGTTTTGAGCAAATATCTCCTTCCGTTCTGCCGCAATGGCAAGAAGCTTGTGCATCTTCTCTGTTCGTCGCGGTCAATGGGAAAAGACGCTTATCTGCAATCTAGGTGTTTCTGCGTGCTGCGCCCGCCCAAAGAGTGCCCGGGTGAAAACGACAACTCAGGCATGTCATGTGCCACTGTCTGGACCAGCACAGCAAGTTTTGAGCAAATATCTCCTTCCGTTCGGCCGCAATGGAAAGAAGCTTGTGCATCTTCTCTGTTCGTCGCGGTCAATGGGAAAAGGCGCTTATCTGCAATCTAGGTGTTTCTGCGTGCTGCGCCCGCCCAAAGAGTGCCCGGGTGAAAACGACAACGCAGGCATGTCGGGTTCCACTGTCTGCACCAGCACAGCAAGTTTTGAGCAAATATCTCCTTCCGTTCGGCCGCAATGGCAAGAAGCTTGTGCATCTTCTCTGTTCGTCGCTATCAATGGGAATAGGCGCTTATCTGCAATCTAGGTGTTTCTGCGTGCTGCGCCCGCCCAAAGAGTGCCCGGGTGAAAACGACAACGCAGGCATGTCGGGTGCCACTGTCTGCACCAGCACAGCAAGTTTTGAGCAAATATCTCCTTCCGTTCGGCCGCAATGGCAAGAAGCTTGTGCATCTTCTCTGTTCGTCGCTATCAATGGGAATAGGCGCTTATCTGCAATCTAGGTGTTTCTGCGTGCTGCGCCCGCCCAAAGAGTGCCCGGGTGAAAACGACAACGCAGGCATGTCGGGTGCCACTGTCTGCACCAGCACAGCAAGTTTTGAGCAAATATCTCCTTCCGTTCTGCCGCAATGGGAAGAAGCTTGTGCATCTTCTCTGTTCGTCGCGGTCAATGGGAAAAGGCGCTTATCTGCAATCTAGGTGTTTCTGCGTGCTGCGCCCGCCCAAAGAGTGCCCGGGTGAAAACGACAACGCAGGCATGTCGGGTGCCACTGTCTGCACCAGCACAGCAAGTTTTGAGCAAATATCTCCTTCCGTTCTGCCGCAATGGCAAGAAGCTTGTGCTTCTTCTCTGTTCGTCGCGGTCAATGGGAAAAGGCGCTTATCTGCAATCTAGGTGTTTCTGCGTGCTGCGCCCGCCCAAAGAGTGCCCGGGTGAAAACGACAACGCAGGCATGTCGGGTGCCACTGTCTGCACCAGCACAGCAAGTTTTGAGCGAATATTTCCTTCCGTTCGGCCGCAATGGCAAGAAGCTTGTGCATCTTCTCTGTTCGTCGCGGTCAATGGGAAAAGGCGCTTATCTGCAATCTAGGTGTTTCTGCGTGCTGCGCCCGCCCAAAGAGTGCCCGGGTGAAAACGACAACGCAGGCATGTCGGGTGCCACTGTCTGCACCAGCACAGCAAGTTTTGAGCAAATATCTCCTTCCGTTCGGCCGCAATGGCAAGAAGCTTATGCATCTTCTCTGTTCATCGCGGTCAATGGGAAAAGGCGCTTATCTGCAATCTAGGTGTTTCTGCGTGCTGCGCCCGCCCAAAGAGTGCCCGGGTGAAAACGACAACGCAGGCATGTCGGGTGCCACTGTCTGCACCAGCACAGCAAGTTTTGAGCAAATATCTCCTTCCGTTCGGCCGCAATGGCAAGAAGCTCGTGCATCTTCTCTGTTCGTCGCGGTCAAAGGGAAAAGGCGCTTATCTGCAATCTAGGTGTTTCTGCGTGCTACGCCCGCCCAAAGAGTGCCCGGTGAAAACGAAAACGCAGGCATGTCGGGTGCCACTGTCTGCACCAGCACAGCAAGTTTTGAGCAAATATCTCCTTCCGTTCGGACGCAATGGCAAGAAGCTTGTGCATCTTCTCTGTTCGTCGCGGTCAATGGGAAAAGGCGCTTATCTGCAATCTAGGTGTTTCTGCGTGCTGCGCCCGCCCAAAGAGTGCCCGGGTGAAAACGACAACGCATGCAAGTCGTGTGCCACTGTCTGCACCAGCACAGCAAGTTTTGAGCAAATATCTCCTTCCGTTCGGCCGCAATGGCAAGAAGCTTGTGCATCTTCTCTGTTCGTCGCGGTCAATGGGAAAAGGCGCTTATCTGCAATCTAAGTGTTTCTGCGTGCTGCGCCCGCCCAAAGAGTGCCCGGGTGAAAACGACAACGCAGGCATGTCGGGTGCCACTGTCTGCACCAGCACAGCAAGTTTTGAGCAAATATCTCCTTCCGTTTTGCCACAATGGCAAGAAGCTTGTGCATCTTCTCTGTTCGTCGCGGTCAATGGGAAAAGGCGCTTATCTGCAATCTAAGTGTTTCTGCGTGCTGCGCCCGCCCAAAGAGTGCCCGGGTGAAAACGACAACGCAGGCATGTCGGGTGCCACTGTCTGCACCAGCACAGCAAGTTTTGAGCAAATATCTCCTTCCGTTCGGCCGCAATGGCAAGAAGCTTGTGCATCTTCTCTGTTCGTCGCGGTCAAGGGGAAAAGGCGCTTATCTGCAATCTAGGTGTTTCTGCGTGCTGCGCCCGCCCAAAGAGTGCCCGGGTGAAAACGACAACGCAGGCATGTCGGGTGCCACTGTCTGCACCAGCACAGCAAGTTTTGAGCAAATATCTCCTTCCGTTCGGCCGCAATGGCAAGAAGCTTGTGCATCTTCTCTGTTCGTCGCGGTCAATGGGAAAAGGCGCTTATCTGCAATCTAGGTGTTTCTGCGTGCTGCGCCCGCCCAAAGAGTGCCCGGGTGAAAACGACAACGCAGGCATGTCGGGTGCCACTGTCTGCACCAGCACAGCAAGTTTTGAGCAAATATCTCCTTCCGTTCTGCCACAATGGCAAGAAGCTTGTGCATCTTCTCTGTTCGTCGCGGTCAATGGGAAAATGCGCTTATCTGCAATCTAAGTGTTTCTGCGTGCTGCGCCCGCCCAAAGAGTGCCCGGGTGAAAACGACAACGCAGGCATGTCGGGTGCCACTGTCTGCACCAGCACAGCAAGTTTTGAGCAAATATCTCCTTCCGTTCTGCCGCAATGGCAAGAAGCTTGTGCATCTTCTCTGTTCGTCGCGGTCAATGGGAAAAGGCGCTTATCTGCAATCTAAGTGTTTCTGCGTGCTGCGCCCGCCCAAAGAGTGCCCGGGTGAAAACGACAAGGCAGGCATGTCGGGTGCCACTGTCTGCACCAGCACAGCAAGTTTTGAGCAAATATCTCCTTCCGTTCGGCCGCAATGGCAAGAAGCTTGTGCATCTTCTCTGTTCGTCGCGGTCAATGGGAAAAGGCGCTTATCTGCAATCTAGGTGTTTCTGCGTGCTGCGCCCGCCAAAAGAGTGCCCGGGTGAAAACGACAACTCAGGCATGTCGGGTGCCACTGTCTGCACCAGGACAGAAAGTTTTGAGCAAATATCTCCTTCCGTTCGGCCGCAATGGCAAGAAGCTTGTGCATCTTCTCTGTTCGTCGCGGTCAATGGGAAAAGGCGCTTATCTGCAATCTAAGTGTTTCTGCGTGCTGCGCCCGCCCAAAGAGTGCCCGGGTGAAAACGACAACGCAGGCATGTCGGGTGCCACTGTCTGCACCAGCACAGCAAGTTTTGAGCAAATATCTCCTTCCGTTCTGCCGCAATGGCAAGAAGCTTGTGCATCTTCTCTGTTCGTCGCGGTCAATGGGAAAAGACGCTTATCTGCAATCTAGGTGTTTCTGCGTGCTGCGCCCGCCCAAAGAGTGCCCGGGTGAAAACGACAACTCAGGCATGTCATGTGCCACTGTCTGGACCAGCACAGCAAGTTTTGAGCAAATATCTCCTTCCGTTCGGCCGCAATGGAAAGAAGCTTGTGCATCTTCTCTGTTCGTCGCGGTCAATGGGAAAAGGCGCTTATCTGCAATCTAGGTGTTTCTGCGTGCTGCGCCCGCCCAAAGAGTGCCCGGGTGGAAAACGACAACGCAGGCATGTCGGGTTCCACTGTCTGCACCAGCACAGCAAGTTTTGAGCAAATATCTCCTTCCGTTCGGCCGCAATGGCAAGAAGCTTGTGCATCTTCTCTGTTCGTCGCTATCAATGGGAATAGGCGCTTATCTGCAATCTAGGTGTTTCTGCGTGCTGCGCCCGCCCAAAGAGTGCCCGGGTGAAAACGACAACGCAGGCATGTCGGGTGCCACTGTCTGCACCAGCACAGCAAGTTTTTGAAGCAAATATCTCCTTCCGTTCGGCCGCAATGGCAAGAAGCTTGTGCATCTTCTCTGTTCGTCGCTATCAATGGGAATAGGCGCTTATCTGCAATCTAGGTGTTTCTGCGTGCTGCGCCCGCCCAAAGAGTGCCCGGGTGAAAACGACAACGCAGGCATGTCGGGTGCCACTGTCTGCACCAGCACAGCAAGTTTTGAGCAAATATCTCCTTCCGTTCTGCCGCAATGGGAAGAAGCTTGTGCATCTTCTCTGTTCGTCGCGGTCAATGGGAAAAGGCGCTTATCTGCAATCTAGGTGTTTCTGCGTGCTGCGCCCGCCCAAAGAGTGCGCGGGTGAAAACGACAACGCAGGCATGTCGGGTGCCACTGTCTGCACCAGCACAGCAAGTTTTGAGCAAATATCTCCTTCCGTTCGGCCGCAATGGCAAGAAGCTTGTGCATCTTCTCTGTTCGTCGCGGTCAATGGGAAAAGGCGCTTATCTGCAATCTAGGTGTTTCTGCGTGCTGCGCCCGCCCAAAGAGTGCCCGGGTGAAAACGACAACGCAGGCATGTCGGGTGCCACTGTCTGCACCAGCACAGCAAGTTTTGAGCAAATATCTCCTTCCGTTCTGCCGCAATGGCAAGAAGCTTGTGCTTCTTCTCTGTTCGTCGCGGTCAATGGGAAAAGGCGCTTATCTGCAATCTAGGTGTTTCTGCGTGCTGCGCCCGCCCAAAGAGTGCGCGGGTGAAAACGACAACGCAGGCATGTCGGGTGCCACTGTCTGCACCAGCACAGCAAGTTTTGAGCAAATATTTCCTTCCGTTCGGCCGCAATGGCAAGAAGCTTGTGCATCTTCTCTGTTCGTCGCGGTCAATGGGAAAAGGCGCTTATCTGCAATCTAGGTGTTTCTGCGTGCTGCGCCCGCCCAAAGAGTGCCCGGGTGAAAACGACAACGCAGGCTTGTCGGGTGCCACTGTCTGCACCAGCACAGCAAGTTTTGAGCAAATATCTCCTTCCGTTCGGCCGCAATGGCAAGAAGCTTGTGCATCTTCTCTGTTCGTCGCGGTCAATGGGAAAAGGCGCTTATCTGCAATCTAGGTGTTTCTGCGTGCTGCGCCCGCCCAAAGAGTGCCCGGGTGAAAACGACAACGCAGGCATGTCGGGTGCCACTGTCTGCACCAGCACAGCAAGTTTTGAGCAAATATCTCCTTCCGTTCGGCCGCAATGGCAAGAAGCTTGTGCATCTTCTCTGTTCGTCGCGGTCAATGGGAAAAGGCGCTTATCTGCAATCTAGGTGTTTCTGCGTGCTGCGCCCCGCCCAAAGAGTGCCCGGGTGAAAACGACAACGCAGGCATGTCGGGTGCCACTGTCTGCACCAGCACAGCAAGTTTTGAGCAAATATCTCCTTCCGTTCTGCCACAATGGCAAGAAGCTTGTGCATCTTCTCTGTTCGTCGCGGTCAATGGGAAAATGCGCTTATCTGCAATCTAAGTGTTTCTGCGTGCTGCGCCCGCCCAAAGAGTGCCCGGGTGAAAACGACAACGCAGGCATGTCGGGTGCCACTGTCTGCACCAGCACAGCAAGTTTTGAGCAAATATCTCCTTCCGTTCTGCCGCAATGGCAAGAAGCTTGTGCATCTTCTCTGTTCGTCGCGGTCAATGGGAAAAGGCGCTTATCTGCAATCTAAGTGTTTCTGCGTGCGGCGCCCGCCCAAAGAGTGCCCGGGTGAAAACGACAACGCAGGCATGTCGGGTGCCACTGTCTGCACCAGCACAGCAAGTTTTGAGCAAATATCTCCTTCCGTTCTGCCGCAATGGCAAGAAGCTTGTGCATCTTCTCTGTTCGTCGCGGTCAATGGGAAAAGGCGCTTATCTGCAATCTAGGTGTTTCTGCGTGCTGCGCCCGCCCAAAGAGTGCCCGGGTGAAAACGACAACGCAGGCATGTCGGGTGCCACTGTCTGCACCAGCACAGCAAGTTTTGAGCAAATATTTCCTTCCGTTCGGCCGCAAGGGCAAGAAGCTTGTGCATCTTCTCTGTTCGTCGCGGTCAATGGGAAAAGGCGCTTATCTGCAATCTAGGTGTTTCTGCGTGCTGCGCCCGCCCAAAGAGTGCCCGGGTGAAAACGACAACGCAGGCATGTCGGGTGCCACTGTCTGCACCAGCACAGCAAGTTTTGAGCAAATATCTCCTTCCGTTCGGCCGCAATGGCAAGAAGCTTATGCATCTTCTCTGTTCGTCGCGGTCAATGGAAAAGGCGCTTATCTGCAATCTAGGTGTTTCTGCGTGCTGCGCCCCGCCCAAAGAGTGCCCGGGTGAAAACGACAACGCAGGCATGTCGGGTGCCACTGTCTGCACCAGCACAGCAAGTTTTGAGCAAATATCTCCTTCCGTTCGGCCGCAATGGCAAGAAGCTCGTGCATCTTCTCTGTTCGTCGCGGTCAAAGGGAAAAGGCGCTTATCTGCAATCTAGGTGTTTCTGCGTGCTACGCCCGCCCAAAGAGTGCCCGGTGAAAACGAAAACGCAGGCATGTCGGGTGCCACTGTCTGCACCAGCACAGCACAGCAAGTTTTGAGCAAATATCTCCTTCCGTTCGGACGCAATGGCAAGAAGCTTGTGCATCTTCTCTGTTCGTCGCGGTCAATGGAAAAGGCGCTTATCTGCAATCTAGGTGTTTCTGCGTGCTGCGCCCGCCAAAGAGTGCCCGGGTGAAAACGACAACGCATGCAAGTCGTGTGCCACTGTCTGCACCAGCACAGCAAGTTTGAGCAAATATCTCCTTCCGTTCGGCCGCAATGGCAAGAAGCTTGTGCATCTTCTCTGTTCGTCGCGGTCAATGGGAAAAGGCGCTTATCTGCAATCTAAGTGTTTCTGCGTGCTGCGCCCGCCCAAAGAGTGCCCGGGTGAAAACGACAACGCAGGCATGTCGGGTGCCACTGTCTGCACCAGCACAGCAAGTTTTGAGCAAATATCTCCTTCCGTTCTGCCACAATGGCAAGAAGGTTGTGCATCTTCTCTGTTCGTCGCGGTCAATGGAAAAGGCGCTTATCTGCAATCTAAGTGTTTCTGCGTGCTGCGCCCGCCCAAAGAGTGCCCGGGTGAAAACGACAACGCAGGCATGTCGGGTGCCACTGTCTGCACCAGCACAGCAAGTTTTGAGCAAATATCTCCTTCCGTTCGGCCGCAATGGCAAGAAGCTTGTGCATCTTCTCTGTTCGTCGCGGTCAAGGGAAAAGGCGCTTATCTGCAATCTAGGTGTTTCTGCGTGCTGCGCCCGTCCAAAGAGTGCCCGGGTGAAAACGACAAGGCAGGCATGTCGGGTGCCACTGTCTGCACCAGCACAGCAAGTTTTGAGCAAATATCTCCTTCCGTTCGGCCGCAATGGCAAGAAGCTTGTGTATCTTCTCTGTTCGTCGCGGACAATGGGAAAAGGCGCTTATCTGCAATCTAGGTGTTTCTGCGTGCTGCGCCCGCCCAAAGAGTGCCCGGGTGAAAACGACAACGCAGGCATGTCAGGTGCCATTGTCTGCACCAGCACAGCAAGTTTTGAGCAAATATCTCCTTCCGTTCGGCCGCAATGGAAAGAAGCTTGTGCATCTTCTCTGTTCGTCGCTATCAATGGGAATAGGCGCTTATCTGCAATCTAGGTGTTTCTGCGTGCTGCGCCCGCCCAAAGAGTGCCCGGGTGAAAACGACAACGCAGTCATGTCGGGTGCCACTGTCTGCACCAGCACAGCAAGTTTTGAGCAAATATCTCCTTCCGTTCTGCCGCAATGGGAAGAAGCTTGTGCATCTTCTCTGTTCGTCGCGGTCAATGGGAAAAGGCGCTTATCTGCAATCTAGGTGTTTCTGCGTGCTGCGCCCGCCCAAAGAGTGCCCGGGTGAAAACGACATTGCATGCATGTCGGGTGCCACTGTCTGCACCAGCACAGCAAGTTTTGAGCAAATATCTCCTTCCTTTCGGCCGCAATGGCAAGAAGCTTGTGCATCTTCTCTGTTCGTCGCGGTCAATGGGAAAAGGCGCTTATCTGCAATCTAGGTGTTTCTGCGTGCTGCGCCCGCCCAAAGAGTGCCCGGGTGAAAACGACAACGCAGGCAAGTCTTGTGCCACTGTCTGCACCAGCACAGCAAGTTTTGAGCAAATATCTCCTTCCGTTCGGCCGCAATGGCAAGAAGCTTGTGCATCTTCTCTGTTCGTCGCGGTCAATGGGAAAAGGCGCTTATCTGCAATGTAGGTGTTTCTGCGGGCTGAGCCCGCCCAAAGAGTGCCCGGGTGAAAACGACAAGGCAGGCATGTCGGGTGCCACTGTCTGCACCAGCACAGCAAGTTTTGAGCAAATATCTCCTTCCGTTCTGCCGCAATGGCAAGAAGCTTGTGCATCTTCTCTGTTCGTCGCGGTCAATGGGAAAAGGCGCTTATCTGCAATCTAGGTGTTTCTGCGTGCTGCGCCCGCCCAAAGAGTGCCCGGGTGAAAACGACAACGCAGGCATGTCGGGTGCCACTGTCTGCACCAGCACAGCAAGTTTTGAGCAAATATCTCCTTCCGTTCGGCCGCAATGGCAAGAAACTTGTGCATCTTCTCTGTTCGTCGCGGTCAATGGGAAAAGGCGCTTATCTGCAATCTAGGTGTTTCTGCGTGCTGCGCCCGCCCAAAGAGTGCGCGGGTGAAAACGACAACGCAGGCATGTCGGGTGCCACTGTCTGCACCAGCACAGCAAGTTTTGAGCAAATATCTCCTTCCGTTCGGCCGCAATGGAAAGAAGCTTGTGCATCTTCTCTGTTCGTCGCGGTCAATGGGAAAAGGCGCTTATCTGCAATCTAGGTGTTTCTGCGTGCTGCGCCCGCCCAAAGAGTGCCCGGGTGAAAACGACAACGCAGGCATGTCGGGTGCCACTGTCTGCACCAGCACAGCAAGTTTTGAGCAAATATCTCCTTCCGTTCGGCCGCAATGGCAAGAAGCTCGTGCATCTTCTCTGTTCGTCGCGGTCAAAGGGAAAAGGCGCTTATCTGCTATCTAGGTGTTTCTGCGTGCTACGCCCGCCCAAAGAGTGCCCGGTGAAAACGACAACGCAGGCATGTCGGGTGCCACTGTCTGCACCAGCACAGCAAGTTTTGAGCAAATATCTCCTTCCGTTCGGCCGCAATGGCAAGAAGCTTGTGCATCTTCTCTGTTCGTCGCAGTCAATGGGAAAAGGCGCTTATCTGCAATCTAGGTGTTTCTGCGTGCTGCGCCCGCCCAAAGAGTGCCCGGGTGAAAACGACAACGCAGGCATGTCGGGTGCCACTGTCTGCACCAGCACAGCAAGTTTTGAGCAAATATCTCCTTCCGTTCGGCCGCAATGGCAAGAAACTTGTGCATCTTCTCTGTTCGTCGCGGTCAATGGGAAAAGGCGCTTATCTGCAATCTAGATGTTTCTGCGTGCTGCGCCCGCCCAAAGAGTGCGCGGGTGAAAACGACAACGCAGGCATGTCGGGTGCCACTGTCTGCACCAGCACAGCAAGTTTTGAGCAAATATCTCCTTCCGTTCGGCCGCAATGGCAAGAAGCTTGTGCATCTTCTCTGTTCGTCGCGGTCAATGGGAAAAGGCGCTTATCTGCAATCTAGGTGTTTCTGCGTGCTGCGCCCGCCCAAAGAGTGCCCGGGTGAAAACGACAACGCAGGCATGTCGGGTGCCACTGTCTGCACCAGCACAGCAAGTTTTGAGCAAATATCTCCTTCCGTTCGGCCGCAATGGCAAGAAGCTTGTGTATCTTCTCTGTTCGTCGCGGTCAATGGGAAAAGGCGCTTATCTGCAATCTAGGTGTTTCTGCGTGCTGCGCCCGCCCAAAGAGTGCCCGGGTGAAAACGACAACGCAGGCATGTCGGGTGCCACTGTCTGCACCAGCACAGCAAGTTTTGAGCAAATATCTCCTTCCGTTCGGCCGCAATGGCAAGAAGCTTGTGCATCTTCTCTGTTCGTCGCGGTCAATGGGAAAAGGCGCTTATCTGCAATCTAGGTGTTTCTGCGTGCTGCGCCCGTCCAAAGAGTGCCCGGGTGAAAACGACAAGGCAGGCATGTCGGGTGCCACTGTCTGCACCAGCACAGCAAGTTTTGAGCAAATATCTCCTTCCGTTCGGCCGCAATGGCAAGAAACTTGTGCATCTTCTCTGTTCGTCGCGGTCAATGGGAAAAGGCGCTTATCTGCAATCTAGGTGTTTCTGCGTGCTGCGCCCGCCCAAAGAGTGCGCGGGTGAAAACGACAACGCAGGCATGTCGGGTGCCACTGTCTGCACCAGCACAGCAAGTTTTGAGCAAATATCTCCTTCCGTTCGGCCGCAATGGCAAGAAGCTTGTGCATCTTCTCTGTTCGTCGCGGTCAATGGGAAAAGGCGCTTATCTGCAATCTAGGTGTTTCTGCGTGCTGCGCCCGCCCAAAGAGTGCCCGGGTGAAAACGACAACGCAGGCATGTCGGGTGCCACTGTCTGCACCAGCACAGCAAGTTTTGAGCAAATATCTCCTTCCGTTCTGCCGCAATGGCAAGAAGCTTGTGCATCTTCTCTGTTCGTCGCGGTCAATGGGAAAAGACGCTTATCTGCAATCTAGGTGTTTCTGCGTGCTGCGCCCGCCCAAAGAGTGCCCGGGTGAAAACGACAACTCAGGCATGTCATGTGCCACTGTCTGGACCAGCACAGCAAGTTTTGAGCAAATATCTCCTTCCGTTCGGCCGCAATGGCAAGAAGCTTGTGCATCTTCTCTGTTCGTCGCGGTCAATGGGAAAAGGCGCTTATCTGCAATCTAGGTGTTTCTGCGGGCTGAGCCCGCCCAAAGAGTGCCCGGGTGAAAACGACAAGGCAGGCATGTCGGGTGCCACTGTCTGCACCAGCACAGCAAGTTTTGAGCAAATATCTCCTTCCGTTCGGCCGCAATGGCAAGAAGCTTGTGCATCTTCTCTGTTCGTCGCGGTCAATGGGAAAAGGCGCTTATCTGCAATCTAGGTGTTTCTGCGTGCTGCGCCCGCCAAAAGAGTGCCCGGGTGAAAACGACAACTCAGGCATGTCGGGTGCCACTGTCTGCACCAGGACAGAAAGTTTTGAGCAAATATCTCCTTCCGTTCGGCCGCAATGGCAAGAAGCTTGTGCATCTTCTCTGTTCGTCGCGGTCAATGGGAAAAGGCGCTTATCTGCAATCTAAGTGTTTCTGCGTGCTGCGCCCGCCCAAAGAGTGCCCGGGTGAAAACGACAACGCAGGCATGTCGGGTGCCACTGTCTGCACCAGCACAGCAAGTTTTGAGCAAATATCTCCTTCCGTTCTGCCGCAATGGCAAGAAGCTTGTGCATCTTCTCTGTTCGTCGCGGTCAATGGGAAAAGACGCTTATCTGCAATCTAGGTGTTTCTGCGTGCTGCGCCCGCCCAAAGAGTGCCCGGGTGAAAACGACAACTCAGGCATGTCATGTGCCACTGTCTGGACCAGCACAGCAAGTTTTGAGCAAATATCTCCTTCCGTTCGGCCGCAATGGAAAGAAGCTTGTGCATCTTCTCTGTTCGTCGCGGTCAATGGGAAAAGGCGCTTATCTGCAATCTAGGTGTTTCTGCGTGCTGCGCCCGCCCAAAGAGTGCCCGGGTGAAAACGACAACGCAGGCAAGTCGTGTGCCACTGTCTGCACCAGCACAGCAAGTTTTGAGCAAATATCTCCTTCCGTTCGGCCTCAATGGCAAGAAGCTTGTGCATCTTCTCTGTTCGTCGCGGTCAAAGGGAAAAGGCGCTTATCTGCAATCTAGGTGTTTCTGCGGGCTGAGCCCGCCCAAAGAGTGCCCGGGTGAAAACGACAAGGCAGGCATGTCGGGTGCCACTGTCTGCACCAGCACAGCAAGTTTTGAGCAAATATCTCCTTCCGTTCGGCCGCAATGGCAAGAAGCTTGTGCATCTTCTCTGTTCGTCGCGGTCAATGGGAAAAGGCGCTTATCTGCAATCTAGGTGTTTCTGCGTGCTGCGCCCGCCCAAAGAGTGCCCGGGTGAAAACGACAACGCAGGCAAGTCGTGTGCCACTGTCTGCACCAGCACAGCAAGTTTTGAGCAAATATCTCCTTCCGTTCGGCCTCAATGGCAAGAAGCTTGTGCATCTTCTCTGTTCGTCGCGGTCAAAGGGAAAAGGCGCTTATCTGCAATCTAGGTGTTTCTGCGGGCTGAGCCCGCCCAAAGAGTGCCCGGGTGAAAACGACAAGGCAGGCATGTCGGGTGCCACTGTCTGCACCAGCACAGCAAGTTTTGAGCAAATATCTCCTTCCGTTCTGCCGCAATGGCAAGAAGCTTGTGCTTCTTCTCTGTTCGTCGCGGTCAATGGGAAAAGGCGCTTATCTGCAATCTAGGTGTTTCTGCGTGCTGCGCCCGCCCAAAGAGTGCCCGGGTGAAAACGACAACGCAGGCATGTCGGGTGCCACTGTCTGCACCAGCACAGCAAGTTTTGAGCAAATATCTCCTTCCGTTCTGCCACAATGGCAAGAAGCTTGTGCATCTTCTCTGTTCGTCGCGGTCAATGGGAAAAGGCGCTTATCTGCAATCTAAGTGTTTCTGCGTGCTGCGCCCGCCCAAAGAGTGCCCGGGTGAAAACGACAACGCAGGCATGTCGGGTGCCACTGTCTGCACCAGCACAGCAAGTTTTGAGCAAATATCTCCTTCCGTTCTGCCGCAATGGGAAGAAGCTTGTGCATCTTCTCTGTTCGTCGCGGTCAATGGGAAAAGGCGCTTATCTGCAATCTAGGTGTTTCTGCGTGCTGCGCCCGCCCAAAGAGTGCCCGGGTGAAAACGACATTGCATGCATGTCGGGTGCCACTGTCTGCACCAGCACAGCAAGTTTTGAGCAAATATCTCCTTCCTTTCGGCCGCAATGGCAAGAAGCTTGTGCATCTTCTCTGTTCGTCGCGGTCAATGGGAAAAGGCGCTTATCTGCAATCTAGGTGTTTCTGCGTGCTGCGCCCGCCCAAAGAGTGCCCGGGTGAAAACGACAACGCAGGCAAGTCGTGTGCCACTGTCTGCACCAGCACAGCAAGTTTTGAGCAAATATCTCCTTCCGTTCGGCCTCAATGGCAAGAAGCTTGTGCATCTTCTCTGTTCGTCGCGGTCAATGGGAAAAGGCGCTTATCTGCAATCTAGGTGTTTCTGCGGGCTGAGCCCGCCCAAAGAGTGCCCGGGTGAAAACGACAAGGCAGGCATGTCGGGTGCCACTGTCTGCACCAGCACAGCAAGTTTTGAGCAAATATCTCCTTCCGTTCGGCCGCAATGGCAAGAAGCTTGTGCATCTTCTCTGTTCGTCGCGGTCAATGGGAAAAGGCGCTTATCTGCAATCTAGGTGTTTCTGCGTGCTGCGCCCGCCAAAAGAGTGCCCGGGTGAAAACGACAACTCAGGCATGTCGGGTGCCACTGTCTGCACCAGGACAGAAAGTTTTGAGCAAATATCTCCTTCCGTTCGGCCGCAATGGCAAGAAGCTTGTGCATCTTCTCTGTTCGTCGCGGTCAATGGGAAAAGGCGCTTATCTGCAATCTAAGTGTTTCTGCGTGCTGCGCCCGCCCAAAGAGTGCCCGGGTGAAAACGACAACGCAGACATGTCGGGTGCCACTGTCTGCACCAGCACAGCAAGTTTTGAGCAAATATCTCCTTCCGTTCTGCCGCAATGGCAAGAAGCTTGTGCATCTTCTCTGTTCGTCGCGGTCAATGGGAAAAGACGCTTATCTGCAATCTAGGTGTTTCTGCGTGCTGCGCCCGCCCAAAGAGTGCCCGGGTGAAAACGACAACTCAGGCATGTCATGTGCCACTGTCTGGACCAGCACAGCAAGTTTTGAGCAAATATCTCCTTCCGTTCGGCCGCAATGGAAAGAAGCTTGTGCATCTTCTCTGTTCGTCGCGGTCAATGGGAAAAGGCGCTTATCTGCAATCTAGGTGTTTCTGCGTGATGCGCCCGCCCAAAGAGTGCCCGGGTGAAAACGACAACGCAGGCATGTCGGGTTCCACTGTCTGCACCAGCACAGCAAGTTTTGAGCAAATATCTCCTTCCGTTCGGCCGCAATGGCAAGAAGCTTGTGCATCTTCTCTGTTCGTCGCTATCAATGGGAATAGGCGCTTATCTGCAATCTAGGTGTTTCTGCGTGCTGCGCCCGCCCAAAGAGTGCCCGGGTGAAAACGACAACGCAGGCATGTCGGGTGCCACTGTCTGCACCAGCACAGCAAGTTTTGAGCAAATATCTCCTTCCGTTCTGCCACAATGGCAAGAAGCTTGTGCATCTTCTCTGTTCGTCGCGGTCAATGGGAAAAGGCGCTTATCTGCAATCTAAGTGTTTCTGCGTGCTGCGCCCGCCCAAAGAGTGCCCGGGTGAAAACGACAACGCAGGCATGTCGGGTGCCACTGTCTGCACCAGCACAGCAAGTTTTGAGCAAATATCTCCTTCCGTTCTGCCGCAATGGCAAGAAGCTTGTGCTTCTTCTCTGTTCGTCGCGGTCAATGGGAAAAGGCGCTTATCTGCAATCTAGGTGTTTCTGCGTGCTGCGCCCGCCCAAAGAGTGCGCGGGTGAAAACGACAACGCAGGCATGTCGGGTGCCACTGTCTGCACCAGCACAGCAAGTTTTGAGCAAATATCTCCTTCCGTTCTGCCGCAATGGGAAGAAGCTTGTGCATCTTCTCTGTTCGTCGCGGTCAATGGGAAAAGGCGCTTATCTGCAATCTAGGTGTTTCTGCGTGCTGCGCCCGCCCAAAGAGTGCCCGGGTGAAAACGACATTGCATGCATGTCGGGTGCCACTGTCTGCACCAGCACAGCAAGTTTTGAGCAAATATCTCCTTCCTTTCGGCCGCAATGGCAAGAAGCTTGTGCATCTTCTCTGTTCGTCGCGGTCAATGGGAAAAGGCGCTTATCTGCAATCTAGGTGTTTCTGCGTGCTGCGCCCGCCCAAAGAGTGCCCGGGTGAAAACGACAACGCAGGCAAGTCGTGTGCCACTGTCTGCACCAGCACAGCAAGTTTTGAGCAAATATCTCCTTCCGTTCGGCCGCAATGGCAAGAAGCTTGTGCATCTTCTCTGTTCGTCGCGGTCAATGGGAAAAGGCGCTTATCTGCAATCTAAGTGTTTCTGCGTGCTGCGCCCGCCCAAAGAGTGCCCGGGTGAAAACGACAACGCAGGCATGTCGGGTGCCACTGTCTGCACCAGCACAGCAAGTTTTGAGCAAATATCTCCTTCCGTTCTGCCGCAATGGCAAGAAGCTTGTGCATCTTCTCTGTTCGTCGCGGTCAATGGGAAAAGACGCTTATCTGCAATCTAGGTGTTTCTGCGTGCTGCGCCCGCCCAAAGAGTGCCCGGGTGAAAACGACAACTCAGGCATGTCATGTGCCACTGTCTGGACCAGCACAGCAAGTTTTGAGCAAATATCTCCTTCCGTTCGGCCGCAATGGAAAGAAGCTTGTGCATCTTCTCTGTTCGTCGCGGTCAATGGGAAAAGGCGCTTATCTGCAATCTAGGTGTTTCTGCGTGATGCGCCCGCCCAAAGAGTGCCCGGGTGAAAACGACAACGCAGGCATGTCGGGTTCCACTGTCTGCACCAGCACAGCAAGTTTTGAGCAAATATCTCCTTCCGTTCGGCCGCAATGGCAAGAAGCTTGTGCATCTTCTCTGTTCGTCGCTATCAATGGGAATAGGCGCTTATCTGCAATCTAGGTGTTTCTGCGTGCTGCGCCCGCCCAAAGAGTGCCCGGGTGAAAACGACAACGCAGGCATGTCGGGTGCCACTGTCTGCACCAGCACAGCAAGTTTTGAGCAAATATCTCCTTCCGTTCGGCCGCAATGGCAAGAAGCTTGTGCATCTTCTCTGTTCGTCGCTATCAATGGGAATAGGCGCTTATCTGCAATCTAGGTGTTTCTGCGTGCTGCGCCCGCCCAAAGAGTGCCCGGGTGAAAACGACAACGCAGGCATGTCGGGTGCCACTGTCTGCACCAGCACAGCAAGTTTTGAGCAAATATCTCCTTCCGTTCTGCCGCAATGGGAAGAAGCTTGTGCATCTTCTCTGTTCGTCGCGGTCAATGGGAAAAGGCGCTTATCTGCAATCTAGGTGTTTCTGCGTGCTGCGCCCGCCCAAAGAGTGCGCGGGTGAAAACGACAACGCAGTCATGTCGGGTGCCACTGTCTGCACCAGCACAGCAAGTTTTGAGCAAATATCTCCTTCCGTTCGGCCGCAATGGCAAGAAGCTTGTGCATCTTCTCTGTTCGTCGCGGTCAATGGGAAAAGGCGCTTATCTGCAATCTAGGTGTTTCTGCGTGCTGCGCCCGCCCAAAGAGTGCCCGGGTGAAAACGACAACGCAGGCATGTCGGGTGCCACTGTCTGCACCAGCACAGCAAGTTTTGAGCAAATATCTCCTTCCGTTCTGCCACAATGGCAAGAAGCTTGTGCATCTTCTCTGTTCGTCGCGGTCAATGGGAAAAGGCGCTTATCTGCAATCTAAGTGTTTCTGCGTGCTGCGCCCGCCCAAAGAGTGCTCGGGTGAAAACGACAACGCAGGCATGTCGGGTGCCACTGTCTGCACCAGCACAGCAAGTTTTGAGCAAATATCTCCTTCCGTTCTGCCGCAATGGCAAGAAGCTTGTGCTTCTTCTCTGTTCGTCGCGGTCAATGGGAAAAGGCGCTTATCTGCAATCTAGGTGTTTCTGCGTGCTGCGCCCGCCCAAAGAGTGCGCGGGTGAAAACGACAACGCAGGCATGTCGGGTGCCACTGTCTGCACCAGCACAGCAAGTTTTGAGCAAATATTTCCTTCCGTTCGGCCGCAATGGCAAGAAGCTTGTGCATCTTCTCTGTTCGTCGCGGTCAATGGGAAAAGGCGCTTATCTGCAATCTAGGTGTTTCTGCGTGCTGCGCCCGCCCAAAGAGTGCGCGGGTGAAAACGACAACGCAGGCATGTCGGGTGCCACTGTCTGCACCAGCACAGCAAGTTTTGAGCAAATATTTCCTTCCGTTCGGCCGCAATGGCAAGAAGCTTGTGCATCTTCTCTGTTCGTCGCGGTCAATGGGAAAAGGCGCTTATCTGCAATCTAGGTGTTTCTGCGTGCTGCGCCCGCCCAAAGAGTGCCCGGGTGAAAACGACAACGCAGGCATGTCGGGTGCCACTGTCTGCACCAGCACAGCAAGTTTTGAGCAAATATCTCCTTCCGTTCGGCCGCAATGGCAAGAAGCTTATGCATCTTCTCTGTTCGTCGCGGTCAATGGGAAAAGGCGCTTATCTGCAATCTAGGTGTTTCTGCGTGCTGCGCCCGCCCAAAGAGTGCCCGGGTGAAAACGACAACGCAGGCATGTCGGGTGCCACTGTCTGCACCAGCACAGCAAGTTTTGAGCAAATATCTCCTTCCGTTCGGCCGCAATGGCAAGAAGCTCGTGCATCTTCTCTGTTCGTCGCGGTCAAAGGGAAAAGGCGCTTATCTGCAATCTAGGTGTTTCTGCGTGCTACGCCCGCCCAAAGAGTGCCCGGTGAAAACGAAAACGCAGGCATGTCGGGTGCCACTGTCTGCACCAGCACAGCAAGTTTTGAGCAAATATCTCCTTCCGTTCGGACGCAATGGCAAGAAGCTTGTGCATCTTCTCTGTTCGTCGCGGTCAATGGGAAAAGGCGCTTATCTGCAATCTAGGTGTTTCTGCGTGCTGCGCCCGCCCAAAGAGTGCCCGGGTGAAAACGACAACGCATGCAAGTCGTGTGCCACTGTCTGCACCAGCACAGCAAGTTTTGAGCAAATATCTCCTTCCGTTCGGCCGCAATGGCAAGAAGCTTGTGCATCTTCTCTGTTCGTCGCGGTCAATGGGAAAAGGCGCTTATCTGCAATCTAAGTGTTTCTGCGTGCTGCGCCCGCCCAAAGAGTGCCCGGGTGAAAACGACAACGCAGGCATGTCGGGTGCCACTGTCTGCACCAGCACAGCAAGTTTTGAGCAAATATCTCCTTCCGTTCTGCCACAATGGCAAGAAGCTTGTGCATCTTCTCTGTTCGTCGCGGTCAATGGGAAAAGGCGCTTATCTGCAATCTAAGTGTTTCTGCGTGCTGCGCCCGCCCAAAGAGTGCCCGGGTGAAAACGACAACGCAGGCATGTCGGGTGCCACTGTCTGCACCAGCACAGCAAGTTTTGAGCAAATATCTCCTTCCGTTCGGCCGCAATGGCAAGAAGCTTGTGCATCTTCTCTGTTCGTCGCGGTCAAGGGGAAAAGGCGCTTATCTGCAATCTAGGTGTTTCTGCGTGCTGCGCCCGTCCAAAGAGTGCCCGGGTGAAAACGACAAGGCAGGCATGTCGGGTGCCACTGTCTGCACCAGCACAGCAAGTTTTGAGCAAATATCTCCTTCCGTTCGGCCGCAATGGCAAGAAGCTTGTGTATCTTCTCTGTTCGTCGCGGTCAATGGGAAAAGGCGCTTATCTGCAATCTAGGTGTTTCTGCGTGCTGCGCCCGCCCAAAGAGTGCCCGGGTGAAAACGACAAAGCAGGCATGTCAGGTGCCATTGTCTGCACCAGCACAGCAAGTTTTGAGCAAATATCTCCTTCCGTTCGGCCGCAATGGCAAGAAGCTTGTGCATCTTCTCTGTTCGTCGCGGTCAAGGGGAAAAGGCGCTTATCTGCAATCTAGGTGTTTCTGCGTGCTGCGCCCGTCCAAAGAGTGCCCGGGTGAAAACGACAAGGCAGGCATGTCGGGTGCCACTGTCTGCACAAGCACAGCAAGTTTTGAGCAAATATCTCCTTCCGTTCGGCCGCAATGGCAAGAAGCTTGTGTATCTTCTCTGTTCGTCGCGGTCAATGGGAAAAGGCGCTTATCTGCAATCTAGGTGTTTCTGCGTGCTGCGCCCGCCCAAAGAGTGCCCGGGTGAAAACGACAACGCAGGCAAGTCGTGTGCCACTGTCTGCACCAGCACAGCAAGTTTTGAGCAAATATCTCCTTCCGTTCGGCCGCAATGGCAAGAAGCTTGTGCATCTTCTCTGTTCGTCGCGGTCAATGGGAAAAGGCGCTTATCTGCAATCTAGGTGTTTCTGCGGGCTGAGCCCGCCCAAAGAGTGCCCGGGTGAAAACGACAAGGCAGGCATGTCGGGTGCCACTGTCTGCACCAGCACAGCAAGTTTTGAGCAAATATCTCCTTCCGTTCGGCCGCAATGGCAAGAAGCTTGTGCATCTTCTCTGTTCGTCGCGGTCAATGGGAAAAGACGCTTATCTGCAATCTAGGTGTTTCTGCGTGCTGCGCCCGCCCAAAGAGTGCCCGGGTGAAAACGACAACTCAGGCATGTCATGTGCCACTGGACCAGCACAGCAAGTTTTGAGCAAATATCTCCTTCCGTTCGGCCGCAATGGAAAGAAGCTTGTGCATCTTCTCTGTTCGTCGCGGTCAATGGGAAAAGGCGCTTATCTGCAATCTAGGTGTTTCTGCGTGCTGCGCCCGCCCAAAGAGTGCCCGGGTGAAAACGACAACGCAGGCATGTCGGGTTCCACTGTCTGCACCAGCACAGCAAGTTTTGAGCAAATATCTCCTTCCGTTCGGCCGCAATGGCAAGAAGCTTGTGCATCTTCTCTGTTCGTCGCTATCAATGGGAATAGGCGCTTATCTGCAATCTAGGTGTTTCTGCGTGCTGCGCCCGCCCAAAGAGTGCCCGGGTGAAAACGACAACGCAGGCATGTCGGGTGCCACTGTCTGCACCAGCACAGCAAGTTTTGAGCAAATATCTCCTTCCGTTCTGCCGCAATGGGAAGAAGCTTGTGCATCTTCTCTGTTCGTCGCGGTCAATGGGAAAAGGCGCTTATCTGCAATCTAGGTGTTTCTGCGTGCTGCGCCCGCCCAAAGAGTGCGCGGGTGAAAACGACAACGCAGGCATGTCGGGTGCCACTGTCTGCACCAGCACAGCAAGTTTTGAGCAAATATCTCCTTCCGTTCGGCCGCAATGGCAAGAAGCTTGTGCATCTTCTCTGTTCGTCGCGGTCAATGGGAAAAGGCGCTTATCTGCAATCTAGGTGTTTCTGCGTGCTGCGCCCGCCCAAAGAGTGCCCGGGTGAAAACGACAACGCAGGCATGTCGGGTGCCACTGTCTGCACCAGCACAGCAAGTTTTGAGCAAATATCTCCTTCCGTTCTGCCACAATGGCAAGAAGCTTGTGCATCTTCTCTGTTCGTCGCGGTCAATGGGAAAAGGCGCTTATCTGCAATCTAAGTGTTTCTGCGTGCTGCGCCCGCCCAAAGAGTGCCCGGGTGAAAACGACAACGCAGGCATGTCGGGTGCCACTGTCTGCACCAGCACAGCAAGTTTTGAGCAAATATCTCCTTCCGTTCTGCCGCAATGGCAAGAAGCTTGTGCTTCTTCTCTGTTCGTCGCGGTCAATGGGAAAAGGCGCTTATCTGCAATCTAGGTGTTTCTGCGTGCTGCGCCCGCCCAAAGAGTGCGCGGGTGAAAACGACAACGCAGGCATGTCGGGTGCCACTGTCTGCACCAGCACAGCAAGTTTTGAGCAAATATTTCCTTCCGTTCGGCCGCAATGGCAAGAAGCTTGTGCATCTTCTCTGTTCGTCGCGGTCAATGGGAAAAGGCGCTTATCTGCAATCTAGGTGTTTCTGCGTGCTGCGCCCGCCCAAAGAGTGCCCGGGTGAAAACGACAACGCAGGCATGTCGGGTGCCACTGTCTGCACCAGCACAGCAAGTTTTGAGCAAATATCTCCTTCCGTTCGGCCGCAATGGCAAGAAGCTTGTGCATCTTCTCTGTTCGTCGCGGTCAATGGGAAAAGGCGCTTATCTGCAATCTAGGTGTTTCTGCGTGCTGCGCCCGCCCAAAGAGTGCCCGGGTGAAAACGACAACGCAGGCATGTCGGGTGCCACTGTCTGCACCAGCACAGCAAGTTTTGAGCAAATATCTCCTTCCGTTCGGCCGCAATGGCAAGAAGCTTGTGCATATTCTCTGTTCGTCGCGGTCAATGGGAAAAGGCGCTTATCTGCAATCTAGGTGTTTCTGCGTGCT
This sequence comes from Hyla sarda, assembly GCF_029499605.1. Lineage (NCBI taxonomy): Eukaryota > Metazoa > Chordata > Amphibia > Anura > Hylidae > Hyla > Hyla sarda. The sequence continues at coordinate 157,357 of NW_026610384.1, read as the reverse complement.
GCGCCCGCCCAAAGAGTGCCCGGGTGAAAACGACAACGCAGACATGTCGGGTGCCACTGTCTGCACCAGCACAGCAAGTTTTGAGCAAATATCTCCTTCCGTTCTGCCACAATGGCAAGAAGCTTGTGCATCTTCTCTGTTCGTCGCGGTCAATGGGAAAAGGCGCTTATCTGCAATCTAAGTGTTTCTGCGTGCTGCGCCCGCCCAAAGAGTGCCCGGGTGAAAACGACAACGCAGGCATGTCGGGTGCCACTGTCTGCACCAGCACAGCAAGTTTTGAGCAAATATCTCCTTCCGTTCTGCCGCAATGGCAAGAAGCTTGTGCATCTTCTCTGTTCGTCGCGGTCAATGGGAAAAGGCGCTTATCTGCAATCTAAGTGTTTCTGCGTGCTGCGCCCGCCCAAAGAGTGCCCGGGTGAAAACGACAACGCAGGCATGTCGGGTGCCACTGTCTGCACCAGCACAGCAAGTTTTGAGCAAATATCTCCTTCCGTTCTGCCGCAATGGGAAGAAGCTTGTGCATCTTCTCTGTTCGTCGCGGTCAATGGGAAAAGGCGCTTATCTGCAATCTAGGTGTTTCTGCGTGCTGCGCCCGCCCAAAGAGTGCCCGGGTGAAAACGACATTGCATGCATGTCGGGTGCCACTGTCTGCACCAGCACAGCAAGTTTTGAGCAAATATCTCCTTCCTTTCGGCCGCAATGGCAAGAAGCTTGTGCATCTTCTCTGTTCGTCGCGGTCAATGGGAAAAGGCGCTTATCTGCAATCTAGGTGTTTCTGCGTGCTGCGCCCGCCCAAAGAGTGCCCGGGTGAAAACGACAACGCAGGCAAGTCGTGTGCCACTGTCTGCACCAGCACAGCAAGTTTTGAGCAAATATCTCCTTCCGTTCGGCCGCAATGGCAAGAAGCTTGTGCATCTTCTCTGTTCGTCGCGGTCAATGGGAAAAGGCGCTTATCTGCAATCTAGGTGTTTCTGCGGGCTGAGCCCGCCCAAAGAGTGCCCGGGTGAAAACGACAAGGCAGGCATGTCGGGTGCCACTGTCTGCACCAGCACAGCAAGTTTTGAGCAAATATCTCCTTCCGTTCGGCCGCAATGGCAAGAAGCTTGTGCATCTTCTCTGTTCGTCGCGGTCAATGGGAAAAGGCGCTTATCTGCAATCTAGGTGTTTCTGCGTGCTGCGCCCGCCAAAAGAGTGCCCGGGTGAAAACGACAACTCAGGCATGTCGGGTGCCACTGTCTGCACCAGGACAGAAAGTTTTGAGCAAATATCTCCTTCCGTTCGGCCGCAATGGCAAGAAGCTTGTGCATCTTCTCTGTTCGTCGCGGTCAATGGGAAAAGGCGCTTATCTGCAATCTAAGTGTTTCTGCGTGCTGCGCCCGCCCAAAGAGTGCCCGGGTGAAAACGACAACGCAGGCATGTCGGGTGCCACTGTCTGCACCAGCACAGCAAGTTTTGAGCAAATATCTCCTTCCGTTCTGCCGCAATGGCAAGAAGCTTGTGCATCTTCTCTGTTCGTCGCGGTCAATGGGAAAAGACGCTTATCTGCAATCTAGGTGTTTCTGCGTGCTGCGCACGCCCAAAGAGTGCCCGGGTGAAAACGACAACTCAGGCATGTCATGTGCCACTGTCTGGACCAGCACAGCAAGTTTTGAGCAAATATCTCCTTCCGTTCGGCCGCAATGGAAAGAAGCTTGTGCATCTTCTCTGTTCGTCGCGGTCAATGGGAAAAGGCGCTTATCTGCAATCTAGGTGTTTCTGCGTGCTGCGCCCGCCCAAAGAGTGCCCGGGTGAAAACGACAACGCAGGCATGTCGGGTGCCACTGTCTGCACCAGCACAGCAAGTTTTGAGCAAATATCTCCTTCCGTTCGGCCGCAATGGCAAGAAGCTTGTGCATCTTCTCTGTTCGTCGCTATCAATGGGAATAGGCGCTTATCTGCAATCTAGGTGTTTCTGCGTGCTGCGCCCGCCCAAAGAGTGCCCGGGTGAAAACGACAACGCAGGCATGTCGGGTGCCACTGTCTGCACCAGCACAGCAAGTTTTGAGCAAATATCTCCTTCCGTTCGGCCGCAATGGCAAGAAGCTTGTGCATCTTCTCTGTTCGTCGCTATCAATGGGAATAGGCGCTTATCTGCAATCTAGGTGTTTCTGCGTGCTGCGCCCGCCCAAAGAGTGCCCGGGTGAAAACGACAACGCAGGCATGTCGGGTGCCACTGTCTGCACCAGCACAGCAAGTTTTGAGCAAATATCTCCTTCCGTTCTGCCGCAATGGGAAGAAGCTTGTGCATCTTCTCTGTTCGTCGCGGTCAATGGGAAAAGGCGCTTATCTGCAATCTAGGTGTTTCTGCGTGCTGCGCCCGCCCAAAGAGTGCGCGGGTGAAAACGACAACGCAGGCATGTCGGGTGCCACTGTCTGCACCAGCACAGCAAGTTTTGAGCAAATATCTCCTTCCGTTCGGCCGCAATGGCAAGAAGCTTGTGCATCTTCTCTGTTCGTCGCGGTCAATGGGAAAAGGCGCTTATCTGCAATCTAGGTGTTTCTGCGTGCTGCGCCCGCCCAAAGAGTGCCCGGGTGAAAAAGACAACGCAGGCATGTCGGGTGCCACTGTCTGCACCAGCACAGCAAGTTTTGAGCAAATATCTCCTTCCGTTCTGCCGCAATGGCAAGAAGCTTGTGCTTCTTCTCTGTTCGTCGCGGTCAATGGGAAAAGGCGCTTATCTGCAATCTAGGTGTTTCTGCGTGCTGCGCCCGCCCAAAGAGTGCGCGGGTGAAAACGACAACGCAGGCATGTCGGGTGCCACTGTCTGCACCAGCACAGCAAGTTTTGAGCAAATATTTCCTTCCGTTCGGCCGCAATGGCAAGAAGCTTGTGCATCTTCTCTGTTCGTCGCGGTCAATGGGAAAAGGCGCTTATCTGCAATCTAGGTGTTTCTGCGTGCTGCGCCCGCCCAAAGAGTGCCCGGGTGAAAACGACAACGCAGGCATGTCGGGTGCCACTGTCTGCACCAGCACAGCAAGTTTTGAGCAAATATCTCCTTCCGTTCGGCCGCAATGGCAAGAAGCTTGTGCATCTTCTCTGTTCGTCGCGGTCAATGGGAAAAGGCGCTTATCTGCAATCTAGGTGTTTCTGCGTGCTGCGCCCGCCCAAAGAGTGCCCGGGTGAAAACGACAACGCAGGCATGTCGGGTGCCACTGTCTGCACCAGCACAGCAAGTTTTGAGCAAATATCTCCTTCCGTTCGGCCGCAATGGCAAGAAGCTTGTGCATCTTCTCTGTTCGTCGCGGTCAATGGGAAAAGGCGCTTATCTGCAATCTAGGTGTTTCTGCGTGCTGCGCCCGCCCAAAGAGTGCCCGGGTGAAAACGACAACGCAGGCATGTCGGGTGCCACTGTCTGCACCAGCACAGCAAGTTTTGAGCAAATATCTCCTTCCGTTCTGCCACAATGGCAAGAAGCTTGTGCATCTTCTCTGTTCGTCGCGGTCAATGGGAAAATGCGCTTATCTGCAATCTAAGTGTTTCTGCGTGCTGCGCCCGCCCAAAGAGTGCCCGGGTGAAAACGACAACGCAGGCATGTCGGGTGCCACTGTCTGCACCAGCACAGCAAGTTTTGAGCAAATATCTCCTTCCGTTCTGCCGCAATGGCAAGAAGCTTGTGCATCTTCTCTGTTCGTCGCGGTCAATGGGAAAAGGCGCTTATCTGCAATCTAAGTGTTTCTGCGTGCTGCGCCCGCCCAAAGAGTGCCCGGGTGAAAACGACAACGCAGGCATGTCGGGTGCCACTGTCTGCACCAGCACAGCAAGTTTTGAGCAAATATCTCCTTCCGTTCTGCCGCAATGGCAAGAAGCTTGTGCATCTTCTCTGTTCGTCGCGGTCAATGGGAAAAGGCGCTTATCTGCAATCTAGGTGTTTCTGCGTGCTGCGCCCGCCCAAAGAGTGCCCGGGTGAAAACGACAACGCAGGCATGTCGGGTGCCACTGTCTGCACCAGCACAGCAAGTTTTGAGCAAATATTTCCTTCCGTTCGGCCGCAATGGCAAGAAGCTTGTGCATCTTCTCTGTTCGTCGCGGTCAATGGGAAAAGGCGCTTATCTGCAATCTAGGTGTTTCTGCGTGCTGCGCCCGCCCAAAGAGTGCCCGGGTGAAAACGACAACGCAGGCATGTCGGGTGCCACTGTCTGCACCAGCACAGCAAGTTTTGAGCAAATATCTCCTTCCGTTCGGCCGCAATGGCAAGAAGCTTATGCATCTTCTCTGTTCGTCGCGGTCAATGGGAAAAGGCGCTTATCTGCAATCTAGGTGTTTCTGCGTGCTGCGCCCGCCCAAAGAGTGCCCGGGTGAAAACGACAACGCAGGCATGTCGGGTGCCACTGTCTGCACCAGCACAGCAAGTTTTGAGCAAATATCTCCTTCCGTTCGGCCGCAATGGCAAGAAGCTCGTGCATCTTCTCTGTTCGTCGCGGTCAAAGGGAAAAGGCGCTTATCTGCAATCTAGGTGTTTCTGCGTGCTACGCCCGCCCAAAGAGTGCCCGGTGAAAACGAAAACGCAGGCATGTCGGGTGCCACTGTCTGCACCAGCACAGCAAGTTTTGAGCAAATATCTCCTTCCGTTCGGACGCAATGGCAAGAAGCTTGTGCATCTTCTCTGTTCGTCGCGGTCAATGGGAAAAGGCGCTTATCTGCAATCTAGGTGTTTCTGCGTGCTGCGCCCGCCCAAAGAGTGCCCGGGTGAAAACGACAACGCATGCAAGTCGTGTGCCACTGTCTGCACCAGCACAGCAAGTTTTGAGCAAATATCTCCTTCCGTTCGGCCGCAATGGCAAGAAGCTTGTGCATCTTCTCTGTTCGTCGCGGTCAATGGGAAAAGGCGCTTATCTGCAATCTAAGTGTTTCTGCGTGCTGCGCCCGCCCAAAGAGTGCCCGGGTGAAAACGACAACGCAGGCATGTCGGGTGCCACTGTCTGCACCAGCACAGCAAGTTTTGAGCAAATATCTCCTTCCGTTCTGCCACAATGGCAAGAAGCTTGTGCATCTTCTCTGTTCGTCGCGGTCAATGGGAAAAGGCGCTTATCTGCAATCTAAGTGTTTCTGCGTGCTGCGCCCGCCCAAAGAGTGCCCGGGTGAAAACGACAACGCAGGCATGTCGGGTGCCACTGTCTGCACCAGCACAGCAAGTTTTGAGCAAATATCTCCTTCCGTTCGGCCGCAATGGCAAGAAGCTTGTGCATCTTCTCTGTTCGTCGCGGTCAAGGGGAAAAGGCGCTTATCTGCAATCTAGGTGTTTCTGCGTGCTGCGCCCGCCCAAAGAGTGCCCGGGTGAAAACGACAACGCAGGCATGTCGGGTGCCACTGTCTGCACCAGCACAGCAAGTTTTGAGCAAATATCTCCTTCCGTTCGGCCGCAATGGCAAGAAGCTTGTGCATCTTCTCTGTTCGTCGCGGTCAATGGGAAAAGGCGCTTATCTGCAATCTAGGTGTTTCTGCGTGCTGCGCCCGCCCAAAGAGTGCCCGGGTGAAAACGACAACGCAGGCATGTCGGGTGCCACTGTCTGCACCAGCACAGCAAGTTTTGAGCAAATATCTCCTTCCGTTCGGCCGCAATGGCAAGAAGCTCGTGCATCTTCTCTGTTCGTCGCGGTCAAAGGGAAAAGGCGCTTATCTGCAATCTAGGTGTTTCTGCGTGCTACGCCCGCCCAAAGAGTGCCCGGTGAAAACGAAAACGCAGGCATGTCGGGTGCCACTGTCTGCACCAGCACAGCAAGTTTTGAGCAAATATCTCCTTCCGTTCGGACGCAATGGCAAGAAGCTTGTGCATCTTCTCTGTTCGTCGCGGTCAATGGGAAAAGGCGCTTATCTGCAATCTAGGTGTTTCTGCGTGCTGCGCCCGCCCAAAGAGTGCCCGGGTGAAATCGACAACGCATGCAAGTCGTATGCCACTGTCTGCACCAGCACAGCAAGTTTTGAGCAAATATCTCCTTCCGTTCGGCCGCAATGGCAAGAAGCTTGTGCATCTTCTCTGTTCGTCGCGGTCAATGGGAAAAGGCGCTTATCTGCAATCTAAGTGTTTCTGCGTGCTGCGCCCGCCCAAAGAGTGCCCGGGTGAAAACGACAACGCAGGCATGTCGGGTGCCACTGTCTGCACCAGCACAGCAAGTTTTGAGCAAATATCTCCTTCCGTTCTGCCACAATGGCAAGAAGGTTGTGCATCTTCTCTGTTCGTCGCGGTCAATGGGAAAAGGCGCTTATCTGCAATCTAAGTGTTTCTGCGTGCTGCGCCCGCCCAAAGAGTGCCCGGGTGAAAACGACAACGCAGGCATGTCGGGTGCCACTGTCTGCACCAGCACAGCAAGTTTTGAGCAAATATCTCCTTCCGTTCGGCCGCAATGGCAAGAAGCTTGTGCATCTTCTCTGTTCGTCGCGGTCAAGGGGAAAAGGCGCTTATCTGCAATCTAGGTGTTTCTGCGTGCTGCGCCCGTCCAAAGAGTGCCCGGGTGAAAACGACAAGGCAGGCATGTCGGGTGCCACTGTCTGCACCAGCACAGCAAGTTTTGAGCAAATATCTCCTTCCGTTCGGCCGCAATGGCAAGAAGCTTGTGTATCTTCTCTGTTCGTCGCGGACAATGGGAAAAGGCGCTTATCTGCAATCTAGGTGTTTCTGCGTGCTGCGCCCGCCCAAAGAGTGCCCGGGTGAAAACGACAACGCAGGCATGTCAGGTGCCATTGTCTGCACCAGCACAGCAAGTTTTGAGCAAATATCTCCTTCCGTTCGGCCGCAATGGAAAGAAGCTTGTGCATCTTCTCTGTTCGTCGCTATCAATGGGAATAGGCGCTTATCTGCAATCTAGGTGTTTCTGCGTGCTGCGCCCGCCCAAAGAGTGCCCGGGTGAAAACGACAACGCAGTCATGTCGGGTGCCACTGTCTGCACCAGCACAGCAAGTTTTGAGCAAATATCTCCTTCCGTTCTGCCGCAATGGGAAGAAGCTTGTGCATCTTCTCTGTTCGTCGCGGTCAATGGGAAAAGGCGCTTATCTGCAATCTAGGTGTTTCTGCGTGCTGCGCCCGCCCAAAGAGTGCCCGGGTGAAAACGACATTGCATGCATGTCGGGTGCCACTGTCTGCACCAGCACAGCAAGTTTTGAGCAAATATCTCCTTCCTTTCGGCCGCAATGGCAAGAAGCTTGTGCATCTTCTCTGTTCGTCGCGGTCAATGGGAAAAGGCGCTTATCTGCAATCTAGGTGTTTCTGCGTGCTGCGCCCGCCCAAAGAGTGCCCGGGTGAAAACGACAACGCAGGCAAGTCTTGTGCCACTGTCTGCACCAGCACAGCAAGTTTTGAGCAAATATCTCCTTCCGTTCGGCCGCAATGGCAAGAAGCTTGTGCATCTTCTCTGTTCGTCGCGGTCAATGGGAAAAGGCGCTTATCTGCAATGTAGGTGTTTCTGCTAGCTGAGCCCGCCCAAAGAGTGCCCGGGTGAAAACGACAAGGCAGGCATGTCGGGTGCCACTGTCTGCACCAGCACAGCAAGTTTTGAGCAAATATCTCCTTCCGTTCTGCCGCAATGGCAAGAAGCTTGTGCATCTTCTCTGTTCGTCGCGGTCAATGGGAAAAGGCGCTTATCTGCAATCTAGGTGTTTCTGCGTGCTGCGCCCGCCCAAAGAGTGCCCGGGTGAAAACGACAACGCAGGCATGTCGGGTGCCACTGTCTGCACCAGCACAGCAAGTTTTGAGCAAATATCTCCTTCCGTTCGGCCGCAATGGCAAGAAACTTGTGCATCTTCTCTGTTCGTCGCGGTCAATGGGAAAAGGCGCTTATCTGCAATCTAGGTGTTTCTGCGTGCTGCGCCCGCCCAAAGAGTGCGCGGGTGAAAACGACAACGCAGGCATGTCGGGTGCCACTGTCTGCACCAGCACAGCAAGTTTTGAGCAAATATCTCCTTCCGTTCGGCCGCAATGGAAAGAAGCTTGTGCATCTTCTCTGTTCGTCGCGGTCAATGGGAAAAGGCGCTTATCTGCAATCTAGGTGTTTCTGCGTGCTGCGCCCGCCCAAAGAGTGCCCGGGTGAAAACGACAACGCAGGCATGTCGGGTGCCACTGTCTGCACCAGCACAGCAAGTTTTGAGCAAATATCTCCTTCCGTTCGGCCGCAATGGCAAGAAGCTCGTGCATCTTCTCTGTTCGTCGCGGTCAAAGGGAAAAGGCGCTTATCTGCTATCTAGGTGTTTCTGCGTGCTACGCCCGCCCAAAGAGTGCCCGGTGAAAACGACAACGCAGGCATGTCGGGTGCCACTGTCTGCACCAGCACAGCAAGTTTTGAGCAAATATCTCCTTCCGTTCGGCCGCAATGGCAAGAAGCTTGTGCATCTTCTCTGTTCGTCGCAGTCAATGGGAAAAGGCGCTTATCTGCAATCTAGGTGTTTCTGCGTGCTGCGCCCGCCCAAAGAGTGCCCGGGTGAAAACGACAACGCAGGCATGTCGGGTGCCACTGTCTGCACCAGCACAGCAAGTTTTGAGCAAATATCTCCTTCCGTTCGGCCGCAATGGCAAGAAACTTGTGCATCTTCTCTGTTCGTCGCGGTCAATGGGAAAAGGCGCTTATCTGCAATCTAGATGTTTCTGCGTGCTGCGCCCGCCCAAAGAGTGCGCGGGTGAAAACGACAACGCAGGCATGTCGGGTGCCACTGTCTGCACCAGCACAGCAAGTTTTGAGCAAATATCTCCTTCCGTTCGGCCGCAATGGCAAGAAGCTTGTGCATCTTCTCTGTTCGTCGCGGTCAATGGGAAAAGGCGCTTATCTGCAATCTAGGTGTTTCTGCGTGCTGCGCCCGCCCAAAGAGTGCCCGGGTGAAAACGACAACGCAGGCATGTCGGGTGCCACTGTCTGCACCAGCACAGCAAGTTTTGAGCAAATATCTCCTTCCGTTCGGCCGCAATGGCAAGAAGCTTGTGTATCTTCTCTGTTCGTCGCGGTCAATGGGAAAAGGCGCTTATCTGCAATCTAGGTGTTTCTGCGTGCTGCGCCCGCCCAAAGAGTGCCCGGGTGAAAACGACAACGCAGGCATGTCGGGTGCCACTGTCTGCACCAGCACAGCAAGTTTTGAGCAAATATCTCCTTCCGTTCGGCCGCAATGGCAAGAAGCTTGTGCATCTTCTCTGTTCGTCGCGGTCAATGGGAAAAGGCGCTTATCTGCAATCTAGGTGTTTCTGCGTGCTGCGCCCGTCCAAAGAGTGCCCGGGTGAAAACGACAAGGCAGGCATGTCGGGTGCCACTGTCTGCACCAGCACAGCAAGTTTTGAGCAAATATCTCCTTCCGTTCGGCCGCAATGGCAAGAAACTTGTGCATCTTCTCTGTTCGTCGCGGTCAATGGGAAAAGGCGCTTATCTGCAATCTAGGTGTTTCTGCGTGCTGCGCCCGCCCAAAGAGTGCGCGGGTGAAAACGACAACGCAGGCATGTCGGGTGCCACTGTCTGCACCAGCGCAGCAAGTTTTGAGCAAATATCTCCTTCCGTTCGGCCGCAATGGCAAGAAGCTTGTGCATCTTCTCTGTTCGTCGCGGTCAATGGGAAAAGGCGCTTATCTGCAATCTAGGTGTTTCTGCGTGCTGCGCCCGCCCAAAGAGTGCCCGGGTGAAAACGACAACGCAGGCATGTCGGGTGCCACTGTCTGCACCAGCACAGCAAGTTTTGAGCAAATATCTCCTTCCGTTCTGCCGCAATGGCAAGAAGCTTGTGCATCTTCTCTGTTCGTCGCGGTCAATGGGAAAAGACGCTTATCTGCAATCTAGGTGTTTCTGCGTGCTGCGCCCGCCCAAAGAGTGCCCGGGTGAAAACGACAACTCAGGCATGTCATGTGCCACTGTCTGGACCAGCACAGCAAGTTTTGAGCAAATATCTCCTTCCGTTCGGCCGCAATGGCAAGAAGCTTGTGCATCTTCTCTGTTCGTCGCGGTCAATGGGAAAAGGCGCTTATCTGCAATCTAGGTGTTTCTGCGGGCTGAGCCCGCCCAAAGAGTGCCCGGGTGAAAACGACAAGGCAGGCATGTCGGGTGCCACTGTCTGCACCAGCACAGCAAGTTTTGAGCAAATATCTCCTTCCGTTCGGCCGCAATGGCAAGAAGCTTGTGCATCTTCTCTGTTCGTCGCGGTCAATGGGAAAAGGCGCTTATCTGCAATCTAGGTGTTTCTGCGTGCTGCGCCCGCCAAAAGAGTGCCCGGGTGAAAACGACAACTCAGGCATGTCGGGTGCCACTGTCTGCACCAGGACAGAAAGTTTTGAGCAAATATCTCCTTCCGTTCGGCCGCAATGGCAAGAAGCTTGTGCATCTTCTCTGTTCGTCGCGGTCAATGGGAAAAGGCGCTTATCTGCAATCTAAGTGTTTCTGCGTGCTGCGCCCGCCCAAAGAGTGCCCGGGTGAAAACGACAACGCAGGCATGTCGGGTGCCACTGTCTGCACCAGCACAGCAAGTTTTGAGCAAATATCTCCTTCCGTTCTGCCGCAATGGCAAGAAGCTTGTGCATCTTCTCTGTTCGTCGCGGTCAATGGGAAAAGACGCTTATCTGCAATCTAGGTGTTTCTGCGTGCTGCGCCCGCCCAAAGAGTGCCCGGGTGAAAACGACAACTCAGGCATGTCATGTGCCACTGTCTGGACCAGCACAGCAAGTTTTGAGCAAATATCTCCTTCCGTTCGGCCGCAATGGAAAGAAGCTTGTGCATCTTCTCTGTTCGTCGCGGTCAATGGGAAAAGGCGCTTATCTGCAATCTAGGTGTTTCTGCGTGCTGCGCCCGCCCAAAGAGTGCCCGGGTGAAAACGACAACGCAGGCATGTCGGGTTCCACTGTCTGCACCAGCACAGCAAGTTTTGAGCAAATATCTCCTTCCGTTCGGCCGCAATGGCAAGAAGCTTGTGCATCTTCTCTGTTCGTCGCTATCAATGGGAATAGGCGCTTATCTGCAATCTAGGTGTTTCTGCGTGCTGCGCCCGCCCAAAGAGTGCCCGGGTGAAAACGACAACGCAGGCATGTCGGGTGCCACTGTCTGCACCAGCACAGCAAGTTTTGAGCAAATATCTCCTTCCGTTCGGCCGCAATGGCAAGAAGCTTGTGCATCTTCTCTGTTCGTCGCTATCAATGGGAATAGGCGCTTATCTGCAATCTAGGTGTTTCTGCGTGCTGCGCCCGCCCAAAGAGTGCCCGGGTGAAAACGACAACGCAGGCATGTCGGGTGCCACTGTCTGCACCAGCACAGCAAGTTTTGAGCAAATATCTCCTTCCGTTCTGCCGCAATGGGAAGAAGCTTGTGCATCTTCTCTGTTCGTCGCGGTCAATGGGAAAAGGCGCTTATCTGCAATCTAGGTGTTTCTGCGTGCTGCGCCCGCCCAAAGAGTGCCCGGGTGAAAACGACAACGCAGGCATGTCGGGTGCCACTGTCTGCACCAGCACAGCAAGTTTTGAGCAAATATCTCCTTCCGTTCTGCCGCAATGGCAAGAAGCTTGTGCTTCTTCTCTGTTCGTCGCGGTCAATGGGAAAAGGCGCTTATCTGCAATCTAGGTGTTTCTGCGTGCTGCGCCCGCCCAAAGAGTGCCCGGGTGAAAACGACAACGCAGGCATGTCGGGTGCCACTGTCTGCACCAGCACAGCAAGTTTTGAGCGAATATTTCCTTCCGTTCGGCCGCAATGGCAAGAAGCTTGTGCATCTTCTCTGTTCGTCGCGGTCAATGGGAAAAGGCGCTTATCTGCAATCTAGGTGTTTCTGCGTGCTGCGCCCGCCCAAAGAGTGCCCGGGTGAAAACGACAACGCAGGCATGTCGGGTGCCACTGTCTGCACCAGCACAGCAAGTTTTGAGCAAATATCTCCTTCCGTTCGGCCGCAATGGCAAGAAGCTTATGCATCTTCTCTGTTCATCGCGGTCAATGGGAAAAGGCGCTTATCTGCAATCTAGGTGTTTCTGCGTGCTGCGCCCGCCCAAAGAGTGCCCGGGTGAAAACGACAACGCAGGCATGTCGGGTGCCACTGTCTGCACCAGCACAGCAAGTTTTGAGCAAATATCTCCTTCCGTTCGGCCGCAATGGCAAGAAGCTCGTGCATCTTCTCTGTTCGTCGCGGTCAAAGGGAAAAGGCGCTTATCTGCAATCTAGGTGTTTCTGCGTGCTACGCCCGCCCAAAGAGTGCCCGGTGAAAACGAAAACGCAGGCATGTCGGGTGCCACTGTCTGCACCAGCACAGCAAGTTTTGAGCAAATATCTCCTTCCGTTCGGACGCAATGGCAAGAAGCTTGTGCATCTTCTCTGTTCGTCGCGGTCAATGGGAAAAGGCGCTTATCTGCAATCTAGGTGTTTCTGCGTGCTGCGCCCGCCCAAAGAGTGCCCGGGTGAAAACGACAACGCATGCAAGTCGTGTGCCACTGTCTGCACCAGCACAGCAAGTTTTGAGCAAATATCTCCTTCCGTTCGGCCGCAATGGCAAGAAGCTTGTGCATCTTCTCTGTTCGTCGCGGTCAATGGGAAAAGGCGCTTATCTGCAATCTAAGTGTTTCTGCGTGCTGCGCCCGCCCAAAGAGTGCCCGGGTGAAAACGACAACGCAGGCATGTCGGGTGCCACTGTCTGCACCAGCACAGCAAGTTTTGAGCAAATATCTCCTTCCGTTTTGCCACAATGGCAAGAAGCTTGTGCATCTTCTCTGTTCGTCGCGGTCAATGGGAAAAGGCGCTTATCTGCAATCTAAGTGTTTCTGCGTGCTGCGCCCGCCCAAAGAGTGCCCGGGTGAAAACGACAACGCAGGCATGTCGGGTGCCACTGTCTGCACCAGCACAGCAAGTTTTGAGCAAATATCTCCTTCCGTTCGGCCGCAATGGCAAGAAGCTTGTGCATCTTCTCTGTTCGTCGCGGTCAAGGGGAAAAGGCGCTTATCTGCAATCTAGGTGTTTCTGCGTGCTGCGCCCGCCCAAAGAGTGCCCGGGTGAAAACGACAACGCAGGCATGTCGGGTGCCACTGTCTGCACCAGCACAGCAAGTTTTGAGCAAATATCTCCTTCCGTTCGGCCGCAATGGCAAGAAGCTTGTGCATCTTCTCTGTTCGTCGCGGTCAATGGGAAAAGGCGCTTATCTGCAATCTAGGTGTTTCTGCGTGCTGCGCCCGCCCAAAGAGTGCCCGGGTGAAAACGACAACGCAGGCATGTCGGGTGCCACTGTCTGCACCAGCACAGCAAGTTTTGAGCAAATATCTCCTTCCGTTCTGCCACAATGGCAAGAAGCTTGTGCATCTTCTCTGTTCGTCGCGGTCAATGGGAAAATGCGCTTATCTGCAATCTAAGTGTTTCTGCGTGCTGCGCCCGCCCAAAGAGTGCCCGGGTGAAAACGACAACGCAGGCATGTCGGGTGCCACTGTCTGCACCAGCACAGCAAGTTTTGAGCAAATATCTCCTTCCGTTCTGCCGCAATGGCAAGAAGCTTGTGCATCTTCTCTGTTCGTCGCGGTCAATGGGAAAAGGCGCTTATCTGCAATCTAAGTGTTTCTGCGTGCTGCGCCCGCCCAAAGAGTGCCCGGGTGAAAACGACAAGGCAGGCATGTCGGGTGCCACTGTCTGCACCAGCACAGCAAGTTTTGAGCAAATATCTCCTTCCGTTCGGCCGCAATGGCAAGAAGCTTGTGCATCTTCTCTGTTCGTCGCGGTCAATGGGAAAAGGCGCTTATCTGCAATCTAGGTGTTTCTGCGTGCTGCGCCCGCCAAAAGAGTGCCCGGGTGAAAACGACAACTCAGGCATGTCGGGTGCCACTGTCTGCACCAGGACAGAAAGTTTTGAGCAAATATCTCCTTCCGTTCGGCCGCAATGGCAAGAAGCTTGTGCATCTTCTCTGTTCGTCGCGGTCAATGGGAAAAGGCGCTTATCTGCAATCTAAGTGTTTCTGCGTGCTGCGCCCGCCCAAAGAGTGCCCGGGTGAAAACGACAACGCAGGCATGTCGGGTGCCACTGTCTGCACCAGCACAGCAAGTTTTGAGCAAATATCTCCTTCCGTTCTGCCGCAATGGCAAGAAGCTTGTGCATCTTCTCTGTTCGTCGCGGTCAATGGGAAAAGACGCTTATCTGCAATCTAGGTGTTTCTGCGTGCTGCGCCCGCCCAAAGAGTGCCCGGGTGAAAACGACAACTCAGGCATGTCATGTGCCACTGTCTGGACCAGCACAGCAAGTTTTGAGCAAATATCTCCTTCCGTTCGGCCGCAATGGAAAGAAGCTTGTGCATCTTCTCTGTTCGTCGCGGTCAATGGGAAAAGGCGCTTATCTGCAATCTAGGTGTTTCTGCGTGCTGCGCCCGCCCAAAGAGTGCCCGGGTGAAAACGACAACGCAGGCATGTCGGGTTCCACTGTCTGCACCAGCACAGCAAGTTTTGAGCAAATATCTCCTTCCGTTCGGCCGCAATGGCAAGAAGCTTGTGCATCTTCTCTGTTCGTCGCTATCAATGGGAATAGGCGCTTATCTGCAATCTAGGTGTTTCTGCGTGCTGCGCCCGCCCAAAGAGTGCCCGGGTGAAAACGACAACGCAGGCATGTCGGGTGCCACTGTCTGCACCAGCACAGCAAGTTTTGAGCAAATATCTCCTTCCGTTCGGCCGCAATGGCAAGAAGCTTGTGCATCTTCTCTGTTCGTCGCTATCAATGGGAATAGGCGCTTATCTGCAATCTAGGTGTTTCTGCGTGCTGCGCCCGCCCAAAGAGTGCCCGGGTGAAAACGACAACGCAGGCATGTCGGGTGCCACTGTCTGCACCAGCACAGCAAGTTTTGAGCAAATATCTCCTTCCGTTCTGCCGCAATGGGAAGAAGCTTGTGCATCTTCTCTGTTCGTCGCGGTCAATGGGAAAAGGCGCTTATCTGCAATCTAGGTGTTTCTGCGTGCTGCGCCCGCCCAAAGAGTGCGCGGGTGAAAACGACAACGCAGGCATGTCGGGTGCCACTGTCTGCACCAGCACAGCAAGTTTTGAGCAAATATCTCCTTCCGTTCGGCCGCAATGGCAAGAAGCTTGTGCATCTTCTCTGTTCGTCGCGGTCAATGGGAAAAGGCGCTTATCTGCAATCTAGGTGTTTCTGCGTGCTGCGCCCGCCCAAAGAGTGCCCGGGTGAAAACGACAACGCAGGCATGTCGGGTGCCACTGTCTGCACCAGCACAGCAAGTTTTGAGCAAATATCTCCTTCCGTTCTGCCGCAATGGCAAGAAGCTTGTGCTTCTTCTCTGTTCGTCGCGGTCAATGGGAAAAGGCGCTTATCTGCAATCTAGGTGTTTCTGCGTGCTGCGCCCGCCCAAAGAGTGCGCGGGTGAAAACGACAACGCAGGCATGTCGGGTGCCACTGTCTGCACCAGCACAGCAAGTTTTGAGCAAATATTTCCTTCCGTTCGGCCGCAATGGCAAGAAGCTTGTGCATCTTCTCTGTTCGTCGCGGTCAATGGGAAAAGGCGCTTATCTGCAATCTAGGTGTTTCTGCGTGCTGCGCCCGCCCAAAGAGTGCCCGGGTGAAAACGACAACGCAGGCTTGTCGGGTGCCACTGTCTGCACCAGCACAGCAAGTTTTGAGCAAATATCTCCTTCCGTTCGGCCGCAATGGCAAGAAGCTTGTGCATCTTCTCTGTTCGTCGCGGTCAATGGGAAAAGGCGCTTATCTGCAATCTAGGTGTTTCTGCGTGCTGCGCCCGCCCAAAGAGTGCCCGGGTGAAAACGACAACGCAGGCATGTCGGGTGCCACTGTCTGCACCAGCACAGCAAGTTTTGAGCAAATATCTCCTTCCGTTCGGCCGCAATGGCAAGAAGCTTGTGCATCTTCTCTGTTCGTCGCGGTCAATGGGAAAAGGCGCTTATCTGCAATCTAGGTGTTTCTGCGTGCTGCGCCCGCCCAAAGAGTGCCCGGGTGAAAACGACAACGCAGGCATGTCGGGTGCCACTGTCTGCACCAGCACAGCAAGTTTTGAGCAAATATCTCCTTCCGTTCTGCCACAATGGCAAGAAGCTTGTGCATCTTCTCTGTTCGTCGCGGTCAATGGGAAAATGCGCTTATCTGCAATCTAAGTGTTTCTGCGTGCTGCGCCCGCCCAAAGAGTGCCCGGGTGAAAACGACAACGCAGGCATGTCGGGTGCCACTGTCTGCACCAGCACAGCAAGTTTTGAGCAAATATCTCCTTCCGTTCTGCCGCAATGGCAAGAAGCTTGTGCATCTTCTCTGTTCGTCGCGGTCAATGGGAAAAGGCGCTTATCTGCAATCTAAGTGTTTCTGCGTGCGGCGCCCGCCCAAAGAGTGCCCGGGTGAAAACGACAACGCAGGCATGTCGGGTGCCACTGTCTGCACCAGCACAGCAAGTTTTGAGCAAATATCTCCTTCCGTTCTGCCGCAATGGCAAGAAGCTTGTGCATCTTCTCTGTTCGTCGCGGTCAATGGGAAAAGGCGCTTATCTGCAATCTAGGTGTTTCTGCGTGCTGCGCCCGCCCAAAGAGTGCCCGGGTGAAAACGACAACGCAGGCATGTCGGGTGCCACTGTCTGCACCAGCACAGCAAGTTTTGAGCAAATATTTCCTTCCGTTCGGCCGCAAGGGCAAGAAGCTTGTGCATCTTCTCTGTTCGTCGCGGTCAATGGGAAAAGGCGCTTATCTGCAATCTAGGTGTTTCTGCGTGCTGCGCCCGCCCAAAGAGTGCCCGGGTGAAAACGACAACGCAGGCATGTCGGGTGCCACTGTCTGCACCAGCACAGCAAGTTTTGAGCAAATATCTCCTTCCGTTCGGCCGCAATGGCAAGAAGCTTATGCATCTTCTCTGTTCGTCGCGGTCAATGGGAAAAGGCGCTTATCTGCAATCTAGGTGTTTCTGCGTGCTGCGCCCGCCCAAAGAGTGCCCGGGTGAAAACGACAACGCAGGCATGTCGGGTGCCACTGTCTGCACCAGCACAGCAAGTTTTGAGCAAATATCTCCTTCCGTTCGGCCGCAATGGCAAGAAGCTCGTGCATCTTCTCTGTTCGTCGCGGTCAAAGGGAAAAGGCGCTTATCTGCAATCTAGGTGTTTCTGCGTGCTACGCCCGCCCAAAGAGTGCCCGGTGAAAACGAAAACGCAGGCATGTCGGGTGCCACTGTCTGCACCAGCACAGCAAGTTTTGAGCAAATATCTCCTTCCGTTCGGACGCAATGGCAAGAAGCTTGTGCATCTTCTCTGTTCGTCGCGGTCAATGGGAAAAGGCGCTTATCTGCAATCTAGGTGTTTCTGCGTGCTGCGCCCGCCCAAAGAGTGCCCGGGTGAAAACGACAACGCATGCAAGTCGTGTGCCACTGTCTGCACCAGCACAGCAAGTTTTGAGCAAATATCTCCTTCCGTTCGGCCGCAATGGCAAGAAGCTTGTGCATCTTCTCTGTTCGTCGCGGTCAATGGGAAAAGGCGCTTATCTGCAATCTAAGTGTTTCTGCGTGCTGCGCCCGCCCAAAGAGTGCCCGGGTGAAAACGACAACGCAGGCATGTCGGGTGCCACTGTCTGCACCAGCACAGCAAGTTTTGAGCAAATATCTCCTTCCGTTCTGCCACAATGGCAAGAAGGTTGTGCATCTTCTCTGTTCGTCGCGGTCAATGGGAAAAGGCGCTTATCTGCAATCTAAGTGTTTCTGCGTGCTGCGCCCGCCCAAAGAGTGCCCGGGTGAAAACGACAACGCAGGCATGTCGGGTGCCACTGTCTGCACCAGCACAGCAAGTTTTGAGCAAATATCTCCTTCCGTTCGGCCGCAATGGCAAGAAGCTTGTGCATCTTCTCTGTTCGTCGCGGTCAAGGGGAAAAGGCGCTTATCTGCAATCTAGGTGTTTCTGCGTGCTGCGCCCGTCCAAAGAGTGCCCGGGTGAAAACGACAAGGCAGGCATGTCGGGTGCCACTGTCTGCACCAGCACAGCAAGTTTTGAGCAAATATCTCCTTCCGTTCGGCCGCAATGGCAAGAAGCTTGTGTATCTTCTCTGTTCGTCGCGGACAATGGGAAAAGGCGCTTATCTGCAATCTAGGTGTTTCTGCGTGCTGCGCCCGCCCAAAGAGTGCCCGGGTGAAAACGACAACGCAGGCATGTCAGGTGCCATTGTCTGCACCAGCACAGCAAGTTTTGAGCAAATATCTCCTTCCGTTCGGCCGCAATGGAAAGAAGCTTGTGCATCTTCTCTGTTCGTCGCTATCAATGGGAATAGGCGCTTATCTGCAATCTAGGTGTTTCTGCGTGCTGCGCCCGCCCAAAGAGTGCCCGGGTGAAAACGACAACGCAGTCATGTCGGGTGCCACTGTCTGCACCAGCACAGCAAGTTTTGAGCAAATATCTCCTTCCGTTCGGCCGCAATGGCAAGAAGCTCGTGCATCTTCTCTGTTCGTCGCGGTCAATGGGAAAAGGCGCTTATCTGCAATCTAGGTGTTTCTGCGTGCTGCGCCCGCCCAAAGAGTGCCCGGGTGAAAACGACAACGCAGGCATGTCGGGTGCCACTGTCTGCACCAGCACAGCAAGTTTTGAGCAAATATCTCCTTCCGTTCGGCCGCAATGGCAAGAAGCTTGTGCATCTTCTCTGTTCGTCGCGGTCAATGGGAAAAGGCGCTTATCTGCAATCTAGGTGTTTCTGCGTGCTGCGCCCGCCCAAAGAGTGCCCGGGTGAAAACGACAACGCAGGCATGTCGGGTGCCACTGTCTGCACCAGCACAGCAAGTTTTGAGCAAATATCTCTTTCCGTTCGGCCGCAATGGCAAGAAGCTTGTGCATCTTCTCTGTTCTTCGCGGTCAATGGGAAAAGGCGCTTATCTGCAATCTAAGTGTTTCTGCGTGCTGCGCCCGCCCAAAGAGTGCCCGGGTGAAAACGACAACGCAGGCATGTCGGGTGCCACTGTCTGCACCAGCACAGCAAGTTTTGAGCAAATATCTCCTTCCGTTCGGCCGCAATGGCAAGAAGCTCGTGCATCTTCTCTGTTCGTCGCGGTCAATGGGAAAAGGCGCTTATCTGCAATTTAGGTGTTTCTGCGGGCTGAGCCCGCCCAAAGAGTGCCCGGGTGAAAACGACAAGGCACGCATGTCGGGTGCCACTGTCTGCACCAGCACAGCAAGTTTTGAGCAAATATCTCCTTCCGTTCGGCCGCAATGGCAAGAAGCTTGTTCATCTTCTCTGTTCGTCGCGGTCAATGGGAAAAGGCGCTTATCTGCAATCTAGGTGTTTCTGCGTGCTGCGCCCGCCTAAAGAGTGCCCGGGTGAAAACGACAACGCAGGCATGTCGGGTGCCACTGTCTGCACCAGCACAGCAAGTTTTGAGCAAATATCTCCTTCCGTTCGGCCGCAATGGCAAGAAGCTTGTGCATCTTCTCTGTTCGTCGCGGTCAATGGGAAAAGGCGCTTATCTGCAATCTAGGTGTTTCTGCGTGCTGCGCCCGCCCAAAGAGTGCCCGGGTGAAAACGACAACGCAGGCATGTCGGGTGCCACTGTCTGCACCAGCACAGCAAGTTTTGAGCAAATATCTCCTTCCGTTCGGCCGCAATGGCAAGAAGCTTGTGCATCTTCTCTGTTCGTCGCGGTCAATGGGAAAAGGCGCTTATCTGCAATCTAAGTGTTTCTGCGTGCTGCGCCCGCCCAAAGAGTGCCCGGGTGAAAACGACAACGCAGGCATGTCGGGTGCCACTGTCTGCACCAGCACAGCAAGTTTTGAGCAAATATCTCCTTCCGTTCGGCCGCAATGGCAAGAAGCTTGTGCATCTTCTCTGTTCGTCGCGGTCAATGGGAAAAGGCGCTTATCTGCAATCTAGGTGTTTCTGCGTGCTGCGCCCGCCCAAAGAGTGCGCGGGTGAAAACGACAACGCAGGCATGTCGGGTGCCACTGTCTGCACCAGCACAGCAAGTTTTGAGCAAATATCTCCTTCCGTTCGGCCGCAATGGCAAGAAGCTTGTGCATCTTCTCTGTTCGTCGCGGTCAATGGGAAAAGGCGCTTATCTGCAATCTAGGTGTTTCTGCGTGCTGCGCCCGCCCAAAGAGTGCCCGGGTGAAAACGACAACTCAGGCATGTCATGTGCCACTGTCTGGACCAGCACAGCAAGTTTTGAGCAAATATCTCCTTCCGTTCGGCCGCAATGGAAAGAAGCTTGTGCATCTTCTCTGTTCGTCGCGGTCAATGGGAAAAGGCGCTTATCTGCAATCTAGGTGTTTCTGCGTGCTGCGCCCGCCCAAAGAGTGCCCGGGTGAAAACGACAACGCAGGCATGTCGGGTTCCACTGTCTGCACCAGCACAGCAAGTTTTGAGCAAATATCTCCTTCCGTTCGGCCGCAATGGCAAGAAGCTTGTGCATCTTCTCTGTTCGTCGCTATCAATGGGAATAGGCGCTTATCTGCAATCTAGGTGTTTCTGCGTGCTGCGCCCGCCCAAAGAGTGCCCGGGTGAAAACGACAACGCAGGCATGTCGGGTGCCACTGTCTACACCAGCACAGCAAGTTTTGAGCAAATATCTCCTTCCGTTCGGCCGCAATGGCAAGAAGCTTGTGCATCTTCTCTGTTCGTCGCTATCAATGGGAATAGGCGCTTATCTGCAATCTAGGTGTTTCTGCGTGCTGCGCCCGCCCAAAGAGTGCCCGGGTGAAAACGACAACGCAGGCATGTCGGGTGCCACTGTCTGCACCAGCACAGCAAGTTTTGAGCAAATATCTCCTTCCGTTCTGCCGCAATGGGAAGAAGCTTGTGCATCTTCTCTGTTCGTCGCGGTCAATGGGAAAAGGCGCTTATCTGCAATCTAGGTGTTTCTGCGTGCTGCGCCCGCCCAAAGAGTGCGCGGGTGAAAACGACAACGCAGGCATGTCGGGTGCCACTGTCTGCACCAGCACAGCAAGTTTTGAGCAAATATCTCCTTCCGTTCGGCCGCAATGGCAAGAAGCTTGTGCATCTTCTCTGTTCGTCGCGGTCAATGGGAAAAGGCGCTTATCTGCAATCTAGGTGTTTCTGCGTGCTGCGCCCGCCCAAAGAGTGCCCGGGTGAAAACGACAACGCAGGCATGTCGGGTGCCACTGTCTGCACCAGCACAGCAAGTTTTGAGCAAATATCTCCTTCCGTTCTGCCGCAATGGCAAGAAGCTTGTGCTTCTTCTCTGTTCGTCGCGGTCAATGGGAAAAGGCGCTTATCTGCAATCTAGGTGTTTCTGCGTGCTGCGCCCGCCCAAAGAGTGCGCGGGTGAAAACGACAACGCAGGCATGTCGGGTGCCACTGTCTGCACCAGCACAGCAAGTTTTGAGCAAATATTTCCTTCCGTTCGGCCGCAATGGCAAGAAGCTTGTGCATCTTCTCTGTTCGTCGCGGTCAATGGGAAAAGGCGCTTATCTGCAATCTAGGTGTTTCTGCGTGCTGCGCCCGCCCAAAGAGTGCCCGGGTGAAAACGACAACGCAGGCATGTCGGGTGCCACTGTCTGCACCAGCACAGCAAGTTTTGAGCAAATATCTCCTTCCGTTCGGCCGCAATGGCAAGAAGCTTGTGCATCTTCTCTGTTCGTCGCGGTCAATGGGAAAAGGCGCTTATCTGCAATCTAGGTGTTTCTGCGTGCTGCGCCCGCCCAAAGAGTGCCCGGGTGAAAACGACAACGCAGGCATGTCGGGTGCCACTGTCTGCACCAGCACAGCAAGTTTTGAGCAAATATCTCCTTCCGTTCTGCCACAATGGCAAGAAGCTTGTGCATCTTCTCTGTTCGTCGCGGTCAATGGGAAAAGGCGCTTATCTGCAATCTAAGTGTTTCTGCGTGCTGCGCCCGCCCAAAGAGTGCCCGGGTGAAAACGACAACGCAGGCATGTCGGGTGCCACTGTCTGCACCAGCACAGCAAGTTTTGAGCAAATATCTCCTTCCGTTCGGCCGCAATGGCAAGAAGCTCGTGCATCTTCTCTGTTCGTCGCGGTCAATGGGAAAAGGCGCTTATCTGCAATTTAGGTGTTTCTGCGGGCTGAGCCCGCCCAAAGAGTGCCCGGGTGAAAACGACAAGGCAGGCATGTCGGGTGCCACTGTCTGCACCAGCACAGCAAGTTTTGAGCAAATATCTCCTTCCGTTCGGCCGCAATGGCAAGAAGCTTGTGCATCTTCTCTGTTCGTCGCGGTCAATGGGAAAAGACGCTTATCTGCAATCTAGGTGTTTCTGCGTGCTGCGCCCGCCCAAAGAGTGCCCGGGTGAAAACGACAACTCAGGCATGTCATGTGCCACTGGACCAGCACAGCAAGTTTTGAGCAAATATCTCCTTCCGTTCGGCCGCAATGGAAAGAAGCTTGTGCATCTTCTCTGTTCGTCGCGGTCAATGGGAAAAGGCGCTTATCTGCAATCTAGGTGTTTCTGCGTGCTGCGCCCGCCCAAAGAGTGCCCGGGTGAAAACGACAACGCAGGCATGTCGGGTTCCACTGTCTGCACCAGCACAGTAAGTTTTGAGCAAATATCTCCTTCCGTTCGGCCGCAATGGCAAGAAGCTTGTGCATCTTCTCTGTTCGTCGCTATCAATGGGAATAGGCGCTTATCTGCAATCTAGGTGTTTCTGCGTGCTGCGCCCGCCCAAAGAGTGCCCGGGTGAAAACGACAACGCAGGCATGTCGGGTGCCACTGTCTGCACCAGCACAGCAAGTTTTGAGCAAATATCTCCTTCCGTTCTGCCGCAATGGGAAGA
Source organism: Hyla sarda (assembly GCF_029499605.1). Taxonomy (NCBI): domain Eukaryota; kingdom Metazoa; phylum Chordata; class Amphibia; order Anura; family Hylidae; genus Hyla; species Hyla sarda. The sequence goes on along the minus strand of NW_026610384.1, from coordinate 134,706 downwards.
AGCTTGTGCATCTTCTCTGTTCGTCGCGGTCAATGGGAAAAGGCGCTTATCTGCAATCTAGGTGTTTCTGCGTGCTGCGCCCGCCCAAAGAGTGCGCGGGTGAAAACGACAAAGCAGGCATGTCGGGTGCCACTGTCTGCACCAGCACAGCAAGTTTTGAGCAAATATCTCCTTCCGTTCGGCCGCAATGGCAAGAAGCTTGTGCATCTTCTCTGTTCGTCGCGGTCAATGGGAAAAGGCGCTTATCTGCAATCTAGGTGTTTCTGCGTGCTGCGCCCGCCCAAAGAGTGCCCGGGTGAAAACGACAACGCAGGCATGTCGGGTGCCACTGTCTGCACCAGCACAGCAAGTTTTGAGCAAATATCTCCTTCCGTTCTGCCACAATGGCAAGAAGCTTGTGCATCTTCTCTGTTCGTCGCGGTCAATGGGAAAAGGCGCTTATCTGCAATCTAAGTGTTTCTGCGGGCTGCGCCCGCCCAAAGAGTGCCCGGGTGAAAACGACAACGCAGGCATGTCGGGTGCCACTGTCTGCACCAGCACAGCAAGTTTTGAGCAAATATCTCCTTCCGTTCTGCCGCAATGGCAAGAAGCTTGTGCTTCTTCTCTGTTCGTCGCGGTCAATGGGAAAAGGCGCTTATCTGCAATCTAGGTGTTTCTGCGTGCTGCGCCCGCCCAAAGAGTGCGCGGGTGAAAACGACAACGCAGGCATGTCGGGTGCCACTGTCTGCACCAGCACAGCAAGTTTTGAGCAAATATTTCCTTCCGTTCGGCCGCAATGGCAAGAAGCTTGTGCATCTTCTCTGTTCGTCGCGGTCAATGGGAAAAGGCGCTTATCTGCAATCTAGGTGTTTCTGCGTGCTGCGCCCGCCCAAAGAGTGCCCGGGTGAAAACGACAACGCAGGCATGTCGGGTGCCACTGTCTACACCAGCACAGCAAGTTTTGAGCAAATATCTCCTTCCGTTCGGCCGCAATGGCAAGAAGCTTGTGCATCTTCTCTGTTCGTCGCGGTCAATGGGAAAAGGCGCTTATCTGCAATCTAGGTGTTTCTGCGTGCTGCGCCCGCCCAAAGAGTGCCCGGGTGAAAACGACAACGCAGGCATGTCGGGTGCCACTGTCTGCACCAGCACAGCAAGTTTTGAGCAAATATCTCCTTCCGTTCGGCCGCAATGGCAAGAAGCTTGTGCATATTCTCTGTTCGTCGCGGTCAATGGGAAAAGGCGCTTATCTGCAATCTAGGTGTTTCTGCGTGCTGCGCCCGCCCAAAGAGTGCCCGGGTGAAAACGACAACGCAGGCATGTCGGGTGCCACTGTCTGCACCAGCACAGCAAGTTTTGAGCAAATATCTCCTTCCGTTCTGCCACAATGGCAAGAAGCTTGTGCATCTTCTCTGTTCGTCGCGGTCAATGGGAAAAGGCGCTTATCTGCAATCTAAGTGTTTCTGCGTGCTGCGCCCGCCCAAAGAGTGCCCGGGTGAAAACGACAACGCAGGCATGTCGGGTGCCACTGTCTGCACCAGCACAGCAAGTTTTGAGCAAATATCTCCTTCCGTTCGGCCGCAATGGCAAGAAGCTCGTGCATCTTCTCTGTTCGTCGCGGTCAATGGGAAAAGGCGCTTATCTGCAATTTAGGTGTTTCTGCGGGCTGAGCCCGCCCAAAGAGTGCCCGGGTGAAAACGACAAGGCAGGCATGTCGGGTGCCACTGTCTGCACCAGCACAGCAAGTTTTGAGCAAATATCTCCTTCCGTTCGGCCGCAATGGCAAGAAGCTTGTGCATCTTCTCTGTTCGTCGCGGTCAATGGGAAAAGACGCTTATCTGCAATCTAGGTGTTTCTGCGTGCTGCGCCCGCCCAAAGAGTGCCCGGGTGAAAACGACAACTCAGGCATGTCATGTGCCACTGGACCAGCACAGCAAGTTTTGAGCAAATATCTCCTTCCGTTCGGCCGCAATGGAAAGAAGCTTGTGCATCTTCTCTGTTCGTCGCGGTCAATGGGAAAAGGCGCTTATCTGCAATCTAGGTGTTTCTGCGTGCTGCGCCCGCCCAAAGAGTGCCCGGGTGAAAACGACAACGCAGGCATGTCGGGTTCCACTGTCTGCACCAGCACAGCAAGTTTTGAGCAAATATCTCCTTCCGTTCGGCCGCAATGGCAAGAAGCTTGTGCATCTTCTCTGTTCGTCGCTATCAATGGGAATAGGCGCTTATCTGCAATCTAGGTGTTTCTGCGTGCTGCGCCCGCCCAAAGAGTGCCCGGGTGAAAACGACAACGCAGGCATGTCGGGTGCCACTGTCTGCACCAGCACAGCAAGTTTTGAGCAAATATCTCCTTCCGTTCTGCCGCAATGGGAAGAAGCTTGTGCATCTTCTCTGTTCGTCGCGGTCAATGGGAAAAGGCGCTTATCTGCAATCTAGGTGTTTCTGCGTGCTGCGCCCGCCCAAAGAGTGCGCGGGTGAAAACGACAAAGCAGGCATGTCGGGTGCCACTGTCTGCACCAGCACAGCAAGTTTTGAGCAAATATCTCCTTCCGTTCGGCCGCAATGGCAAGAAGCTTGTGCATCTTCTCTGTTCGTCGCGGTCAATGGGAAAAGGCGCTTATCTGCAATCTAGGTGTTTCTGCGTGCTGCGCCCGCCCAAAGAGTGCCCGGGTGAAAACGACAACGCAGGCATGTCGGGTGCCACTGTCTGCACCAGCACAGCAAGTTTTGAGCAAATATCTCCTTCCGTTCTGCCACAATGGCAAGAAGCTTGTGCATCTTCTCTGTTCGTCGCGGTCAATGGGAAAAGGCGCTTATCTGCAATCTAAGTGTTTCTGCGTGCTGCGCCCGCCCAAAGAGTGCCCGGGTGAAAACGACAACGCAGGCATGTCGGGTGCCACTGTCTGCACCAGCACAGCAAGTTTTGAGCAAATATCTCCTTCCGTTCTGCCGCAATGGCAAGAAGCTTGTGCTTCTTCTCTGTTCGTCGCGGTCAATGGGAAAAGGCGCTTATCTGCAATCTAGGTGTTTCTGCGTGCTGCGCCCGCCCAAAGAGTGCGCGGGTGAAAACGACAACGCAGGCATGTCGGGTGCCACTGTCTGCACCAGCACAGCAAGTTTTGAGCAAATATTTCCTTCCGTTCGGCCGCAATGGCAAGAAGCTTGTGCATCTTCTCTGTTCGTCGCGGTCAATGGGAAAAGGCGCTTATCTGCAATCTAGGTGTTTCTGCGTGCTGCGCCCGCCCAAAGAGTGCCCGGGTGAAAACGACAACGCAGGCATGTCGGGTGCCACTGTCTACACCAGCACAGCAAGTTTTGAGCAAATATCTCCTTCCGTTCGGCCGCAATGGCAAGAAGCTTGTGCATCTTCTCTGTTCGTCGCGGTCAATGGGAAAAGGCGCTTATCTGCAATCTAGGTGTTTCTGCGTGCTGCGCCCGCCCAAAGAGTGCCCGGGTGAAAACGACAACGCAGGCATGTCGGGTGCCACTGTCTGCACCAGCACAGCAAGTTTTGAGCAAATATCTCCTTCCGTTCGGCCGCAATGGCAAGAAGCTTGTGCATATTCTCTGTTCGTCGCGGTCAATGGGAAAAGGCGCTTATCTGCAATCTAGGTGTTTCTGCGTGCTGCGCCCGCCCAAAGAGTGCCCGGGTGAAAACGACAACGCAGGCATGTCGGGTGCCACTGTCTGCACCAGCACAGCAAGTTTTGAGCAAATATCTCCTTCCGTTCTGCCACAATGGCAAGAAGCTTGTGCATCTTCTCTGTTCGTCGCGGTCAATGGGAAAAGGCGCTTATCTGCAATCTAAGTGTTTCTGCGTGCTGCGCCCGCCCAAAGAGTGCCCGGGTGAAAACGACAACGCAGGCATGTCGGGTGCCACTGTCTGCACCAGCACAGCAAGTTTTGAGCAAATATCTCCTTCCGTTCGGCCGCAATGGCAAGAAGCTCGTGCATCTTCTCTGTTCGTCGCGGTCAATGGGAAAAGGCGCTTATCTGCAATTTAGGTGTTTCTGCGGGCTGAGCCCGCCCAAAGAGTGCCCGGGTGAAAACGACAAGGCAGGCATGTCGGGTGCCACTGTCTGCACCAGCACAGCAAGTTTTGAGCAAATATCTCCTTCCGTTCGGCCGCAATGGCAAGAAGCTTGTGCATCTTCTCTGTTCGTCGCGGTCAATGGGAAAAGACGCTTATCTGCAATCTAGGTGTTTCTGCGTGCTGCGCCCGCCCAAAGAGTGCCCGGGTGAAAACGACAACTCAGGCATGTCATGTGCCACTGGACCAGCACAGCAAGTTTTGAGCAAATATCTCCTTCCGTTCGGCCGCAATGGAAAGAAGCTTGTGCATCTTCTCTGTTCGTCGCGGTCAATGGGAAAAGGCGCTTATCTGCAATCTAGGTGTTTCTGCGTGCTGCGCCCGCCCAAAGAGTGCCCGGGTGAAAACGACAACGCAGGCATGTCGGGTTCCACTGTCTGCACCAGCACAGCAAGTTTTGAGCAAATATCTCCTTCCGTTCGGCCGCAATGGCAAGAAGCTTGTGCATCTTCTCTGTTCGTCGCTATCAATGGGAATAGGCGCTTATCTGCAATCTAGGTGTTTCTGCGTGCTGCGCCCGCCCAAAGAGTGCCCGGGTGAAAACGACAACGCAGGCATGTCGGGTGCCACTGTCTGCACCAGCACAGCAAGTTTTGAGCAAATATCTCCTTCCGTTCTGCCGCAATGGGAAGAAGCTTGTGCATCTTCTCTGTTCGTCGCGGTCAATGGGAAAAGGCGCTTATCTGCAATCTAGGTGTTTCTGCGTGCTGCGCCCGCCCAAAGAGTGCGCGGGTGAAAACGACAAAGCAGGCATGTCGGGTGCCACTGTCTGCACCAGCACAGCAAGTTTTGAGCAAATATCTCCTTCCGTTCGGCCGCAATGGCAAGAAGCTTGTGCATCTTCTCTGTTCGTCGCGGTCAATGGGAAAAGGCGCTTATCTGCAATCTAGGTGTTTCTGCGTGCTGCGCCCGCCCAAAGAGTGCCCGGGTGAAAACGACAACGCAGGCATGTCGGGTGCCACTGTCTGCACCAGCACAGCAAGTTTTGAGCAAATATCTCCTTCCGTTCTGCCACAATGGCAAGAAGCTTGTGCATCTTCTCTGTTCGTCGCGGTCAATGGGAAAAGGCGCTTATCTGCAATCTAAGTGTTTCTGCGTGCTGCGCCCGCCCAAAGAGTGCCCGGGTGAAAACGACAACGCAGGCATGTCGGGTGCCACTGTCTGCACCAGCACAGCAAGTTTTGAGCAAATATCTCCTTCCGTTCTGCCGCAATGGCAAGAAGCTTGTGCTTCTTCTCTGTTCGTCGCGGTCAATGGGAAAAGGCGCTTATCTGCAATCTAGGTGTTTCTGCGTGCTGCGCCCGCCCAAAGAGTGCGCGGGTGAAAACGACAACGCAGGCATGTCGGGTGCCACTGTCTGCACCAGCACAGCAAGTTTTGAGCAAATATTTCCTTCCGTTCGGCCGCAATGGCAAGAAGCTTGTGCATCTTCTCTGTTCGTCGCGGTCAATGGGAAAAGGCGCTTATCTGCAATCTAGGTGTTTCTGCGTGCTGCGCCCGCCCAAAGAGTGCCCGGGTGAAAACGACAACGCAGGCATGTCGGGTGCCACTGTCTGCACCAGCACAGCAAGTTTTGAGCAAATATCTCCTTCCGTTCGGCCGCAATGGCAAGAAGCTTGTGCATCTTCTCTGTTCGTCGCGGTCAATGGGAAAAGGCGCTTATCTGCAATCTAGGTGTTTCTGCGTGCTGCGCCCGCCCAAAGAGTGCCTGGGTGAAAACGACAACGCAGGCATGTCGGGTGCCACTGTCTGCACCAGCACAGCAAGTTTTGAGCAAATATCTCCTTCCGTTCGGCCGCAATGGCAAGAAGCTTGTGCATATTCTCTGTTCGTCGCGGTCAATGGGAAAAGGCGCTTATCTGCAATCTAGGTGTTTCTGCGTGCTGCGCCCGCCCAAAGAGTGCCCGGGTGAAAACGACAACGCAGGCATGTCGGGTGCCACTGTCTGCACCAGCACAGCAAGTTTTGAGCAAATATCTCCTTCCGTTCTGCCGCAATGGCAAGAAGCTTGTGCATCTTCTCTGTTCGTCGCGGTCAATGGGAAAAGGCGCTTATCTGCAATCTAAGTGTTTCTGCGTGCTGCGCCCGCCCAAAGAGTGCCCGGGTGAAAACGACAACGCAGGCATGTCGGGTGCCACTGTCTGCACCAGCACAGCAAGTTTTGAGCAAATATCTCCTTCCGTTCTGCCGCAATGGCAAGAAGCTTGTGCATCTTCTCTGTTCGTCGCGGTCAATGGGAAAAGGCGCTTATCTGCAATCTAAGTGTTTCTGCGTGCTGCGCCCGCCCAAAGAGTGCCCGGGTGAAAACGACAACGCAGGCATGTCGGGTGCCACTGTCTGCACCAGCACAGCAAGTTTTGAGCAAATATCTCCTTCCGTTCTGCCGCAATGGGAAGAAGCTTGTGCATCTTCTCTGTTCGTCGCGGTCAATGGGAAAAGGCGCTTATCTGCAATCTAGGTGTTTCTGCGTGCTGCGCCCGCCCAAAGAGTGCCCGGGTGAAAACGACATTGCATGCATGTCGGGTGCCACTGTCTGCACCAGCACAGCAAGTTTTGAGCAAATATCTCCTTCCTTTCGGCCGCAATGGCAAGAAGCTTGTGCATCTTCTCTGTTCGTCGCGGTCAATGGGAAAAGGCGCTTATCTGCAATCTAGGTGTTTCTGCGTGCTGCGCCCGCCCAAAGAGTGCCCGGGTGAAAACGACAACGCAGGCAAGTCGTGTGCCACTGTCTGCACCAGCACAGCAAGTTTTGAGCAAATATCTCCTTCCGTTCGGCCGCAATGGCAAGAAGCTTGTGCATCTTCTCTGTTCGTCGCGGTCAATGGGAAAAGGCGCTTATCTGCAATCTAGGTGTTTCTGCGGGCTGAGCCCGCCCAAAGAGTGCCCGGGTGAAAACGACAAGGCAGGCATGTCGGGTGCCACTGTCTGCACCAGCACAGCAAGTTTTGAGCAAATATCTCCTTCCGTTCGGCCGCAATGGCAAGAAGCTTGTGCATCTTCTCTGTTCGTCGCGGTCAATGGGAAAAGGCGCTTATCTGCAATCTAGGTGTTTCTGCGTGCTGCGCCCGCCAAAAGAGTGCCCGGGTGAAAACGACAACTCAGGCATGTCGGGTGCCACTGTCTGCACCAGGACAGAAAGTTTTGAGCAAATATCTCCTTCCGTTCGGCCGCAATGGCAAGAAGCTTGTGCATCTTCTCTGTTCGTCGCGGTCAATGGGAAAAGGCGCTTATCTGCAATCTAAGTGTTTCTGCGTGCTGCGCCCGCCCAAAGAGTGCCCGGGTGAAAACGACAACGCAGGCATGTCGGGTGCCACTGTCTGCACCAGCACAGCAAGTTTTGAGCAAATATCTCCTTCCGTTCTGCCGCAATGGCAAGAAGCTTGTGCATCTTCTCTGTTCGTCGCGGTCAATGGGAAAAGACGCTTATCTGCAATCTAGGTGTTTCTGCGTGCTGCGCACGCCCAAAGAGTGCCCGGGTGAAAACGACAACTCAGGCATGTCATGTGCCACTGTCTGGACCAGCACAGCAAGTTTTGAGCAAATATCTCCTTCCGTTCGGCCGCAATGGAAAGAAGCTTGTGCATCTTCTCTGTTCGTCGCGGTCAATGGGAAAAGGCGCTTATCTGCAATCTAGGTGTTTCTGCGTGCTGCGCCCGCCCAAAGAGTGCCCGGGTGAAAACGACATTGCATGCATGTCGGGTGCCACTGTCTGCACCAGCACAGCAAGTTTTGAGCAAATATCTCCTTCCGTTCTGCCGCAATGGCAAGAAGCTTGTGCATCTTCTCTGTTCGTCGCGGTCAATGGGAAAAGGCGCTTATCTGCAATCTAAGTGTTTCTGCGTGCTGCGCCCGCCCAAAGAGTGCCCGGGTGAAAACGACAACGCAGGCATGTCGGGTGCCACTGTCTGCACCAGCACAGCAAGTTTTGAGCAAATATCTCCTTCCGTTCGGCCGCAATGGAAAGAAGCTTGTGCATCTTCTCTGTTCGTCGCGGTCAATGGGAAAAGGCGCTTATCTGCAATCTAGGTGTTTCTGCGTGCTGCGCCCGCCCAAAGAGTGCGCGGGTGAAAACGACAACGCAGGCATGTCGGGTGCCACTGTCTGCACCAGCACAGCAAGTTTTGAGCAAATATTTCCTTCCGTTCGGCCGCAATGGCAAGAAGCTTGTGCATCTTCTCTGTTCGTCGCGGTCAATGGGAAAAGGCGCTTATCTGCAATCTAGGTGTTTCTGCGTGCTGCGCCCGCCCAAAGAGTGCCCGGGTGAAAACGACAACGCAGGCATGTCGGGTGCCACTGTCTGCACCAGCACAGCAAGTTTTGAGCAAATATCTCCTTCCGTTCGGCCGCAATGGCAAGAAGCTTATGCATCTTCTCTGTTCGTCGCGGTCAATGGGAAAAGGCGCTTATCTGCAATCTAGGTGTTTCTGCGTGCTGCGCCCGCCCAAAGAGTGCCCGGGTGAAAACGACAACGCAGGCATGTCGGGTGCCACTGTCTGCACCAGCACAGCAAGTTTTGAGCAAATATCTCCTTCCGTTCGGCCGCAATGGCAAGAAGCTCGTGCATCTTCTCTGTTCGTCGCGGTCAAAGGGAAAAGGCGCTTATCTGCAATCTAGGTGTTTCTGCGTGCTACGCCCGCCCAAAGAGTGCCCGGTGAAAACGAAAACGCAGGCATGTCGGGTGCCACTGTCTGCACCAGCACAGCAAGTTTTGAGCAAATATCTCCTTCCGTTCGGCCGCAATGGCAAGAAGCTTGTGCATCTTCTCTGTTCGTCGCGGTCAATGGGAAAAGGCGCTTATCTGCAATCTAGGTGTTTCTGCGGGCTGAGCCCGCCCAAAGAGTGCCCGGGTGAAAACGACAAGGCAGGCATGTCGGGTGCCACTGTCTGCACCAGCACAGCAAGTTTTGAGCAAATATCTCCTTCCGTTCGGCCGCAATGGCAAGAAGCTTGTGCATCTTCTCTGTTCGTCGCGGTCAATGGGAAAAGGCGCTTATCTGCAATCTAAGTGTTTCTGCGTGCTGCGCCCGCCCAAAGAGTGCCCGGGTGAAAACGACAACGCAGGCATGTCGGGTGCCACTGTCTGCACCAGCACAGCAAGTTTTGAGCAAATATCTCCTTCCGTTCGGCCGCAATGGCAAGAAGCTCGTGCATCTTCTCTGTTCGTCGCGGTCAAAGGGAAAAGGCGCTTATCTGCAATCTAGGTGTTTCTGCGTGCTACGCCCGCCCAAAGAGTGCCCGGTGAAAACGAAAACGCAGGCATGTCGGGTGCCACTGTCTGCACCAGCACAGCAAGTTTTGAGCAAATATCTCCTTCCGTTCGGACGCAATGGCAAGAAGCTTGTGCATCTTCTCTGTTCGTCGCGGTCAATGGGAAAAGGCGCTTATCTGCAATCTAGGTGTTTCTGCGTGCTGCGCCCGCCCAAAGAGTGCCCGGGTGAAAACGACAACGCATGCAAGTCGTGTGCCACTGTCTGCACCAGCACAGCAAGTTTTGAGCAAATATCTCCTTCCGTTCGGCCGCAATGGCAAGAAGCTTGTGCATCTTCTCTGTTCGTCGCGGTCAAGGGGAAAAGGCGCTTATCTGCAATCTAGGTGTTTCTGCGTGCTGCGCCCGCCCAAAGAGTGCCCGGGTGAAAACCACAACGCAGGCAAGTCGTGTGCCACTGTCTGCACCAGCACAGCAAGTTTTGAGCAAATATCTCCTTCCGTTCGGCCGCAATGGCAAGAAGCTTGTGCATCTTCTCTGTTCGTCGCGGTCAATGGGAAAAGGCGCTTATCTGCAATGTAGGTGTTTCTGCGGGCTGAGCCCGCCCAAAGAGTGCCCGGGTGAAAACGACAAGGCAGGCATGTCGGGTGCCACTGTCTGCACCAGCACAGCAAGTTTTGAGCAAATATCTCCTTCCGTTCGGCCGCAATGGCAAGAAGCTTGTGCATCTTCTCTGTTCGTCGCGGTCAATGGGAAAAGGCGCTTATCTGCAATCTAGGTGTTTCTGCGTGCTGCGCCTGCCAAAAGAGTGCCCGGGTGAAAACGACAACGCAGGCATGTCGGGTGCCACTGTCTGCACCAGGACAGAAAGTTTTGAGCAAATATCTCCTTCCGTTCGGCCGCAATGGCAAGAAGCTTGTGCATCTTCTCTGTTCGTCGCGGTCAAAGGGAAAAGGCGCTTATCTGCAATCTAAGTGTTTCTGCGTGCTGCGCCCGCCCAAAGAGTGCCCGGGTGAAAACGACAACGCAGGCATGTCGGGTGCCACTGTCTGCACCAGCACAGCAAGTTTTGAGCAAATATCTCCTTCCGTTCTGCCGCAATGGCAAGAAGCTTGTGCATCTTCTCTGTTCGTCGCGGTCAATGGGAAAAGACGCTTATCTGCAATCTAAGTGTTTCTGCGTGCTGCGCCCGCCAAAAGAGTGCCCGGGTGAAAACGACAACTCAGGCATGTCATGTGCCACTGTCTGGACCAGCACAGCAAGTTTTGAGCAAATATCTCCTTCCGTTCGGCCGCAATGGAAAGAAGCTTGTGCATCTTCTCTGTTCGTCGCGGTCAATGGGAAAAGGCGCTTATCTGCAATCTAGGTGTTTCTGCGTGCTGCGCCCGCCCAAAGAGTGCCCGGGTGAAAACGACAACGCAGGCATGTCGGGTTCCACTGTCTGCACCAGCACAGCAAGTTTTGAGCAAATATCTCCTTCCGTTCGGCCGCAATGGCAAGAAGCTTGTGCATCTTCTCTGTTCGTCGCTATCAATGGGAATAGGCGCTTATCTGCAATCTAGGTGTTTCTGCGTGCTGCGCCCGCCCAAAGAGTGCCCGGGTGAAAACGACAACGCAGACATGTCGGGTGCCACTGTCTGCACCAGCACAGCAAGTTTTGAGCAAATATCTCCTTCCGTTCTGCCGCAATGGGAAGAAGCTTGTGCATCTTCTCTGTTCGTCGCGGTCAATGGGAAAAGGCGCTTATCTGCAATCTAGGTGTTTCTGCGAGCTGCGCCCGCCCAAAGAGTGCGCGGGTGAAAACGACAACGCAGGCATGTCGGGTGCCACTGTCTGCACCAGCACAGCAAGTTTTGAGCAAATATCTCCTTCCGTTCGGCCGCAATGGCAAGAAGCTTGTGCATCTTCTCTGTTCGTCGCTATCAATGGGAATAGGCGCTTATCTGCAATCTAGGTGTTTCTGCGTGCTGCGCCCGCCCAAAGAGTGCCCGGGTGAAAACGACAACGCAGTCATGTCGGGTGCCACTGTCTGCACCAGCACAGCAAGTTTTGAGCAAATATCTCCTTCCGTTCTGCCGCAATGGGAAGAAGCTTGTGCATCTTCTCTGTTCGTCGCGGTCAATGGGAAAAGGCGCTTATCTGCAATCTAGGTGTTTCTGCGTGCTGCGCCCGCCCAAAGAGTGCGCGGGTGAAAACGACAACGCAGGCATGTCGGGTGCCACTGTCTGCACCAGCACAGCAAGTTTTGAGCAAATATCTCCTTCCGTTCGGCCGCAATGGCAAGAAGCTTGTGCATCTTCTCTGTTCGTCGCGGTCAATGGGAAAAGGCGCTTATCTGCAATCTAGGTGTTTCTGCGTGCTGCGCCCGCCCAAAGAGTGCCCGGGTGAAAACGACAACGCAGGCATGTCGGGTGCCACTGTCTGCACCAGCACAGCAAGTTTTGAGCAAATATCTCCTTCCGTTCTGCCGCAATGGCAAGAAGCTTGTGCTTCTTCTCTGTTCGTCGAGGTCAATGGGAAAAGGCGCTTATCTGCAATCTAGGTGTTTCTGCGTGCTGCGCCCGCCCAAAGAGTGCGCGGGTGAAAACGACAACGCAGGCATGTCGGGTGCCACTGTCTGCACCAGCACAGCAAGTTTTGAGCAAATATTTCCTTCCGTTCGGCCGCAATGGCAAGAAGCTTGTGCATCTTCTCTGTTCGTCGCGGTCAATGGGAAAAGGCGCTTATCTGCAATCTAGGTGTTTCTGCGTGCTGCGCCCGCCCAAAGAGTGCCCGGGTGAAAACGACAACGCAGGCATGTCGGGTGCCACTGTCTGCACCAGCACAGCAAGTTTTGAGCAAATATCTCCTTCCGTTCGGCCGCAATGGCAAGAAGCTTGTGCATCTTCTCTGTTCGTCGCGGTCAATGGGAAAAGGCGCTTATCTGCAATCTAGGTGTTTCTGCGTGCTGCGCCCGCCCAAAGAGTGCCCGGGTGAAAACGACAACGCAGGCATGTCGGGTGCCACTGTCTGCACCAGCACAGCAAGTTTTGAGCAAATATCTCCTTCCGTTCTGCCACAATGGCAAGAAGCTTGTGCATCTTCTCTGTTCGTCGCGGTCAATGGGAAAAGGCGCTTATCTGCAATCTAAGTGTTTCTGCGTGCTGCGCCCGCCCAAAGAGTGCCCGGGTGAAAACGACAACGCAGGCATGTCGGGTGCCACTGTCTGCACCAGCACAGCAAGTTTTGAGCAAATATCTCCTTCCGTTCGGCCGCAATGGCAAGAAGCTCGTGCATCTTCTCTGTTCGTCGCGGTCAATGGGAAAAGGCGCTTATCTGCAATTTAGGTGTTTCTGCGGGCTGAGCCCACCCAAAGAGTGCCCGGGTGAAAACGACAAGGCAGGCATGTCGGGTGCCACTGTCTGCACCAGCACAGCAAGTTTTGAGCAAATATCTCCTTCCGTTCGGCCGCAATGGCAAGAAGCTTGTGCATCTTCTCTGTTCGTCGCGGTCAATGGGAAAAGACGCTTATCTGCAATCTAGGTGTTTCTGCGTGCTGCGCCCGCCCAAAGAGTGCCCGGGTGAAAACGACAACTCAGGCATGTCATGTGCCACTGGACCAGCACAGCAAGTTTTGAGCAAATATCTCCTTCCGTTCGGCCGCAATGGAAAGAAGCTTGTGCATCTTCTCTGTTCGTCGCGGTCAATGGGAAAAGGCGCTTATCTGCAATCTAGGTGTTTCTGCGTGCTGCGCCCGCCCAAAGAGTGCCCGGGTGAAAACGACAACGCAGGCATGTCGGGTTCCACTGTCTGCACCAGCACAGCAAGTTTTGAGCAAATATCTCCTTCCGTTCGGCCGCAATGGCAAGAAGCTTGTGCATCTTCTCTGTTCGTCGCTATCAATGGGAATATGCGCTTATCTGCAATCTAGGTGTTTCTGCGTGCTGCGCCCGCCCAAAGAGTGCCCGGGTGAAAACGACAACTCAGGCATGTCGGGTGCCACTGTCTGCACCAGCACAGCAAGTTTTGAGCAAATATCTCCTTCCGTTCTGCCGCAATGGGAAGAAGCTTGTGCATCTTCTCTGTTCGTCGCGGTCAATGGGAAAAGGCGCTTATCTGCAATCTAGGTGTTTCTGCGTGCTGCGCCCGCCCAAAGAGTGCGCGGGTGAAAACGACAAAGCAGGCATGTCGGGTGCCACTGTCTGCACCAGCACAGCAAGTTTTGAGCAAATATCTCCTTCCGTTCGGCCGCAATGGCAAGAAGCTTGTGCATCTTCTCTGTTCGTCGCGGTCAATGGGAAAAGGCGCTTATCTGCAATCTAGGTGTTTCTGCGTGCTGCGCCCGCCCAAAGAGTGCCCGGGTGAAAACGACAACGCAGGCATGTCGGGTGCCACTGTCTGCACCAGCACAGCAAGTTTTGAGCAAATATCTCCTTCCGTTCTGCCACAATGGCAAGAAGCTTGTGCATCTTCTCTGTTCGTCGCGGTCAATGGGAAAAGGCGCTTATCTGCAATCTAAGTGTTTCTGCGTGCTGCGCCCGCCCAAAGAGTGCCCGGGTGAAAACGACAACGCAGGCATGTCGGGTGCCACTGTCTGCACCAGCACAGCAAGTTTTGAGCAAATATCTCCTTCCGTTCTGCCGCAATGGCAAGAAGCTTGTGCTTCTTCTCTGTTCGTCGCGGTCAATGGGAAAAGGCGCTTATCTGCAATCTAGGTGTTTCTGCGTGCTGCGCCCGCCCAAAGAGTGCGCGGGTGAAAACGACAACGCAGGCATGTCGGGTGCCACTGTCTGCACCAGCACAGCAAGTTTTGAGCAAATATTTCCTTCCGTTCGGCCGCAATGGCAAGAAGCTTGTGCATCTTCTCTGTTCGTCGCGGTCAATGGGAAAAGGCGCTTATCTGCAATCTAGGTGTTTCTGCGTGCTGCGCCCGCCCAAAGAGTGCCCGGGTGAAAACGACAACGCAGGCATGTCGGGTGCCACTGTCTGCACCAGCACAGCAAGTTTTGAGCAAATATCTCCTTCCGTTCGGCCGCAATGGCAAGAAGCTTGTGCATCTTCTCTGTTCGTCGCGGTCAATGGGAAAAGGCGCTTATCTGCAATCTAGGTGTTTCTGCGTGCTGCGCCCGCCCAAAGAGTGCCCGGGTGAAAACGACAACGCAGGCATGTCGGGTGCCACTGTCTGCACCAGCACAGCAAGTTTTGAGCAAATATCTCCTTCCGTTCGGCCGCAATGGCAAGAAGCTTGTGCATATTCTCTGTTCGTCGCGGTCAATGGGAAAAGGCGCTTATCTGCAATCTAGGTGTTTCTGCGTGCTGCGCCCGCCCAAAGAGTGCCCGGGTGAAAACGACAACGCAGGCATGTCGGGTGCCACTGTCTGCACCAGCACAGCAAGTTTTGAGCAAATATCTCCTTCCGTTCTGCCGCAATGGGAAGAAGCTTGTGCATCTTCTCTGTTCGTCGCGGTCAATGGGAAAAGGCGCTTATCTGCAATCTAGGTGTTTCTGCGTGCTGCGCCCGCCCAAAGAGTGCCCGGGTGAAAACGACATTGCATGCATGTCGGGTGCCACTGTCTGCACCAGCACAGCAAGTTTTGAGCAAATATCTCCTTCCTTTCGGCCGCAATGGCAAGAAGCTTGTGCATCTTCTCTGTTCGTCGCGGTCAATGGGAAAAGGCGCTTATCTGCAATCTAGGTGTTTCTGCGTGCTGCGCCCGCCCAAAGAGTGCCCGGGTGAAAACGACAACGCAGGCAAGTCGTGTGCCACTGTCTGCACCAGCACAGCAAGTTTTGAGCAAATATCTCCTTCCGTTCGGCCGCAATGGCAAGAAGCTTGTGCATCTTCTCTGTTCGTCGCGGTCAATGGGAAAAGGCGCTTATCTGCAATCTAGGTGTTTCTGCGGGCTGAGCCCGCCCAAAGAGTGCCCGGGTGAAAACGACAAGGCAGGCATGTCGGGTGCCACTGTCTGCACCAGCACAGCAAGTTTTGAGCAAATATCTCCTTCCGTTCGGCCGCAATGGCAAGAAGCTTGTGCATCTTCTCTGTTCGTCGCGGTCAATGGGAAAAGACGCTTATCTGCAATCTAGGTGTTTCTGCGTGCTGCGCCCGCCCAAAGAGTGCCCGGGTGAAAACGACAACTCAGGCATGTCATGTGCCACTGGACCAGCACAGCAAGTTTTGAGCAAATATCTCCTTCCGTTCGGCCGCAATGGAAAGAAGCTTGTGCATCTTCTCTGTTCGTCGCGGTCAATGGGAAAAGGCGCTTATCTGCAATCTAGGTGTTTCTGCGTGCTGCGCCCGCCCAAAGAGTGCCCGGGTGAAAACGACAACGCAGGCATGTCGGGTTCCACTGTCTGCACCAGCACAGCAAGTTTTGAGCAAATATCTCCTTCCGTTCGGCCGCAATGGCAAGAAGCTTGTGCATCTTCTCTGTTCGTCGCTATCAATGGGAATAGGCGCTTATCTGCAATCTAGGTGTTTCTGCGTGCTGCGCCCGCCCAAAGAGTGCCCGGGTGAAAACGACAACGCAGGCATGTCGGGTGCCACTGTCTGCACCAGCACATCAAGTTTTGAGCAAATATCTCCTTCCGTTCTGCCGCAATGGGAAGAAGCTTGTGCATCTTCTCTGTTCGTCGCGGTCAATGGGAAAAGGCGCTTATCTGCAATCTAGGTGTTTCTGCGTGCTGCGCCCGCCCAAAGAGTGCGCGGGTGAAAACGACAAAGCAGGCATGTCGGGTGCCACTGTCTGCACCAGCACAGCAAGTTTTGAGCAAATATCTCCTTCCGTTCGGCCGCAATGGCAAGAAGCTTGTGCATCTTCTCTGTTCGTCGCGGTCAATGGGAAAAGGCGCTTATCTGCAATCTAGGTGTTTCTGCGTGCTGCGCCCGCCCAAAGAGTGCCCGGGTGAAAACGACAACGCAGGCATGTCGGGTGCCACTGTCTGCACCAGCACAGCAAGTTTTGAGCAAATATCTCCTTCCGTTCTGCCACAATGGCAAGAAGCTTGTGCATCTTCTCTGTTCGTCGCGGTCAATGGGAAAAGGCGCTTATCTGCAATCTAAGTGTTTCTGCGTGCTGCGCCCGCCCAAAGAGTGCCCGGGTGAAAACGACAACGCAGGCATGTCGGGTGCCACTGTCTGCACCAGCACAGCAAGTTTTGAGCAAATATCTCCTTCCGTTCTGCCGCAATGGCAAGAAGCTTGTGCTTCTTCTCTGTTCGTCGCGGTCAATGGGAAAAGGCGCTTATCTGCAATCTAGGTGTTTCTGCGTGCTGCGCCCGCCCAAAGAGTGCGCGGGTGAAAACGACAACGCAGGCATGTCGGGTGCCACTGTCTGCACCAGCACAGCAAGTTTTGAGCAAATATTTCCTTCCGTTCGGCCGCAATGGCAAGAAGCTTGTGCATCTTCTCTGTTCGTCGCGGTCAATGGGAAAAGGCGCTTATCTGCAATCTAGGTGTTTCTGCGTGCTGCGCCCGCCCAAAGAGTGCCCGGGTGAAAACGACAACGCAGGCATGTCGGGTGCCACTGTCTGCACCAGCACAGCAAGTTTTGAGCAAATATCTCCTTCCGTTCGGCCGCAATGGCAAGAAGCTTGTGCATCTTCTCTGTTCGTCGCGGTCAATGGGAAAAGGCGCTTATCTGCAATCTAGGTGTTTCTGCGTGCTGCGCCCGCCCAAAGAGTGCCCGGGTGAAAACGACAACGCAGGCATGTCGGGTGCCACTGTCTGCACCAGCACAGCAAGTTTTGAGCAAATATCTCCTTCCGTTCGGCCGCAATGGCAAGAAGCTTGTGCATATTCTCTGTTCGTCGCGGTCAATGGGAAAAGGCGCTTATCTGCAATCTAGGTGTTTCTGCGTGCTGCGCCCGCCCAAAGAGTGTCCGGGTGAAAACGACAACGCAGGCATGTCGGGTGCCACTGTCTGCACCAGCACAGCAAGTTTTGAGCAAATATCTCCTTCCGTTCTGCCACAATGGCAAGAAGCTTGTGCATCTTCTCTGTTCGTCGCGGTCAATGGGAAAAGGCGCTTATCTGCAATCTAAGTGTTTCTGCGTGCTGCGCCCGCCCAAAGAGTGCCCGGGTGAAAACGACAACGCAGGCATGTCGGGTGCCACTGTCTGCACCAGCACAGCAAGTTTTGAGCAAATATCTCCTTCCGTTCTGCCGCAATGGCAAGAAGCTTGTGCATCTTCTCTGTTCGTCGCGGTCAATGGGAAAAGGCGCTTATCTGCAATCTAAGTGTTTCTGCGTGCTGCGCCCGCCCAAAGAGTGCCCGGGTGAAAACGACAACGCAGGCATGTCGGGTGCCACTGTCTGCACCAGCACAGCAAGTTTTGAGCAAATATCTCCTTCCGTTCTGCCGCAATGGGAAGAAGCTTGTGCATCTTCTCTGTTCGTCGCGGTCAATGGGAAAAGGCGCTTATCTGCAATCTAGGTGTTTCTGCGTGCTGCGCCCGCCCAAAGAGTGCCCGGGTGAAAACGACATTGCATGCATGTCGGGTGCCACTGTCTGCACCAGCACAGCAAGTTTTGAGCAAATATCTCCTTCCTTTCGGCCGCAATGGCAAGAAGCTTGTGCATCTTCTCTGTTCGTCGCGGTCAATGGGAAAAGGCGCTTATCTGCAATCTAGGTGTTTCTGCGTGCTGCGCCCGCCCAAAGAGTGCCCGGGTGAAAACGACAACGCAGGCAAGTCGTGTGCCACTGTCTGCACCAGCACAGCAAGTTTTGAGCAAATATCTCCTTCCGTTCGGCCGCAATGGCAAGAAGCTTGTGCATCTTCTCTGTTCGTCGCGGTCAATGGGAAAAGGCGCTTATCTGCAATCTAGGTGTTTCTGCGGGCTGAGCCCGCCCAAAGAGTGCCCGGGTGAAAACGACAAGGCAGGCATGTCGTGTGCCACTGTCTGCACCAGCACAGCAAGTTTTGAGCAAATATCTCCTTCCGTTCGGCCGCAATGGCAAGAAGCTTGTGCATCTTCTCTGTTCGTCGCGGTCAATGGGAAAAGGCGCTTATCTGCAATCTAGGTGTTTCTGCGTGCTGCGCCCGCCAAAAGAGTGCCCGGGTGAAAACGACAACTCAGGCATGTCGGGTGCCACTGTCTGCACCAGGACAGAAAGTTTTGAGCAAATATCTCCTTCCGTTCGGCCGCAATGGCAAGAAGCTTGTGCATCTTCTCTGTTCGTCGCGGTCAATGGGAAAAGGCGCTTATCTGCAATCTAAGTGTTTCTGCGTGCTGCGCCCGCCCAAAGAGTGCCCGGGTGAAAACGACAACGCAGGCATGTCGGGTGCCACTGTCTGCACCAGCACAGCAAGTTTTGAGCAAATATCTCCTTCCGTTCTGCCGCAATGGCAAGAAGCTTGTGCATCTTCTCTGTTCGTCGCGGTCAATGGGAAAAGACGCTTATCTGCAATCTAGGTGTTTCTGCGTGCTGCGCACGCCCAAAGAGTGCCCGGGTGAAAACGACAACTCAGGCATGTCATGTGCCACTGTCTGGACCAGCACAGCAAGTTTTGAGCAAATATCTCCTTCCGTTCGGCCGCAATGGAAAGAAGCTTGTGCATCTTCTCTGTTCGTCGCGGTCAATGGGAAAAGGCGCTTATCTGCAATCTAGGTGTTTCTGCGTGCTGCGCCCGCCCAAAGAGTGCCCGGGTGAAAACGACATTGCATGCATGTCGGGTGCCACTGTCTGCACCAGCACAGCAAGTTTTGAGCAAATATCTCCTTCCGTTCTGCCGCAATGGCAAGAAGCTTGTGCATCTTCTCTGTTCGTCGCGGTCAATGGGAAAAGGCGCTTATCTGCAATCTAAGTGTTTCTGCGTGCTGCGCCCGCCCAAAGAGTGCCCGGGTGAAAACGACAACGCAGGCATGTCGGGTGCCACTGTCTGCACCAGCACAGCAAGTTTTGAGCAAATATCTCCTTCCGTTCTGCCGCAATGGCAAGAAGCTTGTGCATCTTCTCTGTTCGTCGCGGTCAATGGGAAAAGGCGCTTATCTGCAATCTAGGTGTTTCTGCGTGCTGCGCCCGCCCAAAGAGTGCGCGGGTGAAAACGACAACGCAGGCATGTCGGGTGCCACTGTCTGCACCAGCACAGCAAGTTTTGAGCAAATATTTCCTTCCATTCGGCCGCAATGGCAAGAAGCTTGTGCATCTTCTCTGTTCGTCGCGGTCAATGGGAAAAGGCGCTTATCTGCAATCTAGGTGTTTCTGCGTGCTGCGCCCGCCCAAAGAGTGCCCGGGTGAAAACGACAACGCAGGCATGTCGGGTGCCACTGTCTGCACCAGCACAGCAAGTTTTGAGCAAATATCTCCTTCCGTTCGGCCGCAATGGCAAGAAGCTTATGCATCTTCTCTGTTCGTCGCGGTCAATGGGAAAAGGCGCTTATCTGCAATCTAGGTGTTTCTGCGTGCTGCGCCCGCCCAAAGAGTGCCCGGGTGAAAACGACAACGCAGGCATGTCGGGTGCCACTGTCTGCACCAGCACAGCAAGTTTTGAGCAAATATCTCCTTCCGTTCGGCCGCAATGGCAAGAAGCTCGTGCATCTTCTCTGTTCGTCGCGGTCAAAGGGAAAAGGCGCTTATCTGCAATCTAGGTGTTTCTGCGTGCTACGCCCGCCCAAAGAGTGCCCGGTGAAAACGAAAACGCAGGCATGTCGGGTGCCACTGTCTGCACCAGCACAGCAAGTTTTGAGCAAATATCTCCTTCCGTTCGGCCGCAATGGCAAGAAGCTTGTGCATCTTCTCTGTTCGTCGCGGTCAATGGGAAAAGGCGCTTATCTGCAATCTAGGTGTTTCTGCGGGCTGAGCCCGCCCAAAGAGTGCCCGGGTGAAAACGACAAGGCAGGCATGTCGGGTGCCACTGTCTGCACCAGCACAGCAAGTTTTGAGCAAATATCTCCTTCCGTTCGGCCGCAATGGCAAGAAGCTTGTGCATCTTCTCTGTTCGTCGCGGTCAATGGGAAAAGGCGCTTATCTGCAATCTAAGTGTTTCTGCGTGCTGCGCCCGCCCAAAGAGTGCCCGGGTGAAAACGACAACGCAGGCATGTCGGGTGCCACTGTCTGCACCAGCACAGCAAGTTTTGAGCAAATATCTCCTTCCGTTCGGCCGCAATGGCAAGAAGCTCGTGCATCTTCTCTGTTCGTCGCGGTCAAAGGGAAAAGGCGCTTATCTGCAATCTAGGTGTTTCTGCGTGCTACGCCCGCCCAAAGAGTGCCCGGTGAAAACGAAAACGCAGGCATGTCGGGTGCCACTGTCTGCACCAGCACAGCAAGTTTTGAGCAAATATCTCCTTCCGTTCGGACGCAATGGCAAGAAGCTTGTGCATCTTCTCTGTTCGTCGCGGTCAATGGGAAAAGGCGCTTATCTGCAATCTAGGTGTTTCTGCGTGCTGCGCCCGCCCAAAGAGTGCCCGGGTGAAAACGACAACGCATGCAAGTCGTGTGCCACTGTCTGCACCAGCACAGCAAGTTTTGAGCAAATATCTCCTTCCGTTCGGCCGCAATGGCAAGAAGCTTGTGCATCTTCTCTGTTCGTCGCGGTCAAGGGGAAAAGGCGCTTATCTGCAATCTAGGTGTTTCTGCGTGCTGCGCCCGCCCAAAGAGTGCCCGGGTGAAAACGACAACGCAGGCAAGTCGTGTGCCACTGTCTGCACCAGCACAGCAAGTTTTGAGCAAATATCTCCTTCCGTTCGGCCGCAATGGCAAGAAGCTTGTGCATCTTCTCTGTTCGTCGCGGTCAATGGGAAAAGGCGCTTATCTGCAATGTAGGTGTTTCTGCGGGCTGAGCCCGCCCAAAGAGTGCCCGGGTGAAAACGACAAGGCAGGCATGTCGGGTGCCACTGTCTGCACCAGCACAGCAAGTTTTGAGCAAATATCTCCTTCCGTTCGGCCGCAATGGCAAGAAGCTTGTGCATCTTCTCTGTTCGTCGCGGTCAATGGGAAAAGGCGCTTATCTGCAATCTAGGTGTTTCTGCGTGCTGCGCCCGCCAAAAGAGTGCCCGGGTGAAAACGACAACGCAGGCATGTCGGGTGCCACTGTCTGCACCAGGACAGAAAGTTTTGAGCAAATATCTCCTTCCGTTCGGCCGCAATGGCAAGAAGCTTGTGCATCTTCTCTGTTCGTCGCGGTCAAAGGGAAAAGGCGCTTATCTGCAATCTAAGTGTTTCTGCGTGCTGCGCCCGCCCAAAGAGTGCCCGGGTGAAAACGACAACGCAGGCATGTCGGGTGCCACTGTCTGCACCAGCACAGCAAGTTTTGAGCAAATATCTCCTTCCGTTCTGCCGCAATGGCAAGAAGCTTGTGCATCTTCTCTGTTCGTCGCGGTCAATGGGAAAAGACGCTTATCTGCAATCTAAGTGTTTCTGCGTGCTGCGCCCGCCAAAAGAGTGCCCGGGTGAAAACGACAACTCAGGCATGTCATGTGCCACTGTCTGGACCAGCACAGCAAGTTTTGAGCAAATATCTCCTTCCGTTCGGCCGCAATGGAAAGAAGCTTGTGCATCTTCTCTGTTCGTCGCGGTCAATGGGAAAAGGCGCTTATCTGCAATCTAGGTGTTTCTGCGTGCTGCGCCCGCCCAAAGAGTGCCCGGGTGAAAACGACAACGCAGGCATGTCGGGTTCCACTGTCTGCACCAGCACAGCAAGTTTTGAGCAAATATCTCCTTCCGTTCGGCCGCAATGGCAAGAAGCTTGTGCATCTTCTCTGTTCGTCGCTATCAATGGGAATAGGCGCTTATCTGCAATCTAGGTGTTTCTGCGTGCTGCGCCCGCCCAAAGAGTGCCCGGGTGAAAACGACAACGCAGACATGTCGGGTGCCACTGTCTGCACCAGCACAGCAAGTTTTGAGCAAATATCTCCTTCCGTTCTGCCGCAATGGGAAGAAGCTTGTGCATCTTCTCTGTTCGTCGCGGTCAATGGGAAAAGGCGCTTATCTGCAATCTAGGTGTTTCTGCGTGCTGCGCCCGCCCAAAGAGTGCGCGGGTGAAAACGACAACGCAGGCATGTCGGGTGCCACTGTCTGCACCAGCACAGCAAGTTTTGAGCAAATATCTCCTTCCGTTCGGCCGCAATGGCAAGAAGCTTGTGCATCTTCTCTGTTCGTCGCGGTCAATGGGAAAAGGCGCTTATCTGCAATCTAGGTGTTTCTGCGTGCTGCGCCCGCCCAAAGAGTGCCCGGGTGAAAACGACAACGCAGGCATGTCGGGTGCCACTGTCTGCACCAGCACAGCAAGTTTTGAGCAAATATCTCCTTCCGTTCTGCCACAATGGCAAGAAGCTTGTGCATCTTCTCTGTGCGTCGCGGTCAATGGGAAAAGGCGCTTATCTGCAATCTAAGTGTTTCTGCGTGCTGCGCCCGCCCAAAGAGTGCCCGGGTGAAAACGACAACGCAGGCATGTCGGGTGCCACTGTCTGCACCAGCACAGCAAGTTTTGAGCAAATATCTCCTTCCGTTCTGCCGCAATGGCAAGAAGCTTGTGCTTCTTCTCTGTTCGTCGCGGTCAATGGGAAAAGGCGCTTATCTGCAATCTAGGTGTTTCTGCGTGCTGCGCCCGCCCAAAGAGTGCGCGGGTGAAAACGACAACGCAGGCATGTCGGGTGCCACTGTCTGCACCAGCACAGCAAGTTTTGAGCAAATATTTCCTTCCGTTCGGCCGCAATGGCAAGAAGCTTGTGCATCTTCTCTGTTCGTCGCGGTCAATGGGAAAAGGCGCTTATCTGCAATGTAGGTGTTTCTGCGGGCTGAGCCCGCCCAAAGAGTGCCCGGGTGAAAACGACAAGGCAGGCATGTCGGGTGCCACTGTCTGCACCAGCACAGCAAGTTTTGAGCAAATATCTCCTTCCGTTCGGCCGCAATGGCAAGAAGCTTGTGCATCTTCTCTGTTCGTCGCGGTCAATGGGAAAAGGCGCTTATCTGCAATCTAGGTGTTTCTGCGTGCTGCGCCCGCCAAAAGAGTGCCCGGGTGAAAACGACAACGCAGGCATGTCGGGTGCCACTGTCTGCACCAGGACAGAAAGTTTTGAGCAAATATCTCCTTCCGTTCGGCCGCAATGGCAAGAAGCTTGTGCATCTTCTCTGTTCGTCGCGGTCAAAGGGAAAAGGCGCTTATCTGCAATCTAAGTGTTTCTGCGTGCTGCGCCCGCCCAAAGAGTGCCCGGGTGAAAACGACAACGCAGGCATGTCGGGTGCCACTGTCTGCACCAGCACAGCAAGTTTTGAGCAAATATCTCCTTCCGTTCTGCCGCAATGGCAAGAAGCTTGTGCATCTTCTCTGTTCGTCGCGGTCAATGGGAAAAGACGCTTATCTGCAATCTAAGTGTTTCTGCGTGCTGCGCCCGCCAAAAGAGTGCCCGGGTGAAAACGACAACTCAGGCATGTCATGTGCCACTGTCTGGACCAGCACAGCAAGTTTTGAGCAAATATCTCCTTCCGTTCGGCCGCAATGGAAAGAAGCTTGTGCATCTTCTCTGTTCGTCGCGGTCAATGGGAAAAGGCGCTTATCTGCAATCTAGGTGTTTCTGCGTGCTGCGCCCGCCCAAAGAGTGCCCGGGTGAAAACGACAACGCAGGCATGTCGGGTTCCACTGTCTGCACCAGCACAGCAAGTTTTGAGCAAATATCTCCTTCCGTTCGGCCGCAATGGCAAGAAGCTTGTGCATCTTCTCTGTTCGTCGCTATCAATGGGAATAGGCGCTTATCTGCAATCTAGGTGTTTCTGCGTGCTGCGCCCGCCCAAAGAGTGCCCGGGTGAAAACGACAACGCAGACATGTCGGGTGCCACTGTCTGCACCAGCACAGCAAGTTTTGAGCAAATATCTCCTTCCGTTCTGCCGCAATGGGAAGAAGCTTGTGCATCTTCTCTGTTCGTCGCGGTCAATGGGAAAAGGCGCTTATCTGCAATCTAGGTGTTTCTGCGTGCTGCGCCCGCCCAAAGAGTGCGCGGGTGAAAACGACAACGCAGGCATGTCGGGTGCCACTGTCTGCACCAGCACAGCAAGTTTTGAGCAAATATCTCCTTCCGTTCGGCCGCAATGGCAAGAAGCTTGTGCATCTTCTCTGTTCGTCGCGGTCAATGGGAAAAGGCGCTTATCTGCAATCTAGGTGTTTCTGCGTGCTGCGCCCGCCCAAAGAGTGCCCGGGTGAAAACGACAACGCAGGCATGTCGGGTGCCACTGTCTGCACCAGCACAGCAAGTTTTGAGCAAATATCTCCTTCCGTTCTGCCACAATGGCAAGAAGCTTGTGCATCTTCTCTGTGCGTCGCGGTCAATGGGAAAAGGCGCTTATCTGCAATCTAAGTGTTTCTGCGTGCTGCGCCCGCCCAAAGAGTGCCCGGGTGAAAACGACAACGCAGGCATGTCGGGTGCCACTGTCTGCACCAGCACAGCAAGTTTTGAGCAAATATCTCCTTCCGTTCTGCCGCAATGGCAAGAAGCTTGTGCTTCTTCTCTGTTCGTCGCGGTCAATGGGAAAAGGCGCTTATCTGCAATCTAGGTGTTTCTGCGTGCTGCGCCCGCCCAAAGAGTGCGCGGGTGAAAACGACAACGCAGGCATGTCGGGTGCCACTGTCTGCACCAGCACAGCAAGTTTTGAGCAAATATTTCCTTCCGTTCGGCCGCAATGGCAAGAAGCTTGTGCATCTTCTCTGTTCGTCGCGGTCAATGGGAAAAGGCGCTTATCTGCAATCTAGGTGTTTCTGCGTGCTGCGCCCGCCCAAAGAGTGCCCGGGTGAAAACGAAAACGCAGGCATGTCGGGTGCCACTGTCTGCACCAGCACAGCAAGTTTTGAGCAAATATCTCCTTCCGTTCGGCCGCAATGGCAAGAAGCTTGTGCATCTTCTCTGTTCGTCGCGGTCAATGGGAAAAGGCGCTTATCTGCAATCTAGGTGTTTCTGCGTGCTGCGCCCGCCCAAAGAGTGCCCGGGTGAAAACGACAACGCAGGCATGTCGGGTGCCACTGTCTGCACCAGCACAGCAAGTTTTGAGCAAATATCTCCTTCCGTTCGGCCGCAATGGCAAGAAGCTTGTGCATATTCTCTGTTCGTCGCGGTCAATGGGAAAAGGCGCTTATCTGCAATCTAGGTGTTTCTGCGTGCTGCGCCCGCCCAAAGAGTGCCCGGGTGAAAACGACAACGCAGGCATGTCGGGTGCCACTGTCTGCACCAGCACAGCAAGTTTTGAGCAAATATCTCCTTCCGTTCTGCCACAATGGCAAGAAGCTTGTGCATCTTCTCTGTTCGTCGCGGTCAATGGGAAAAGGCGCTTATCTGCAATCTAAGTGTTTCTGCGTGCTGCGCCCGCCCAAAGAGTGCCCGGGTGAAAACGACAACGCAGGCATGTCGGGTGCCACTGTCTGCACCAGCACAGCAAGTTTTGAGCAAATATCTCCTTCCGTTCTGCCGCAATGGCAAGAAGCTTGTGCATCTTCTCTGTTCGTCGCGGTCAATGGGAAAAGGCGCTTATCTGCAATCTAAGTGTTTCTGCGTGCTGCGCCCGCCCAAAGAGTGCCCGGGTGAAAACGACAACGCAGGCATGTCGGGTGCCACTGTCTGCACCAGCACAGCAAGTTTTGAGCAAATATCTCCTTCCGTTCTGCCGCAATGGGAAGAAGCTTGTGCATCTTCTCTGTTCGTCGCGGTCAATGGGAAAAGGCGCTTATCTGCAATCTAGGTGTTTCTGCGTGCTGCGCCCGCCCAAAGAGTGCCCGGGTGAAAACGACATTGCATGCATGTCGGGTGCCACTGTCTGCACCAGCACAGCAAGTTTTGAGCAAATATCTCCTTCCTTTCGGCCGCAATGGCAAGAAGCTTGTGCATCTTCTCTGTTCGTCGCGGTCAATGGGAAAAGGCGCTTATCTGCAATCTAGGTGTTTCTGCGTGCTGCGCCCGCCCAAAGAGTGCCCGGGTGAAAACGACAACGCAGGCAAGTCGTGTGCCACTGTCTGCACCAGCACAGCAAGTTTTGAGCAAATATCTCCTTCCGTTCGGCCGCAATGGCAAGAAGCTTGTGCATCTTCTCTGTTCGTCGCGGTCAATGGGAAAAGGCGCTTATCTGCAATCTAGGTGTTTCTGCGGGCTGAGCCCGCCCAAAGAGTGCCCGGGTGAAAACGACAAGGCAGGCATGTCGGGTGCCACTGTCTGCACCAGCACAGCAAGTTTTGAGCAAATATCTCCTTCCGTTCGGCCGCAATGGCAAGAAGCTTGTGCATCTTCTCTGTTCGTCGCGGTCAATGGGAAAAGGCGCTTATCTGCAATCTAGGTGTTTCTGCGTGCTGCGCCCGCCAAAAGAGTGCCCGGGTGAAAACGACAACTCAGGCATGTCGGGTGCCACTGTCTGCACCAGGACAGAAAGTTTTGAGCAAATATCTCCTTCCGTTCGGCCGCAATGGCAAGAAGCTTGTGCATCTTCTCTGTTCGTCGCGGTCAATGGGAAAAGGCGCTTATCTGCAATCTAAGTGTTTCTGCGTGCTGCGCCCGCCCAAAGAGTGCCCGGGTGAAAACGACAACGCAGGCATGTCGGGTGCCACTGTCTGCACCAGCACAGCAAGTTTTGAGCAAATATCTCCTTCCGTTCTGCCGCAATGGCAAGAAGCTTGTGCATCTTCTCTGTTCGTCGCGGTCAATGGGAAAAGACGCTTATCTGCAATCTAGGTGTTTCTGCGTGCTGCGCACGCCCAAAGAGTGCCCGGGTGAAAACGACAACTCAGGCATGTCATGTGCCACTGTCTGGACCAGCACAGCAAGTTTTGAGCAAATATCTCCTTCCGTTCGGCCGCAATGGAAAGAAGCTTGTGCATCTTCTCTGTTCGTCGCGGTCAATGGGAAAAGGCGCTTATCTGCAATCTAGGTGTTTCTGCGTGCTGCGCCCGCCCAAAGAGTGCCCGGGTGAAAACGACAACGCAGGCATGTCGGGTTCCACTGTCTGCACCAGCACAGCAAGTTTTGAGCAAATATCTCCTTCCGTTCGGCCGCAATGGCAAGAAGCTTGTGCATCTTCTCTGTTCGTCGCGGTCAATGGGAAAAGGCGCTTATCTGCAATCTAGGTGTTTCTGCGTGCTGCGCCCGCCCAAAGAGTGCGCGGGTGAAAACGACAACGCAGGCATGTCGGGTGCCACTGTCTGCACCAGCACAGCAAGTTTTGAGCAAATATCTCCTTCCGTTCGGCCGCAATGGCAAGAAGCTTGTGCATCTTCTCTGTTCGTCGCGGTCAATGGGAAAAGGCGCTTATCTGCAATCTAGGTGTTTCTGCGTGCTGCGCCCGCCCAAAGAGTGCCCGGGTGAAAACGACAACGCAGGCATGTCGGGTGCCACTGTCTGCACCAGCACAGCAAGTTTTGAGCAAATATCTCCTTCCGTTCTGCCACAATGGCAAGAAGCTTGTGCATCTTCTCTGTGCGTCGCGGTCAATGGGAAAAGGCGCTTATCTGCAATCTAAGTGTTTCTGCGTGCTGCGCCCGCCCAAAGAGTGCCCGGGTGAAAACGACAACGCAGGCATGTCGGGTGCCACTGTCTGCACCAGCACAGCAAGTTTTGAGCAAATATCTCCTTCCGTTCTGCCGCAATGGCAAGAAGCTTGTGCTTCTTCTCTGTTCGTCGCGGTCAATGGGAAAAGGCGCTTATCTGCAATCTAGGTGTTTCTGCGTGCTGCGCCCGCCCAAAGAGTGCGCGGGTGAAAACGACAACGCAGGCATGTCGGGTGCCACTGTCTGCACCAGCACAGCAAGTTTTGAGCAAATATTTCCTTCCGTTCGGCCGCAATGGCAAGAAGCTTGTGCATCTTCTCTGTTCGTCGCGGTCAATGGGAAAAGGCGCTTATCTGCAATCTAGGTGTTTCTGCGTGCTGCGCCCGCCCAAAGAGTGCCCGGGTGAAAACGAAAACGCAGGCATGTCGGGTGCCACTGTCTGCACCAGCACAGCAAGTTTTGAGCAAATATCTCCTTCCGTTCGGCCGCAATGGCAAGAAGCTTGTGCATCTTCTCTGTTCGTCGCGGTCAATGGGAAAAGGCGCTTATCTGCAATCTAGGTGTTTCTGCGTGCTGCGCCCGCCCAAAGAGTGCCCGGGTGAAAACGACAACGCAGGCATGTCGGGTGCCACTGTCTGCACCAGCACAGCAAGTTTTGAGCAAATATCTCCTTCCGTTCGGCCGCAATGGCAAGAAGCTTGTGCATATTCTCTGTTCGTCGCGGTCAATGGGAAAAGGCGCTTATCTGCAATCTAGGTGTTTCTGCGTGCTGCGCCCGCCCAAAGAGTGCCCGGGTGAAAACGACAACGCAGGCATGTCGGGTGCCACTGTCTGCACCAGCACAGCAAGTTTTGAGCAAATATCTCCTTCCGTTCTGCCACAATGGCAAGAAGCTTGTGCATCTTCTCTGTTCGTCGCGGTCAATGGGAAAAGGCGCTTATCTGCAATCTAAGTGTTTCTGCGTGCTGCGCCCGCCCAAAGAGTGCCCGGGTGAAAACGACAACGCAGGCATGTCGGGTGCCACTGTCTGCACCAGCACAGCAAGTTTTGAGCAAATATCTCCTTCCGTTCTGCCGCAATGGCAAGAAGCTTGTGCATCTTCTCTGTTCGTCGCGGTCAATGGGAAAAGGCGCTTATCTGCAATCTAAGTGTTTCTGCGTGCTGCGCCCGCCCAAAGAGTGCCCGGGTGAAAACGACAACGCAGGCATGTCGGGTGCCACTGTCTGCACCAGCACAGCAAGTTTTGAGCAAATATCTCCTTCCGTTCTGCCGCAATGGGAAGAAGCTTGTGCATCTTCTCTGTTCGTCGCGGTCAATGGGAAAAGGCGCTTATCTGCAATCTAGGTGTTTCTGCGTGCTGCGCCCGCCCAAAGAGTGCCCGGGTGAAAACGACATTGCATGCATGTCGGGTGCCACTGTCTGCACCAGCACAGCAAGTTTTGAGCAAATATCTCCTTCCTTTCGGCCGCAATGGCAAGAAGCTTGTGCATCTTCTCTGTTCGTCGCGGTCAATGGGAAAAGGCGCTTATCTGCAATCTAGGTGTTTCTGCGTGCTGCGCCCGCCCAAAGAGTGCCCGGGTGAAAACGACAACGCAGGCAAGTCGTGTGCCACTGTCTGCACCAGCACAGCAAGTTTTGAGCAAATATCTCCTTCCGTTCGGCCGCAATGGCAAGAAGCTTGTGCATCTTCTCTGTTCGTCGCGGTCAATGGGAAAAGGCGCTTATCTGCAATCTAGGTGTTTCTGCGGGCTGAGCCCGCCCAAAGAGTGCCCGGGTGAAAACGACAAGGCAGGCATGTCGGGTGCCACTGTCTGCACCAGCACAGCAAGTTTTGAGCAAATATCTCCTTCCGTTCGGCCGCAATGGCAAGAAGCTTGTGCATCTTCTCTGTTCGTCGCGGTCAATGGGAAAAGGCGCTTATCTGCAATCTAGGTGTTTCTGCGTGCTGCGCCCACCAAAAGAGTGCCCGGGTGAAAACGACAACTCAGGCATGTCGGGTGCCACTGTCTGCACCAGGACAGAAAGTTTTGAGCAAATATCTCCTTCCGTTCGGCCGCAATGGCAAGAAGCTTGTGCATCTTCTCTGTTCGTCGCGGTCAATGGGAAAAGGCGCTTATCTGCAATCTAAGTGTTTCTGCGTGCTGCGCCCGCCCAAAGAGTGCCCGGGTGAAAACGACAACGCAGGCATGTCGGGTGCCACTGTCTGCACCAGCACAGCAAGTTTTGAGCAAATATCTCCTTCCGTTCTGCCGCAATGGCAAGAAGCTTGTGCATCTTCTCTGTTCGTCGCGGTCAATGGGAAAAGACGCTTATCTGCAATCTAGGTGTTTCTGCGTGCTGCGCACGCCCAAAGAGTGCCCGGGTGAAAACGACAACTCAGGCATGTCATGTGCCACTGTCTGGACCAGCACAGCAAGTTTTGAGCAAATATCTCCTTCCGTTCGGCCGCAATGGAAAGAAGCTTGTGCATCTTCTCTGTTCGTCGCGGTCAATGGGAAAAGGCGCTTATCTGCAATCTAGGTGTTTCTGCGTGCTGCGCCCGCCCAAAGAGTGCCCGGGTGAAAACGACAACGCAGGCATGTCGGGTGCCACTGTCTGCACCAGCACAGCAAGTTTTGAGCAAATATCTCCTTCCGTTCGGCCGCAATGGCAAGAAGCTCGTGCATCTTCTCTGTTCGTCGCGGTCAAAGGGAAAAGGCGCTTATCTGCAATCTAGGTGTTTCTGCGTGCTACGCCCGCCCAAAGAGTGCCCGGTGAAAACGAAAACGCAGGCATGTCGGGTGCCACTGTCTGCACCAGCACAGCAAGTTTTGAGCAAATATCTCCTTCCGTTCGGCCGCAATGGCAAGAAGCTTGTGCATCTTCTCTGTTCGTCGCGGTCAATGGGAAAAGGCGCTTATCTGCAATCTAGGTGTTTCTGCGTGCTGCGCCCGCCCAAAGAGTGCCCGGGTGAAAACGACAACGCAGGCATGTCGGGTGCCACTGTCTGCACCAGCACAGCAAGTTTTGAGCAAATATCTCCTTCCGTTCGGCCGCAATGGCAAGAAGCTTGTGCATCTTCTCTGTTCGTCGCGGTCAATGGGAAAAGGCGCTTATCTGCAATCTAGGTGTTTCTGCGTGCTGCGCCCGCCCAAAGAGTGCCCGGGTGAAAACGACAACGCAGGCATGTCGGGTGCCACTGTCTGCACCAGCACAGCAAGTTTTGAGCAAATATCTCCTTCCGTTCGGCCGCAATGGCAAGAAGCTTGTGCATCTTCTCTGTTCGTCGCGGTCAATGGGAAAAGGCGCTTATCTGCAATCTAGGTGTTTCTGCGTGCTGCGCCCGCCCAAAGAGTGCCCGGGTGAAAACGACAACGCAGGCATGTCGGGTGCCACTGTCTGCACCAGCACAGCAAGTTTTGAGCAAATATCTCCTTCCGTTCTGCCACAATGGCAAGAAGCTTGTGCATCTTCTCTGTTCGTCGCGGTCAATGGGAAAATGCGCTTATCTGCAATCTAAGTGTTTCTGCGTGCTGCGCCCGCCCAAAGAGTGCCCGGGTGAAAACGACAACGCAGGCATGTCGGGTGCCACTGTCTGCACCAGCACAGCAAGTTTTGAGCAAATATCTCCTTCCGTTCTGCCGCAATGGCAAGAAGCTTGTGCATCTTCTCTGTTCGTCGCGGTCAATGGGAAAAGGCGCTTATCTGCAATCTAAGTGTTTCTGCGTGCTGCGCCCGCCCAAAGAGTGCCCGGGTGAAAACGACAACGCAGGCATGTCGGGTGCCACTGTCTGCACCAGCACAGCAAGTTTTGAGCAAATATCTCCTTCCGTTCGGCCGCAATGGCAAGAAGCTTGTGCATCTTCTCTGTTCGTCGCGGTCAATGGGAAAAGGCGCTTATCTGCAATCTAGGTGTTTCTGCGTTCTGCGCCCGCCCAAAGAGTGCCCGGGTGAAAACGACAACGCAGGCATGTCGGGTGCCACTGTCTGCACCAGCACAGCAAGTTTTGAGCAAATATTTCCTTCCGTTCGGCCGCAATGGCAAGAAGCTTGTGCATCTTCTCTGTTCGTCGCGGTCAATGGGAAAAGGCGCTTATCTGCAATCTAGGTGTTTCTGCGTGCTGCGCCCGCCCAAAGAGTGTCCGGGTGAAAACGACAACGCAGGCATGTCGGGTGCCACTGTCTGCACCAGCACAGCAAGTTTTGAGCAAATATCTCCTTCCGTTCGGCCGCAATGGCAAGAAGCTTATGCATCTTCTCTGTTCGTCGCGGTCAATGGGAAAAGGCGCTTATCTGCAATCTAAGTGTTTCTGCGTGCTGCGCCCGCCCAAAGAGTGCCCGGGTGAAAACGACAACGCAGGCATGTCGGGTGCCACTGTCTGCACCAGCACAGCAAGTTTTGAGCAAATATCTCCTTCCGTTCGGCCGCAATGGCAAGAAGCTCGTGCATCTTCTCTGTTCGTCGCGGTCAAAGGGAAAAGGCGCTTATCTGCAATCTAGGTGTTTCTGCGTGCTACGCCCGCCCAAAGAGTGCCCGGTGAAAACGAAAACGCAGGCATGTCGGGTGCCACTGTCTGCACCAGCACAGCAAGTTTTGAGCAAATATCTCCTTCCGTTCGGACGCAATGGCAAGAAGCTTGTGCATCTTCTCTGTTCGTCGCGGTCAATGGGAAAAGGCGCTTATCTGCAATCTAGGTGTTTCTGCGTGCTGCGCCCGCCCAAAGAGTGCCCGGGTGAAAACGACAACGCATGCAAGTCGTGTGCCACTGTCTGCACCAGCACAGCAAGTTTTGAGCAAATATCTCCTTCCGTTCGGCCGCAATGGCAAGAAGCTTGTGCATCTTCTCTGTTCGTCGCGGTCAATGGAAAAAGGCGCTTATCTGCAATCTAAGTGTTTCTGCGTGCTGCGCCCGCCCAAAGAGTGCCCGGGTGAAAACGACAACGCAGGCATGTCGGGTGCCACTGTCTGCACCAGCACAGCAAGTTTTGAGCAAATATCTCCTTCCGTTCTGCCACAATGGCAAGAAGCTTGTGCATCTTCTCTGTTCGTCGCGGTCAATGGGAAAAGGCGCTTATCTGCAATCTAAGTGTTTCTGCGTGCTGCGCCCGCCCAAAGAGTGCCCGGGTGAAAACGACAACGCAGGCATGTCGGGTGCCACTGTCTGCACCAGCACAGCAAGTTTTGAGCAAATATCTCCTTCCGTTCGGCCGCAATGGCAAGAAGCTTGTGCATCTTCTCTGTTCGTCGCGGTCAAGGGGAAAAGGCGCTTATCTGCAATCTAGGTGTTTCTGCGTGCTGCGCCCGCCCAAAGAGTGCCCGGGTGAAAACGACAACGCAGGCATGTCGGGTGCCACTGTCTGCACCAGCACAGCAAGTTTTGAGCAAATATCTCCTTCCGTTCGGCCGCAATGGCAAGAAGCTTGTGCATCTTCTCTGTTCGTCGCGGTCAATGGGAAAAGGCGCTTATCTGCAATCTAAGTGTTTCTGCGTGCTGCGCCCGCCCAAAGAGTGCCCGGGTGAAAACGACAACGCAGGCATGTCGGGTGCCACTGTCTGCACCAGCACAGCAAGTTTTGAGCAAATATCTCCTTCCGTTCGGCCGCAATGGCAAGAAGCTCGTGCATCTTCTCTGTTCGTCGCGGTCAAAGGGAAAAGGCGCTTATCTGCAATCTAGGTGTTTCTGCGTGCTACGCCCGCCCAAAGAGTGCCCGGTGAAAACGAAAACGCAGGCATGTCGGGTGCCACTGTCTGCACCAGCACAGCAAGTTTTGAGCAAATATCTCCTTCCGTTCGGACGCAATGGCAAGAAGCTTGTGCATCTTCTCTGTTCGTCGCGGTCAATGGGAAAAGGCGCTTATCTGCAATCTAGGTGTTTCTGCGTGCTGCGCCCGCCCAAAGAGTGCCCGGGTGAAAACGACAACGCATGCAAGTCGTGTGCCACTGTCTGCACCAGCACAGCAAGTTTTGAGCAAATATCTCCTTCCGTTCGGCCGCAATGGCAAGAAGCTTGTGCATCTTCTCTGTTCGTCGCGGTCAATGGGAAAAGGCGCTTATCTGCAATCTAAGTGTTTCTGCGTGCTGCGCCCGCCCAAAGAGTGCCCGGGTGAAAACGACAACGCAGGCATGTCGGGTGCCACTGTCTGCACCAGCACAGCAAGTTTTGAGCAAATATCTCCTTCCGTTCTGCCACAATGGCAAGAAGCTTGTGCATCTTCTCTGTTCGTCGCGGTCAATGGGAAAAGGCGCTTATCTGCAATCTAAGTGTTTCTGCGTGCTGCGCCCGCCCAAAGAGTGCCCGGGTGAAAACGACAACGCAGGCATGTCGGGTGCCACTGTCTGCACCAGCACAGCAAGTTTTGAGCAAATATCTCCTTCCGTTCTGCCGCAATGGGAAGAAGCTTGTGCATCTTCTCTGTTCGTCGCGGTCAATGGGAAAAGGCGCTTATCTGCAATCTAGGTGTTTCTGCGTGCTGCGCCCGCCCAAAGAGTGCGCGGGTGAAAACGACAACGCAGGCATGTCGGGTGCCACTGTCTGCACCAGCACAGCAAGTTTTGAGCAAATATCTCCTTCCGTTCGGCCGCAATGGCAAGAAGCTTGTGCATCTTCTCTGTTCGTCGCGGTCAATGGGAAAAGGCGCTTATCTGCAATCTAGGTGTTTCTGCGTGCTGCGCCCGCCCAAAGAGTGCCCGGGTGAAAACGACAACGCAGGCATGTCGGGTGCCACTGTCTGCACCAGCACAGCAAGTTTTGAGCAAATATCTCCTTCCGTTCTGCCGCAATGGCAAGAAGCTTGTGCTTCTTCTCTGTTCGTCGCGGTCAATGGGAAAAGGCGCTTATCTGCAATCTAGGTGTTTCTGCGTGCTGCGCCCGCCCAAAGAGTGCGCGGGTGAAAACGACAACGCAGGCATGTCGGGTGCCACTGTCTGCACCAGCACAGCAAGTTTTGAGCAAATATTTCCTTCCGTTCGGCCGCAATGGCAAGAAGCTTGTGCATCTTCTCTGTTCGTCGCGGTCAATGGGAAAAGGCGCTTATCTGCAATCTAGGTGTTTCTGCGTGCTGCGCCCGCCCAAAGAGTGCCCGGGTGAAAACGACAACGCAGGCATGTCGGGTGCCACTGTCTGCACCAGCACAGCAAGTTTTGAGCAAATATCTCCTTCCGTTCGGCCGCAATGGCAAGAAGCTTGTGCATCTTCTCTGTTCGTCGCGGTCAATGGGAAAAGGCGCTTATCTGCAATCTAGGTGTTTCTGCGTGCTGCGCCCGCCCAAAGAGTGCCCGGGTGAAAACGACAACGCAGGCATGTCGGGTGCCACTGTCTGCACCAGCACAGCAAGTTTTGAGCAAATATCTCCTTCCGTTCGGCCGCAATGGCAAGAAGCTTGTGCATCTTCTCTGTTCGTCGCGGTCAATGGGAAAAGGCGCTTATCTGCAATCTAGGTGTTTCTGCGTGCTGCGCCCGTCCAAAGAGTGCCCGGGTGAAAACGACAAGGCAGGCATGTCGGGTGCCACTGTCTGCACCAGCACAGCAAGTTTTGAGCAAATATCTCCTTCCGTTCGGCCGCAATGGCAAGAAGCTTGTGTGTCTTCTCTGTTCGTCGCGGTCAATGGGAAAAGGCGCTTATCTGCAATCTAGGTGTTTCTGCGTGCTGCGCCCGCCCAAAGAGTGCCCGGGTGAAAACGACAACGCAGGCATGTCAGGTGCCATTGTCTGCACCAGCACAGCAAGTTTTGAGCAAATATCTCCTTCCGTACGGCCGCAATGGCAAGAAGCTTGTGCATCTTCTGTGTTCGTCGCGGTCAATGGGAAAAGGCGCTTATCTGCAATCTAGGTGTTTCTGCGTGCTGCGCCCGCCCAAAGAGTGCCCGGGTGAAAACGACAACGCAGGCATGTCGGGTGCCACTGTCTGCACCAGCACAGCAAGTTTTGAGCAAATATCTCCTTCCGTTCGGACGCAATGGCAAGAAGCTTGTGCATCTTCTCTGTTCGTCGCGGTCAATGGGAAAAGGCGCTTATCTGCAATCTAGGTGTTTCTGCGTGCTGCGCCCGCCCAAAGAGTGCCCGGGTGAAAACGACAACGCAGGCATGTCGGGTGCCACTGTCTGCACCAGCACAGCAAGTTTTGAGCAAATATCTCCTTCCGTTCGGCCGCAATGGAAAGAAGCTTGTGCATCTTCTCTGTTCGTCGCGGTCAATGGGAAAAGGCGCTTATCTGCAATCTAGGTGTTTCTGCGTGCTGCGCCCGCCCAAAGAGTGCGCGGGTGAAAACGACAACGCAGGCATGTCGGGTGCCACTGTCTGCACCAGCACAGCAAGTTTTGAGCAAATATCTCCTTCCGTTCGGCCGCAATGGCAAGAAGCTTGTGCATCTTCTCTGTTCGTCGCGGTCAATGGGAAAAGGCGCTTATCTGCAATGTAGGTGTTTCTGCGGGCTGAGCCCGCCCAAAGAGTGCCCGGGTGAAAACGACAAGGCAGGCATGTCGGGTGCCACTGTCTGCACCAGCACAGCAAGTTTTGAGCAAATATCTCCTTCCGTTCGGCCGCAATGGCAAGAAGCTTGTGCATCTTCTCTGTTCGTCGCGGTCAATGGGAAAAGGCGCTTATCTGCAATCTAGGTGTTTCTGCGTGCTGCGCCCGCCAAAAGAGTGCCCGGGTGAAAACGACAACGCAGGCATGTCGGGTGCCACTGTCTGCACCAGGACAGAAAGTTTTGAGCAAATATCTCCTTCCGTTCGGCCGCAATGGCAAGAAGCTTGTGCATCTTCTCTGTTCGTCGCGGTCAAAGGGAAAAGGCGCTTATCTGCAATCTAAGTGTTTCTGCGTGCTGCGCCCGCCCAAAGAGTGCCCGGGTGAAAACGACAACGCAGGCATGTCGGGTGCCACTGTCTGCACCAGCACAGCAAGTTTTGAGCAAATATCTCCTTCCGTTCTGCCGCAATGGCAAGAAGCTTGTGCATCTTCTCTGTTCGTCGCGGTCAATGGGAAAAGACGCTTATCTGCAATCTAAGTGTTTCTGCGTGCTGCGCCCGCCAAAAGAGTGCCCGGGTGAAAACGACAACTCAGGCATGTCATGTGCCACTGTCTGGACCAGCACAGCAAGTTTTGAGCAAATATCTCCTTCCGTTCGGCCGCAATGGAAAGAAGCTTGTGCATCTTCTCTGTTCGTCGCGGTCAATGGGAAAAGGCGCTTATCTGCAATCTAGGTGTTTCTGCGTGCTGCGCCCGCCCAAAGAGTGCCCGGGTGAAAACGACAACGCAGGCATGTCGGGTTCCACTGTCTGCACCAGCACAGCAAGTTTTGAGCAAATATCTCCTTCCGTTCGGCCGCAATGGCAAGAAGCTTGTGCATCTTCTCTGTTCGTCGCTATCAATGGGAATAGGCGCTTATCTGCAATCTAGGTGTTTCTGCGTGCTGCGCCCGCCCAAAGAGTGCCCGGGTGAAAACGACAACGCAGACATGTCGGGTGCCACTGTCTGCACCAGCACAGCAAGTTTTGAGCAAATATCTCCTTCCGTTCTGCCGCAATGGGAAGAAGCTTGTGCATCTTCTCTGTTCGTCGCGGTCAATGGGAAAAGGCGCTTATCTGCAATCTAGGTGTTTCTGCGTGCTGCGCCCGCCCAAAGAGTGCGCGGGTGAAAACGACAACGCAGGCATGTCGGGTGCCACTGTCTGCACCAGCACAGCAAGTTTTGAGCAAATATCTCCTTCCGTTCGGCCGCAATGGCAAGAAGCTTGTGCATCTTCTCTGTTCGTCGCTATCAATGGGAATAGGCGCTTATCTGCAATCTAGGTGTTTCTGCGTGCTGCGCCCGCCCAAAGAGTGCCCGGGTGAAAACGACAACGCAGGCATGTCGGGTGCCACTGTCTGCACCAGCACAGCAAGTTTTGAGCAAATATCTCCTTCCGTTCTGCCGCAATGGGAAGAAGCTTGTGCATCTTCTCTGTTCGTCGCGGTCAATGGGAAAAGGCGCTTATCTGCAATCTAGGTGTTTCTGCGTGCTGCGCCCGCCCAAAGAGTGCGCGGGTGAAAACGACAACGCAGGCATGTCGGGTGCCACTGTCTGCACCAGCACAGCAAGTTTTGAGCAAATATCTCCTTCCGTTCGGCCGCAATGGCAAGAAGCTTGTGCATCTTCTCTGTTCGTCGCGGTCAATGGGAAAAGGCGCTTATCTGCAATCTAGGTGTTTCTGCGTGCTGCGCCCGCCCAAAGAGTGCCCGGGTGAAAACGACAACGCAGGCATGTCGGGTGCCACTGTCTGCACCAGCACAGCAAGTTTTGAGCAAATATCTCCTTCCGTTCTGCCGCAATGGCAAGAAGCTTGTGCTTCTTCTCTGTTCGTCGCGGTCAATGGGAAAAGGCGCTTATCTGCAATCTAGGTGTTTCTGCGTGCTGCGCCCGCCCAAAGAGTGCGCGGGTGAAAACGACAACGCAGGCATGTCGGGTGCCACTGTCTGCACCAGCACAGCAAGTTTTGAGCAAATATTTCCTTCCGTTCGGCCGCAATGGCAAGAAGCTTGTGCATCTTCTCTGTTCGTCGCGGTCAATGGGAAAAGGCGCTTATCTGCAATCTAGGTGTTTCTGCGTGCTGCGCCCGCCCAAAGAGTGCCCGGGTGAAAACGACAACGCAGGCATGTCGGGTGCCACTGTCTGCACCAGCACAGCAAGTTTTGAGCAAATATCTCCTTCCGTTCGGCCGCAATGGCAAGAAGCTTGTGCATCTTCTCTGTTCGTCGCGGTCAATGGGAAAAGGCGCTTATCTGCAATCTAGGTGTTTCTGCGTGCTGCGCCCGCCCAAAGAGTGCCCGGGTGAAAACGACAACGCAGGCATGTCGGGTGCCACTGTCTGCACCAGCACAGCAAGTTTTGAGCAAATATCTCCTTCCGTTCTGCCACAATGGCAAGAAGCTTGTGCATCTTCTCTGTTCGTCGCGGTCAATGGGAAAAGGCGCTTATCTGCAATCTAAGTGTTTCTGCGTGCTGCGCCCGCCCAAAGAGTGCCCGGGTGAAAACGACAACGCAGGCATGTCGGGTGCCACTGTCTGCACCAGCACAGCAAGTTTTGAGCAAATATCTCCTTCCGTTCGGCCGCAATGGCAAGAAGCTCGTGCATCTTCTCTGTTCGTCGCGGTCAATGGGAAAAGGCGCTTATCTGCAATTTAGGTGTTTCTGCGGGCTGAGCCCGCCCAAAGAGTGCCCGGGTGAAAACGACAAGGCAGGCATGTCGGGTGCCACTGTCTGCACCAGCACAGCAAGTTTTGAGCAAATATCTCCTTCCGTTCGGCCGCAATGGCAAGAAGCTTGTGCATCTTCTCTGTTCGTCGCGGTCAATGGGAAAAGACGCTTATCTGCAATCTAGGTGTTTCTGCGTGC
Source organism: Hyla sarda (assembly GCF_029499605.1). Lineage (NCBI taxonomy): Eukaryota > Metazoa > Chordata > Amphibia > Anura > Hylidae > Hyla > Hyla sarda. Next base: position 95,650 of record NW_026610384.1, on the reverse strand, counting down.
TGCGCCCGCCCAAAGAGTGCCCGGGTGAAAACGACAACTCAGGCATGTCATGTGCCACTGGACCAGCACAGCAAGTTTTGAGCAAATATCTCCTTCCGTTCGGCCGCAATGGAAAGAAGCTTGTGCATCTTCTCTGTTCGTCGCGGTCAATGGGAAAAGGCGCTTATCTGCAATCTAGGTGTTTCTGCGTGCTGCGCCCGCCCAAAGAGTGCCCGGGTGAAAACGACAACGCAGGCATGTCGGGTTCCACTGTCTGCACCAGCACAGCAAGTTTTGAGCAAATATCTCCTTCCGTTCGGCCGCAATGGCAAGAAGCTTGTGCATCTTCTCTGTTCGTCGCTATCAATGGGAATAGGCGCTTATCTGCAATCTAGGTGTTTCTGCGTGCTGCGCCCGCCCAAAGAGTGCCCGGGTGAAAACGACAACGCAGGCATGTCGGGTGCCACTGTCTGCACCAGCACAGCAAGTTTTGAGCAAATATCTCCTTCCGTTCTGCCGCAATGGGAAGAAGCTTGTGCATCTTCTCTGTTCGTCGCGGTCAATGGGAAAAGGCGCTTATCTGCAATCTAGGTGTTTCTGCGTGCTGCGCCCGCCCAAAGAGTGCGCGGGTGAAAACGACAAAGCAGGCATGTCGGGTGCCACTGTCTGCACCAGCACAGCAAGTTTTGAGCAAATATCTCCTTCCGTTCGGCCGCAATGGCAAGAAGCTTGTGCATCTTCTCTGTTCGTCGCGGTCAATGGGAAAAGGCGCTTATCTGCAATCTAGGTGTTTCTGCGTGCTGCGCCCGCCCAAAGAGTGCCCGGGTGAAAACGACAACGCAGGCATGTCGGGTGCCACTGTCTGCACCAGCACAGCAAGTTTTGAGCAAATATCTCCTTCCGTTCTGCCACAATGGCAAGAAGCTTGTGCATCTTCTCTGTTCGTCGCGGTCAATGGGAAAAGGCGCTTATCTGCAATCTAAGTGTTTCTGCGTGCTGCGCCCGCCCAAAGAGTGCCCGGGTGAAAACGACAACGCAGGCATGTCGGGTGCCACTGTCTGCACCAGCACAGCAAGTTTTGAGCAAATATCTCCTTCCGTTCTGCCGCAATGGCAAGAAGCTTGTGCTTCTTCTCTGTTCGTCGCGGTCAATGGGAAAAGGCGCTTATCTGCAATCTAGGTGTTTCTGCGTGCTGCGCCCGCCCAAAGAGTGCGCGGGTGAAAAGGACAACGCAGGCATGTCGGGTGCCACTGTCTGCACCAGCACAGCAAGTTTTGAGCAAATATTTCCTTCCGTTCGGCCGCAATGGCAAGAAGCTTGTGCATCTTCTCTGTTCGTCGCGGTCAATGGGAAAAGGCGCTTATCTGCAATCTAGGTGTTTCTGCGTGCTGCGCCCGCCCAAAGAGTGCCCGGGTGAAAACGACAACGCAGGCATGTCGGGTGCCACTGTCTGCACCAGCACAGCAAGTTTTGAGCAAATATCTCCTTCCGTTCGGCCGCAATGGCAAGAAGCTTGTGCATCTTCTCTGTTCGTCGCGGTCAATGGGAAAAGGCGCTTATCTGCAATCTAGGTGTTTCTGCGTGCTGCGCCCGCCCAAAGAGTGCCCGGGTGAAAACGACAACGCAGGCATGTCGGGTGCCACTGTCTGCACCAGCACAGCAAGTTTTGAGCAAATATCTCCTTCCGTTCGGCCGCAATGGCAAGAAGCTTGTGCATATTCTCTGTTCGTCGCGGTCAATGGGAAAAGGCGCTTATCTGCAATCTAGGTGTTTCTGCGTGCTGCGCCCGCCCAAAGAGTGCCCGGGTGAAAACGACAACGCAGGCATGTCGGGTGCCACTGTCTGCACCAGCACAGCAAGTTTTGAGCAAATATCTCCTTCCGTTCTGCCGCAATGGGAAGAAGCTTGTGCATCTTCTCTGTTCGTCGCGGTCAATGGGAAAAGGCGCTTATCTGCAATCTAGGTGTTTCTGCGTGCTGCGCCCGCCCAAAGAGTGCCCGGGTGAAAACGACATTGCATGCATGTCGGGTGCCACTGTCTGCACCAGCACAGCAAGTTTTGAGCAAATATCTCCTTCCTTTCGGCCGCAATGGCAAGAAGCTTGTGCATCTTCTCTGTTCGTCGCGGTCAATGGGAAAAGGCGCTTATCTGCAATCTAGGTGTTTCTGCGTGCTGCGCCCGCCCAAAGAGTGCCCGGGTGAAAACGACAACGCAGGCAAGTCGTGTGCCACTGTCTGCACCAGCACAGCAAGTTTTGAGCAAATATCTCCTTCCGTTCGGCCGCAATGGCAAGAAGCTTGTGCATCTTCTCTGTTCGTCGCGGTCAATGGGAAAAGGCGCTTATCTGCAATCTAGGTGTTTCTGCGGGCTGAGCCCGCCCAAAGAGTGCCCGGGTGAAAACGACAAGGCAGGCATGTCGGGTGCCACTGTCTGCACCAGCACAGCAAGTTTTGAGCAAATATCTCCTTCCGTTCGGCCGCAATGGCAAGAAGCTTGTGCATCTTCTCTGTTCGTCGCGGTCAATGGGAAAAGACGCTTATCTGCAATCTAGGTGTTTCTGCGTGCTGCGCCCGCCCAAAGAGTGCCCGGGTGAAAACGACAACTCAGGCATGTCATGTGCCACTGGACCAGCACAGCAAGTTTTGAGCAAATATCTCCTTCCGTTCGGCCGCAATGGAAAGAAGCTTGTGCATCTTCTCTGTTCGTCGCGGTCAATGGGAAAAGGCGCTTATCTGCAATCTAGGTGTTTCTGCGTGCTGCGCCCGCCCAAAGAGTGCCCGGGTGAAAACGACAACGCAGGCATGTCGGGTTCCACTGTCTGCACCAGCACAGCAAGTTTTGAGCAAATATCTCCTTCCGTTCGGCCGCAATGGCAAGAAGCTTGTGCATCTTCTCTGTTCGTCGCTATCAATGGGAATAGGCGCTTATCTGCAATCTAGGTGTTTCTGCGTGCTGCGCCCGCCCAAAGAGTGCCCGGGTGAAAACGACAACGCAGGCATGTCGGGTGCCACTGTCTGCACCAGCACAGCAAGTTTTGAGCAAATATCTCCTTCCGTTCTGCCGCAATGGGAAGAAGCTTGTGCATCTTCTCTGTTCGTCGCGGTCAATGGGAAAAGGCGCTTATCTGCAATCTAGGTGTTTCTGCGTGCTGCGCCCGCCCAAAGAGTGCGCGGGTGAAAACGACAAAGCAGGCATGTCGGGTGCGACTGTCTGCACCAGCACAGCAAGTTTTGAGCAAATATCTCCTTCCGTTCGGCCGCAATGGCAAGAAGCTTGTGCATCTTCTCTGTTCGTCGCGGTCAATGGGAAAAGGCGCTTATCTGCAATCTAGGTGTTTCTGCGTGCTGCGCCCGCCCAAAGAGTGCCCGGGTGAAAACGACAACGCAGGCATGTCGGGTGCCACTGTCTGCACCAGCACAGCAAGTTTTGAGCAAATATCTCCTTCCGTTCTGCCACAATGGCAAGAAGCTTGTGCATCTTCTCTGTTCGTCGCGGTCAATGGGAAAAGGCGCTTATCTGCAATCTAAGTGTTTCTGCGTGCTGCGCCCGCCCAAAGAGTGCCCGGGTGAAAACGACAACGCAGGCATGTCGGGTGCCACTGTCTGCACCAGCACAGCAAGTTTTGAGCAAATATCTCCTTCCGTTCTGCCGCAATGGCAAGAAGCTTGTGCTTCTTCTCTGTTCGTCGCGGTCAATGGGAAAAGGCGCTTATCTGCAATCTAGGTGTTTCTGCGTGCTGCGCCCGCCCAAAGAGTGCGCGGGTGAAAACGACAACGCAGGCATGTCGGGTGCCACTGTCTGCACCAGCACAGCAAGTTTTGAGCAAATATTTCCTTCCGTTCGGCCGCAATGGCAAGAAGCTTGTGCATCTTCTCTGTTCGTCGCGGTCAATGGGAAAAGGCGCTTATCTGCAATCTAGGTGTTTCTGCGTGCTGCGCCCGCCCAAAGAGTGCCCGGGTGAAAACGACAACGCAGGCATGTCGGGTGCCACTGTCTGCACCAGCACAGCAAGTTTTGAGCAAATATCTCCTTCCGTTCGGCCGCAATGGCAAGAAGCTTGTGCATCTTCTCTGTTCGTCGCGGTCAATGGGAAAAGGCGCTTATCTGCAATCTAGGTGTTTCTGCGTGCTGCGCCCGCCAAAAGAGTGCCCGGGTGAAAACGACAACGCAGGCATGTCGGGTGCCACTGTCTGCACCAGGACAGAAAGTTTTGAGCAAATATCTCCTTCCGTTCGGCCGCAATGGCAAGAAGCTTGTGCATCTTCTCTGTTCGTCGCGGTCAAAGGGAAAAGGCGCTTATCTGCAATCTAAGTGTTTCTGCGTGCTGCGCCCGCCCAAAGAGTGCCCGGGTGAAAACGACAACGCAGGCATGTCGGGTGCCACTGTCTGCACCAGCACAGCAAGTTTTGAGCAAATATCTCCTTCCGTTCTGCCGCAATGGCAAGAAGCTTGTGCATCTTCTCTGTTCGTCGCGGTCAATGGGAAAAGACGCTTATCTGCAATCTAAGTGTTTCTGCGTGCTGCGCCCGCCAAAAGAGTGCCCGGGTGAAAACGACAACTCAGGCATGTCATGTGCCACTGTCTGGACCAGCACAGCAAGTTTTGAGCAAATATCTCCTTCCGTTCGGCCGCAATGGAAAGAAGCTTGTGCATCTTCTCTGTTCGTCGCGGTCAATGGGAAAAGGCGCTTATCTGCAATCTAGGTGTTTCTGCGTGCTGCGCCCGCCCAAAGAGTGCCCGGGTGAAAACGACAACGCAGGCATGTCGGGTTCCACTGTCTGCACCAGCACAGCAAGTTTTGAGCAAATATCTCCTTCCGTTCGGCCGCAATGGCAAGAAGCTTGTGCATCTTCTCTGTTCGTCGCTATCAATGGGAATAGGCGCTTATCTGCAATCTAGGTGTTTCTGCGTGCTGCGCCCGCCCAAAGAGTGCCCGGGTGAAAACGACAACGCAGACATGTCGGGTGCCACTGTCTGCACCAGCACAGCAAGTTTTGAGCAAATATCTCCTTCCGTTCTGCCGCAATGGGAAGAAGCTTGTGCATCTTCTCTGTTCGTCGCGGTCAATGGGAAAAGGCGCTTATCTGCAATCTAGGTGTTTCTGCGTGCTGCGCCCGCCCAAAGAGTGCCCGGGTGAAAACGACAACGCAGGCATGTCGGGTGCCACTGTCTGCACCAGCACAGCAAGTTTTGAGCAAATATCTCCTTCCGTTCTGCCACAATGGCAAGAAGCTTGTGCATCTTCTCTGTTCGTCGCGGTCAATGGGAAAAGGCGCTTATCTGCAATCTAAGTGTTTCTGCGTGCTGCGCCCGCCCAAAGAGTGCCCGGGTGAAAACGACAACGCAGGCATGTCGGGTGCCACTGTCTGCACCAGCACAGCAAGTTTTGAGCAAATATCTCCTTCCGTTCTGCCGCAATGGCAAGAAGCTTGTGCTTCTTCTCTGTTCGTCGCGGTCAATGGGAAAAGGCGCTTATCTGCAATCTAGGTGTTTCTGCGTGCTGCGCCCGCCCAAAGAGTGCGCGGGTGAAAACGACAACGCAGGCATGTCGGGTGCCACTGTCTGCACCAGCACAGCAAGTTTTGAGCAAATATTTCCTTCCGTTCGGCCGCAATGGCAAGAAGCTTGTGCATCTTCTCTGTTCGTCGCGGTCAATGGGAAAAGGCGCTTATCTGCAATCTAGGTGTTTCTGCGTGCTGCGCCCGCCCAAAGAGTGCCCGGGTGAAAACGAAAACGCAGGCATGTCGGGTGCCACTGTCTGCACCAGCACAGCAAGTTTTGAGCAAATATCTCCTTCCGTTCGGCCGCAATGGCAAGAAGCTTGTGCATCTTCTCTGTTCGTCGCGGTCAATGGGAAAAGGCGCTTATCTGCAATCTAGGTGTTTCTGCGTGCTGCGCCCGCCCAAAGAGTGCCCGGGTGAAAACGACAACGCAGGCATGTCGGGTGCCACTGTCTGCACCAGCACAGCAAGTTTTGAGCAAATATCTCCTTCCGTTCGGCCGCAATGGCAAGAAGCTTGTGCATATTCTCTGTTCGTCGCGGTCAATGGGAAAAGGCGCTTATCTGCAATCTAGGTGTTTCTGCGTGCTGCGCCCGCCCAAAGAGTGCCCGGGTGAAAACGACAACGCAGGCATGTCGGGTGCCACTGTCTGCACCAGCACAGCAAGTTTTGAGCAAATATCTCCTTCCGTTCTGCCACAATGGCAAGAAGCTTGTGCATCTTCTCTGTTCGTCGCGGTCAATGGGAAAAGGCGCTTATCTGCAATCTAAGTGTTTCTGCGTGCTGCGCCCGCCCAAAGAGTGCCCGGGTGAAAACGACAACGCAGGCATGTCGGGTGCCACTGTCTGCACCAGCACAGCAAGTTTTGAGCAAATATCTCCTTCCGTTCTGCCGCAATGGCAAGAAGCTTGTGCATCTTCTCTGTTCGTCGCGGTCAATGGGAAAAGGCGCTTATCTGCAATCTAAGTGTTTCTGCGTGCTGCGCCCGCCCAAAGAGTGCCCGGGTGAAAACGACAACGCAGGCATGTCGGGTGCCACTGTCTGCACCAGCACAGCAAGTTTTGAGCAAATATCTCCTTCCGTTCTGCCGCAATGGGAAGAAGCTTGTGCATCTTCTCTGTTCGTCGCGGTCAATGGGAAAAGGCGCTTATCTGCAATCTAGGTGTTTCTGCGTGCTGCGCCCGCCCAAAGAGTGCCCGGGTGAAAACGACATTGCATGCATGTCGGGTGCCACTGTCTGCACCAGCACAGCAAGTTTTGAGCAAATATCTCCTTCCTTTCGGCCGCAATGGCAAGAAGCTTGTGCATCTTCTCTGTTCGTCGCGGTCAATGGGAAAAGGCGCTTATCTGCAATCTAGGTGTTTCTGCGTGCTGCGCCCGCCCAAAGAGTGCCCGGGTGAAAACGACAACGCAGGCAAGTCGTGTGCCACTGTCTGCACCAGCACAGCAAGTTTTGAGCAAATATCTCCTTCCGTTCGGCCGCAGTGGCAAGAAGCTTGTGCATCTTCTCTGTTCGTCGCGGTCAATGGGAAAAGGCGCTTATCTGCAATCTAGGTGTTTCTGCGTGCTGCGCCCGCCAAAAGAGTGCCCGGGTGAAAACGACAACTCAGGCATGTCGGGTGCCACTGTCTGCACCAGGACAGAAAGGTTTGAGCAAATATCTCCTTCCGTTCGGCCGCAATGGCAAGAAGCTTGTGCATCTTCTCTGTTCGTCGCGGTCAATGGGAAAAGGCGCTTATCTGCAATCTAAGTGTTTCTGCGTGCTGCGCCCGCCCAAAGAGTGCCCGGGTGAAAACGACAACGCAGGCATGTCGGGTGCCACTGTCTGCACCAGCACAGCAAGTTTTGAGCAAATATCTCCTTCCGTTCTGCCGCAATGGCAAGAAGCTTGTGCATCTTCTCTGTTCGTCGCGGTCAATGGGAAAAGACGCTTATCTGCAATCTAGGTGTTTCTGCGTGCTGCGCACGCCCAAAGAGTGCCCGGGTGAAAACGACAACTCAGGCATGTCATGTGCCACTGTCTGGACCAGCACAGCAAGTTTTGAGCAAATATCTCCTTCCGTTCGGCCGCAATGGAAAGAAGCTTGTGCATCTTCTCTGTTCGTCGCGGTCAATGGGAAAAGGCGCTTATCTGCAATCTAGGTGTTTCTGCGTGCTGCGCCCGCCCAAAGAGTGCCCGGGTGAAAACGACATTGCATGCATGTCGGGTGCCACTGTCTGCACCAGCACAGCAAGTTTTGAGCAAATATCTCCTTCCGTTCTGCCGCAATGGCAAGAAGCTTGTGCATCTTCTCTGTTCGTCGCGGTCAATGGGAAAAGGCGCTTATCTGCAATCTAAGTGTTTCTGCGTGCTGCGCCCGCCCAAAGAGTGCCCGGGTGAAAACGACAACGCAGGCATGTCGGGTGCCACTGTCTGCACCAGCACAGCAAGTTTTGAGCAAATATCTCCTTCCGTTCTGCCGCAATGGCAAGAAGCTTGTGCATCTTCTCTGTTCGTCGCGGTCAATGGGAAAAGGCGCTTATCTGCAATCTAGGTGTTTCTGCGTGCTGCGCCCGCCCAAAGAGTGCGCGGGTGAAAACGACAACGCAGGCATGTCGGGTGCCACTGTCTGCACCAGCACAGCAAGTTTTGAGCAAATATTTCCTTCCGTTCGGCCGCAATGGCAAGAAGCTTGTGCATCTTCTCTGTTCGTCGCGGTCAATGGGAAAAGGCGCTTATCTGCAATCTAGGTGTTTCTGCGTGCTGCGCCCGCCCAAAGAGTGCCCGGGTGAAAACGACAACGCAGGCATGTCGGGTGCCACTGTCTGCACCAGCACAGCAAGTTTTGAGCAAATATCTCCTTCCGTTCGGCCGCAATGGCAAGAAGCTTATGCATCTTCTCTGTTCGTCGCGGTCAATGGGAAAAGGCGCTTATCTGCAATCTAGGTGTTTCTGCGTGCTGCGCCCGCCCAAAGAGTGCCCGGGTGAAAACGACAACGCAGGCATGTCGGGTGCCACTGTCTGCACCAGCACAGCAAGTTTTGAGCAAATATCTCCTTCCGTTCGGCCGCAATGGCAAGAAGCTCGTGCATCTTCTCTGTTCGTCGCGGTCAAAGGGAAAAGGCGCTTATCTGCAATCTAGGTGTTTCTGCGTGCTACGCCCGCCCAAAGAGTGCCCGGTGAAAACGAAAACGCAGGCATGTCGGGTGCCACTGTCTGCACCAGCACAGCAAGTTTTGAGCAAATATCTCCTTCCGTTCGGCCGCAATGGCAAGAAGCTTGTGCATCTTCTCTGTTCGTCGCGGTCAATGGGAAAAGGCGCTTATCTGCAATCTAGGTGTTTCTGCGGGCTGAGCCCGCCCAAAGAGTGCCCGGGTGAAAACGACAAGGCAGGCATGTCGGGTGCCACTGTCTGCACCAGCACAGCAAGTTTTGAGCAAATATCTCCTTCCGTTCGGCCGCAATGGCAAGAAGCTTGTGCATCTTCTCTGTTCGTCGCGGTCAATGGGAAAAGGCGCTTATCTGCAATCTAAGTGTTTCTGCGTGCTGCGCCCGCCCAAAGAGTGCCCGGGTGAAAACGACAACGCAGGCATGTCGGGTGCCACTGTCTGCACCAGCACAGCAAGTTTTGAGCAAATATCTCCTTCCGTTCGGCCGCAATGGCAAGAAGCTCGTGCATCTTCTCTGTTCGTCGCGGTCAAAGGGAAAAGGCGCTTATCTGCAATCTAGGTGTTTCTGCGTGCTACGCCCGCCCAAAGAGTGCCCGGTGAAAACGAAAACGCAGGCATGTCGGGTGCCACTGTCTGCACCAGCACAGCAAGTTTTGAGCAAATATCTCCTTCCGTTCGGACGCAATGGCAAGAAGCTTGTGCATCTTCTCTGTTCGTCGCGGTCAATGGGAAAAGGCGCTTATCTGCAATCTAGGTGTTTCTGCGTGCTGCGCCCGCCCAAAGAGTGCCCGGGTGAAAACGACAACGCATGCAAGTCGTGTGCCACTGTCTGCACCAGCACAGCAAGTTTTGAGCAAATATCTCCTTCCGTTCGGCCGCAATGGCAAGAAGCTTGTGCATCTTCTCTGTTCGTCGCGGTCAAGGGGAAAAGGCGCTTATCTGCAATCTAGGTGTTTCTGCGTGCTGCGCCCGCCCAAAGAGTGCCCGGGTGAAAACGACAACGCAGGCAAGTCGTGTGCCACTGTCTGCACCAGCACAGCAAGTTTTGAGCAAATATCTCCTTCCGTTCGGCCGCAATGGCAAGAAGCTTGTGCATCTTCTCTGTTCGTCGCGGTCAATGGGAAAAGGCGCTTATCTGCAATGTAGGTGTTTCTGCGGGCTGAGCCCGCCCAAAGAGTGCCCGGGTGAAAACGACAAGGCAGGCATGTCGGGTGCCACTGTCTGCACCAGCACAGCAAGTTTTGAGCAAATATCTCCTTCCGTTCGGCCGCAATGGCAAGAAGCTTGTGCATCTTCTCTGTTCGTCGCGGTCAATGGGAAAAGGCGCTTATCTGCAATCTAGGTGTTTCTGCGTGCTGCGCCCGCCAAAAGAGTGCCCGGGTGAAAACGACAACGCAGGCATGTCGGGTGCCACTGTCTGCACCAGGACAGAAAGTTTTGAGCAAATATCTCCTTCCGTTCGGCCGCAATGGCAAGAAGCTTGTGCATCTTCTCTGTTCGTCGCGGTCAAAGGGAAAAGGCGCTTATCTGCAATCTAAGTGTTTCTGCGTGCTGCGCCCGCCCAAAGAGTGCCCGGGTGAAAACGACAACGCAGGCATGTCGGGTGCCACTGTCTGCACCAGCACAGCAAGTTTTGAGCAAATATCTCCTTCCGTTCTGCCGCAATGGCAAGAAGCTTGTGCATCTTCTCTGTTCGTCGCGGTCAATGGGAAAAGACGCTTATCTGCAATCTAAGTGTTTCTGCGTGCTGCGCCCGCCAAAAGAGTGCCCGGGTGAAAACGACAACTCAGGCATGTCATGTGCCACTGTCTGGACCAGCACAGCAAGTTTTGAGCAAATATCTCCTTCCGTTCGGCCGCAATGGAAAGAAGCTTGTGCATCTTCTCTGTTCGTCGCGGTCAATGGGAAAAGGCGCTTATCTGCAATCTAGGTGTTTCTGCGTGCTGCGCCCGCCCAAAGAGTGCCCGGGTGAAAACGACAACGCAGGCATGTCGGGTTCCACTGTCTGCACCAGCACAGCAAGTTTTGAGCAAATATCTCCTTCCGTTCGGCCGCAATGGCAAGAAGCTTGTGCATCTTCTCTGTTCGTCGCTATCAATGGGAATAGGCGCTTATCTGCAATCTAGGTGTTTCTGCGTGCTGCGCCCGCCCAAAGAGTGCCCGGGTGAAAACGACAACGCAGGCATGTCGGGTGCCACTGTCTGCACCAGCACAGCAAGTTTTGAGCAAATATCTCCTTCCGTTCTGCCGCAATGGGAAGAAGCTTGTGCATCTTCTCTGTTCGTCGCGGTCAATGGGAAAAGGCGCTTATCTGCAATCTAGGTGTTTCTGCGTGCTGCGCCCGCCCAAAGAGTGCGCGGGTGAAAACGACAAAGCAGGCATGTCGGGTGCCACTGTCTGCACCAGCACAGCAAGTTTTGAGCAAATATCTCCTTCCGTTCGGCCGCAATGGCAAGAAGCTTGTGCATCTTCTCTGTTCGTCGCGGTCAATGGGAAAAGGCGCTTATCTGCAATCTAGGTGTTTCTGCGTGCTGCGCCCGCCCAAAGAGTGCCCGGGTGAAAACGACAACGCAGGCATGTCGGGTGCCACTGTCTGCACCAGCACAGCAAGTTTTGAGCAAATATCTCCTTCCGTTCGGCCGCAATGGCAAGAAGCTTGTGCATATTCTCTGTTCGTCGCGGTCAATGGGAAAAGGCGCTTATCTGCAATCTAGGTGTTTCTGCGTGCTGCGCCCGCCCAAAGAGTGCCCGGGTGAAAACGACAACGCAGGCATGTCGGGTGCCACTGTCTGCACCAGCACAGCAAGTTTTGAGCAAATATCTCCTTCCGTTCTGCCGCAATGGGAAGAAGCTTGTGCATCTTCTCTGTTCGTCGCGGTCAATGGGAAAAGGCGCTTATCTGCAATCTAGGTGTTTCTGCGTGCTGCGCCCGCCCAAAGAGTGCCCGGGTGAAAACGACATTGCATGCATGTCGGGTGCCACTGTCTGCACCAGCACAGCAAGTTTTGAGCAAATATCTCCTTCCTTTCGGCCGCAATGGCAAGAAGCTTGTGCATCTTCTCTGTTCGTCGCGGTCAATGGGAAAAGGCGCTTATCTGCAATCTAGGTGTTTCTGCGTGCTGCGCCCGCCCAAAGAGTGCCCGGGTGAAAACGACAACGCAGGCAAGTCGTGTGCCACTGTCTGCACCAGCACAGCAAGTTTTGAGCAAATATCTCCTTCCGTTCGGCCGCAATGGCAAGAAGCTTGTGCATCTTCTCTGTTCGTCGCGGTCAATGGGAAAAGGCGCTTATCTGCAATCTAGGTGTTTCTGCGGGCTGAGCCCGCCCAAAGAGTGCCCGGGTGAAAACGACAAGGCAGGCATGTCGGGTGCCACTGTCTGCACCAGCACAGCAAGTTTTGAGCAAATATCTCCTTCCGTTCGGCCGCAATGGCAAGAAGCTTGTGCATCTTCTCTGTTCGTCGCGGTCAATGGGAAAAGACGCTTATCTGCAATCTAGGTGTTTCTGCGTGCTGCGCCCGCCCAAAGAGTGCCCGGGTGAAAACGACAACTCAGGCATGTCATGTGCCACTGGACCAGCACAGCAAGTTTTGAGCAAATATCTCCTTCCGTTCGGCCGCAATGGAAAGAAGCTTGTGCATCTTCTCTGTTCGTCGCGGTCAATGGGAAAAGGCGCTTATCTGCAATCTAGGTGTTTCTGCGTGCTGCGCCCGCCCAAAGAGTGCCCGGGTGAAAACGACAACGCAGGCATGTCGGGTTCCACTGTCTGCACCAGCACAGCAAGTTTTGAGCAAATATCTCCTTCCGTTCGGCCGCAATGGCAAGAAGCTTGTGCATCTTCTCTGTTCGTCGCTATCAATGGGAATAGGCGCTTATCTGCAATCTAGGTGTTTCTGCGTGCTGCGCCCGCCCAAAGAGTGCCCGGGTGAAAACGACAACGCAGGCATGTCGGGTGCCACTGTCTGCACCAGCACATCAAGTTTTGAGCAAATATCTCCTTCCGTTCTGCCGCAATGGGAAGAAGCTTGTGCATCTTCTCTGTTCGTCGCGGTCAATGGGAAAAGGCGCTTATCTGCAATCTAGGTGTTTCTGCGTGCTGCGCCCGCCCAAAGAGTGCGCGGGTGAAAACGACAAAGCAGGCATGTCGGGTGCCACTGTCTGCACCAGCACAGCAAGTTTTGAGCAAATATCTCCTTCCGTTCGGCCGCAATGGCAAGAAGCTTGTGCATCTTCTCTGTTCGTCGCGGTCAATGGGAAAAGGCGCTTATCTGCAATCTAGGTGTTTCTGCGTGCTGCGCCCGCCCAAAGAGTGCCCGGGTGAAAACGACAACGCAGGCATGTCGGGTGCCACTGTCTGCACCAGCACAGCAAGTTTTGAGCAAATATCTCCTTCCGTTCTGCCACAATGGCAAGAAGCTTGTGCATCTTCTCTGTTCGTCGCGGTCAATGGGAAAAGGCGCTTATCTGCAATCTAAGTGTTTCTGCGTGCTGCGCCCGCCCAAAGAGTGCCCGGGTGAAAACGACAACGCAGGCATGTCGGGTGCCACTGTCTGCACCAGCACAGCAAGTTTTGAGCAAATATCTCCTTCCGTTCTGCCGCAATGGCAAGAAGCTTGTGCTTCTTCTCTGTTCGTCGCGGTCAATGGGAAAAGGCGCTTATCTGCAATCTAGGTGTTTCTGCGTGCTGCGCCCGCCCAAAGAGTGCGCGGGTGAAAACGACAACGCAGGCATGTCGGGTGCCACTGTCTGCACCAGCACAGCAAGTTTTGAGCAAATATTTCCTTCCGTTCGGCCGCAATGGCAAGAAGCTTGTGCATCTTCTCTGTTCGTCGCGGTCAATGGGAAAAGGCGCTTATCTGCAATCTAGGTGTTTCTGCGTGCTGCGCCCGCCCAAAGAGTGCCCGGGTGAAAACGACAACGCAGGCATGTCGGGTGCCACTGTCTGCACCAGCACAGCAAGTTTTGAGCAAATATCTCCTTCCGTTCGGCCGCAATGGCAAGAAGCTTGTGCATCTTCTCTGTTCGTCGCGGTCAATGGGAAAAGGCGCTTATCTGCAATCTAGGTGTTTCTGCGTGCTGCGCCCGCCCAAAGAGTGCCCGGGTGAAAACGACAACGCAGGCATGTCGGGTGCCACTGTCTGCACCAGCACAGCAAGTTTTGAGCAAATATCTCCTTCCGTTCGGCCGCAATGGCAAGAAGCTTGTGCATATTCTCTGTTCGTCGCGGTCAATGGGAAAAGGCGCTTATCTGCAATCTAGGTGTTTCTGCGTGCTGCGCCCGCCCAAAGAGTGCCCGGGTGAAAACGACAACGCAGGCATGTCGGGTGCCACTGTCTGCACCAGCACAGCAAGTTTTGAGCAAATATCTCCTTCCGTTCTGCCACAATGGCAAGAAGCTTGTGCATCTTCTCTGTTCGTCGCGGTCAATGGGAAAAGGCGCTTATCTGCAATCTAAGTGTTTCTGCGTGCTGCGCCCGCCCAAAGAGTGCCCGGGTGAAAACGACAACGCAGGCATGTCGGGTGCCACTGTCTGCACCAGCACAGCAAGTTTTGAGCAAATATCTCCTTCCGTTCTGCCGCAATGGCAAGAAGCTTGTGCATCTTCTCTGTTCGTCGCGGTCAATGGGAAAAGGCGCTTATCTGCAATCTAAGTGTTTCTGCGTGCTGCGCCCGCCCAAAGAGTGCCCGGGTGAAAACGACAACGCAGGCATGTCGGGTGCCACTGTCTGCACCAGCACAGCAAGTTTTGAGCAAATATCTCCTTCCGTTCTGCCGCAATGGGAAGAAGCTTGTGCATCTTCTCTGTTCGTCGCGGTCAATGGGAAAAGGCGCTTATCTGCAATCTAGGTGTTTCTGCGTGCTGCGCCCGCCCAAAGAGTGCCCGGGTGAAAACGACATTGCATGCATGTCGGGTGCCACTGTCTGCACCAGCACAGCAAGTTTTGAGCAAATATCTCCTTCCTTTCGGCCGCAATGGCAAGAAGCTTGTGCATCTTCTCTGTTCGTCGCGGTCAATGGGAAAAGGCGCTTATCTGCAATCTAGGTGTTTCTGCGTGCTGCGCCCGCCCAAAGAGTGCCCGGGTGAAAACGACAACGCAGGCAAGTCGTGTGCCACTGTCTGCACCAGCACAGCAAGTTTTGAGCAAATATCTCCTTCCGTTCGGCCGCAATGGCAAGAAGCTTGTGCATCTTCTCTGTTCGTCGCGGTCAATGGGAAAAGGCGCTTATCTGCAATCTAGGTGTTTCTGCGGGCTGAGCCCGCCCAAAGAGTGCCCGGGTGAAAACGACAAGGCAGGCATGTCGTGTGCCACTGTCTGCACCAGCACAGCAAGTTTTGAGCAAATATCTCCTTCCGTTCGGCCGCAATGGCAAGAAGCTTGTGCATCTTCTCTGTTCGTCGCGGTCAATGGGAAAAGGCGCTTATCTGCAATCTAGGTGTTTCTGCGTGCTGCGCCCGCCAAAAGAGTGCCCGGGTGAAAACGACAACTCAGGCATGTCGGGTGCCACTGTCTGCACCAGGACAGAAAGTTTTGAGCAAATATCTCCTTCCGTTCGGCCGCAATGGCAAGAAGCTTGTGCATCTTCTCTGTTCGTCGCGGTCAATGGGAAAAGGCGCTTATCTGCAATCTAAGTGTTTCTGCGTGCTGCGCCCGCCCAAAGAGTGCCCGGGTGAAAACGACAACGCAGGCATGTCGGGTGCCACTGTCTGCACCAGCACAGCAAGTTTTGAGCAAATATCTCCTTCCGTTCTGCCGCAATGGCAAGAAGCTTGTGCATCTTCTCTGTTCGTCGCGGTCAATGGGAAAAGACGCTTATCTGCAATCTAGGTGTTTCTGCGTGCTGCGCACGCCCAAAGAGTGCCCGGGTGAAAACGACAACTCAGGCATGTCATGTGCCACTGTCTGGACCAGCACAGCAAGTTTTGAGCAAATATCTCCTTCCGTTCGGCCGCAATGGAAAGAAGCTTGTGCATCTTCTCTGTTCGTCGCGGTCAATGGGAAAAGGCGCTTATCTGCAATCTAGGTGTTTCTGCGTGCTGCGCCCGCCCAAAGAGTGCCCGGGTGAAAACGACATTGCATGCATGTCGGGTGCCACTGTCTGCACCAGCACAGCAAGTTTTGAGCAAATATCTCCTTCCGTTCTGCCGCAATGGCAAGAAGCTTGTGCATCTTCTCTGTTCGTCGCGGTCAATGGGAAAAGGCGCTTATCTGCAATCTAAGTGTTTCTGCGTGCTGCGCCCGCCCAAAGAGTGCCCGGGTGAAAACGACAACGCAGGCATGTCGGGTGCCACTGTCTGCACCAGCACAGCAAGTTTTGAGCAAATATCTCCTTCCGTTCTGCCGCAATGGCAAGAAGCTTGTGCATCTTCTCTGTTCGTCGCGGTCAATGGGAAAAGGCGCTTATCTGCAATCTAGGTGTTTCTGCGTGCTGCGCCCGCCCAAAGAGTGCGCGGGTGAAAACGACAACGCAGGCATGTCGGGTGCCACTGTCTGCACCAGCACAGCAAGTTTTGAGCAAATATTTCCTTCCATTCGGCCGCAATGGCAAGAAGCTTGTGCATCTTCTCTGTTCGTCGCGGTCAATGGGAAAAGGCGCTTATCTGCAATCTAGGTGTTTCTGCGTGCTGCGCCCGCCCAAAGAGTGCCCGGGTGAAAACGACAACGCAGGCATGTCGGGTGCCACTGTCTGCACCAGCACAGCAAGTTTTGAGCAAATATCTCCTTCCGTTCGGCCGCAATGGCAAGAAGCTTATGCATCTTCTCTGTTCGTCGCGGTCAATGGGAAAAGGCGCTTATCTGCAATCTAGGTGTTTCTGCGTGCTGCGCCCGCCCAAAGAGTGCCCGGGTGAAAACGACAACGCAGGCATGTCGGGTGCCACTGTCTGCACCAGCACAGCAAGTTTTGAGCAAATATCTCCTTCCGTTCGGCCGCAATGGCAAGAAGCTCGTGCATCTTCTCTGTTCGTCGCGGTCAAAGGGAAAAGGCGCTTATCTGCAATCTAGGTGTTTCTGCGTGCTACGCCCGCCCAAAGAGTGCCCGGTGAAAACGAAAACGCAGGCATGTCGGGTGCCACTGTCTGCACCAGCACAGCAAGTTTTGAGCAAATATCTCCTTCCGTTCGGCCGCAATGGCAAGAAGCTTGTGCATCTTCTCTGTTCGTCGCGGTCAATGGGAAAAGGCGCTTATCTGCAATCTAGGTGTTTCTGCGGGCTGAGCCCGCCCAAAGAGTGCCCGGGTGAAAACGACAAGGCAGGCATGTCGGGTGCCACTGTCTGCACCAGCACAGCAAGTTTTGAGCAAATATCTCCTTCCGTTCGGCCGCAATGGCAAGAAGCTTGTGCATCTTCTCTGTTCGTCGCGGTCAATGGGAAAAGGCGCTTATCTGCAATCTAAGTGTTTCTGCGTGCTGCGCCCGCCCAAAGAGTGCCCGGGTGAAAACGACAACGCAGGCATGTCGGGTGCCACTGTCTGCACCAGCACAGCAAGTTTTGAGCAAATATCTCCTTCCGTTCGGCCGCAATGGCAAGAAGCTCGTGCATCTTCTCTGTTCGTCGCGGTCAAAGGGAAAAGGCGCTTATCTGCAATCTAGGTGTTTCTGCGTGCTACGCCCGCCCAAAGAGTGCCCGGTGAAAACGAAAACGCAGGCATGTCGGGTGCCACTGTCTGCACCAGCACAGCAAGTTTTGAGCAAATATCTCCTTCCGTTCGGACGCAATGGCAAGAAGCTTGTGCATCTTCTCTGTTCGTCGCGGTCAATGGGAAAAGGCGCTTATCTGCAATCTAGGTGTTTCTGCGTGCTGCGCCCGCCCAAAGAGTGCCCGGGTGAAAACGACAACGCATGCAAGTCGTGTGCCACTGTCTGCACCAGCACAGCAAGTTTTGAGCAAATATCTCCTTCCGTTCGGCCGCAATGGCAAGAAGCTTGTGCATCTTCTCTGTTCGTCGCGGTCAAGGGGAAAAGGCGCTTATCTGCAATCTAGGTGTTTCTGCGTGCTGCGCCCGCCCAAAGAGTGCCCGGGTGAAAACGACAACGCAGGCAAGTCGTGTGCCACTGTCTGCACCAGCACAGCAAGTTTTGAGCAAATATCTCCTTCCGTTCGGCCGCAATGGCAAGAAGCTTGTGCATCTTCTCTGTTCGTCGCGGTCAATGGGAAAAGGCGCTTATCTGCAATGTAGGTGTTTCTGCGGGCTGAGCCCGCCCAAAGAGTGCCCGGGTGAAAACGACAAGGCAGGCATGTCGGGTGCCACTGTCTGCACCAGCACAGCAAGTTTTGAGCAAATATCTCCTTCCGTTCGGCCGCAATGGCAAGAAGCTTGTGCATCTTCTCTGTTCGTCGCGGTCAATGGGAAAAGGCGCTTATCTGCAATCTAGGTGTTTCTGCGTGCTGCGCCCGCCAAAAGAGTGCCCGGGTGAAAACGACAACGCAGGCATGTCGGGTGCCACTGTCTGCACCAGGACAGAAAGTTTTGAGCAAATATCTCCTTCCGTTCGGCCGCAATGGCAAGAAGCTTGTGCATCTTCTCTGTTCGTCGCGGTCAAAGGGAAAAGGCGCTTATCTGCAATCTAAGTGTTTCTGCGTGCTGCGCCCGCCCAAAGAGTGCCCGGGTGAAAACGACAACGCAGGCATGTCGGGTGCCACTGTCTGCACCAGCACAGCAAGTTTTGAGCAAATATCTCCTTCCGTTCTGCCGCAATGGCAAGAAGCTTGTGCATCTTCTCTGTTCGTCGCGGTCAATGGGAAAAGACGCTTATCTGCAATCTAAGTGTTTCTGCGTGCTGCGCCCGCCAAAAGAGTGCCCGGGTGAAAACGACAACTCAGGCATGTCATGTGCCACTGTCTGGACCAGCACAGCAAGTTTTGAGCAAATATCTCCTTCCGTTCGGCCGCAATGGAAAGAAGCTTGTGCATCTTCTCTGTTCGTCGCGGTCAATGGGAAAAGGCGCTTATCTGCAATCTAGGTGTTTCTGCGTGCTGCGCCCGCCCAAAGAGTGCCCGGGTGAAAACGACAACGCAGGCATGTCGGGTTCCACTGTCTGCACCAGCACAGCAAGTTTTGAGCAAATATCTCCTTCCGTTCGGCCGCAATGGCAAGAAGCTTGTGCATCTTCTCTGTTCGTCGCTATCAATGGGAATAGGCGCTTATCTGCAATCTAGGTGTTTCTGCGTGCTGCGCCCGCCCAAAGAGTGCCCGGGTGAAAACGACAACGCAGACATGTCGGGTGCCACTGTCTGCACCAGCACAGCAAGTTTTGAGCAAATATCTCCTTCCGTTCTGCCGCAATGGGAAGAAGCTTGTGCATCTTCTCTGTTCGTCGCGGTCAATGGGAAAAGGCGCTCATCTGCAATCTAGGTGTTTCTGCGTGCTGCGCCCGCCCAAAGAGTGCGCGGGTGAAAACGACAACGCAGGCATGTCGGGTGCCACTGTCTGCACCAGCACAGCAAGTTTTGAGCAAATATCTCCTTCCGTTCGGCCGCAATGGCAAGAAGCTTGTGCATCTTCTCTGTTCGTCGCGGTCAATGGGAAAAGGCGCTTATCTGCAATCTAGGTGTTTCTGCGTGCTGCGCCCGCCCAAAGAGTGCCCGGGTGAAAACGACAACGCAGGCATGTCGGGTGCCACTGTCTGCACCAGCACAGCAAGTTTTGAGCAAATATCTCCTTCCGTTCTGCCACAATGGCAAGAAGCTTGTGCATCTTCTCTGTGCGTCGCGGTCAATGGGAAAAGGCGCTTATCTGCAATCTAAGTGTTTCTGCGTGCTGCGCCCGCCCAAAGAGTGCCCGGGTGAAAACGACAACGCAGGCATGTCGGGTGCCACTGTCTGCACCAGCACAGCAAGTTTTGAGCAAATATCTCCTTCCGTTCTGCCGCAATGGCAAGAAGCTTGTGCTTCTTCTCTGTTCGTCGCGGTCAATGGGAAAAGGCGCTTATCTGCAATCTAGGTGTTTCTGCGTGCTGCGCCCGCCCAAAGAGTGCGCGGGTGAAAACGACAACGCAGGCATGTCGGGTGCCACTGTCTGCACCAGCACAGCAAGTTTTGAGCAAATATTTCCTTCCGTTCGGCCGCAATGGCAAGAAGCTTGTGCATCTTCTCTGTTCGTCGCGGTCAATGGGAAAAGGCGCTTATCTGCAATGTAGGTGTTTCTGCGGGCTGAGCCCGCCCAAAGAGTGCCCGGGTGAAAACGACAAGGCAGGCATGTCGGGTGCCACTGTCTGCACCAGCACAGCAAGTTTTGAGCAAATATCTCCTTCCGTTCGGCCGCAATGGCAAGAAGCTTGTGCATCTTCTCTGTTCGTCGCGGTCAATGGGAAAAGGCGCTTATCTGCAATCTAGGTGTTTCTGCGTGCTGCGCCCGCCAAAAGAGTGCCCGGGTGAAAACGACAACGCAGGCATGTCGGGTGCCACTGTCTGCACCAGGACAGAAAGTTTTGAGCAAATATCTCCTTCCGTTCGGCCGCAATGGCAAGAAGCTTGTGCATCTTCTCTGTTCGTCGCGGTCAAAGGGAAAAGGCGCTTATCTGCAATCTAAGTGTTTCTGCGTGCTGCGCCCGCCCAAAGAGTGCCCGGGTGAAAACGACAACGCAGGCATGTCGGGTGCCACTGTCTGCACCAGCACAGCAAGTTTTGAGCAAATATCTCCTTCCGTTCTGCCGCAATGGCAAGAAGCTTGTGCATCTTCTCTGTTCGTCGCGGTCAATGGGAAAAGACGCTTATCTGCAATCTAAGTGTTTCTGCGTGCTGCGCCCGCCAAAAGAGTGCCCGGGTGAAAACGACAACTCAGGCATGTCATGTGCCACTGTCTGGACCAGCACAGCAAGTTTTGAGCAAATATCTCCTTCCGTTCGGCCGCAATGGAAAGAAGCTTGTGCATCTTCTCTGTTCGTCGCGGTCAATGGGAAAAGGCGCTTATCTGCAATCTAGGTGTTTCTGCGTGCTGCGCCCGCCCAAAGAGTGCCCGGGTGAAAACGACAACGCAGGCATGTCGGGTTCCACTGTCTGCACCAGCACAGCAAGTTTTGAGCAAATATCTCCTTCCGTTCGGCCGCAATGGCAAGAAGCTTGTGCATCTTCTCTGTTCGTCGCTATCAATGGGAATAGGCGCTTATCTGCAATCTAGGTGTTTCTGCGTGCTGCGCCCGCCCAAAGAGTGCCCGGGTGAAAACGACAACGCAGACATGTCGGGTGCCACTGTCTGCACCAGCACAGCAAGTTTTGAGCAAATATCTCCTTCCGTTCTGCCGCAATGGGAAGAAGCTTGTGCATCTTCTCTGTTCGTCGCGGTCAATGGGAAAAGGCGCTTATCTGCAATCTAGGTGTTTCTGCGTGCTGCGCCCGCCCAAAGAGTGCGCGGGTGAAAACGACAACGCAGGCATGTCGGGTGCCACTGTCTGCACCAGCACAGCAAGTTTTGAGCAAATATCTCCTTCCGTTCGGCCGCAATGGCAAGAAGCTTGTCCATCTTCTCTGTTCGTCGCGGTCAATGGGAAAAGGCGCTTATCTGCAATCTAGGTGTTTCTGCGTGCTGCGCCCGCCCAAAGAGTGCCCGGGTGAAAACGACAACGCAGGCATGTCGGGTGCCACTGTCTGCACCAGCACAGCAAGTTTTGAGCAAATATCTCCTTCCGTTCTGCCACAATGGCAAGAAGCTTGTGCATCTTCTCTGTGCGTCGCGGTCAATGGGAAAAGGCGCTTATCTGCAATCTAAGTGTTTCTGCGTGCTGCGCCCGCCCAAAGAGTGCCCGGGTGAAAACGACAACGCAGGCATGTCGGGTGCCACTGTCTGCACCAGCACAGCAAGTTTTGAGCAAATATCTCCTTCCGTTCTGCCGCAATGGCAAGAAGCTTGTGCTTCTTCTCTGTTCGTCGCGGTCAATGGGAAAAGGCGCTTATCTGCAATCTAGGTGTTTCTGCGTGCTGCGCCCGCCCAAAGAGTGCGCGGGTGAAAACGACAACGCAGGCATGTCGGGTGCCACTGTCTGCACCAGCACAGCAAGTTTTGAGCAAATATTTCCTTCCGTTCGGCCGCAATGGCAAGAAGCTTGTGCATCTTCTCTGTTCGTCGCGGTCAATGGGAAAAGGCGCTTATCTGCAATCTAGGTGTTTCTGCGTGCTGCGCCCGCCCAAAGAGTGCCCGGGTGAAAACGAAAACGCAGGCATGTCGGGTGCCACTGTCTGCACCAGCACAGCAAGTTTTGAGCAAATATCTCCTTCCGTTCGGCCGCAATGGCAAGAAGCTTGTGCATCTTCTCTGTTCGTCGCGGTCAATGGGAAAAGGCGCTTATCTGCAATCTAGGTGTTTCTGCGTGCTGCGCCCGCCCAAAGAGTGCCCGGGTGAAAACGACAACGCAGGCATGTCGGGTGCCACTGTCTGCACCAGCACAGCAAGTTTTGAGCAAATATCTCCTTCCGTTCGGCCGCAATGGCAAGAAGCTTGTGCATATTCTCTGTTCGTCGCGGTCAATGGGAAAAGGCGCTTATCTGCAATCTAGGTGTTTCTGCGTGCTGCGCCCGCCCAAAGAGTGCCCGGGTGAAAACGACAACGCAGGCATGTCGGGTGCCACTGTCTGCACCAGCACAGCAAGTTTTGAGCAAATATCTCCTTCCGTTCTGCCACAATGGCAAGAAGCTTGTGCATCTTCTCTGTTCGTCGCGGTCAATGGGAAAAGGCGCTTATCTGCAATCTAAGTGTTTCTGCGTGCTGCGCCCGCCCAAAGAGTGCCCGGGTGAAAACGACAACGCAGGCATGTCGGGTGCCACTGTCTGCACCAGCACAGCAAGTTTTGAGCAAATATCTCCTTCCGTTCTGCCGCAATGGCAAGAAGCTTGTGCATCTTCTCTGTTCGTCGCGGTCAATGGGAAAAGGCGCTTATCTGCAATCTAAGTGTTTCTGCGTGCTGCGCCCGCCCAAAGAGTGCCCGGGTGAAAACGACAACGCAGGCATGTCGGGTGCCACTGTCTGCACCAGCACAGCAAGTTTTGAGCAAATATCTCCTTCCGTTCTGCCGCAATGGGAAGAAGCTTGTGCATCTTCTCTGTTCGTCGCGGTCAATGGGAAAAGGCGCTTATCTGCAATCTAGGTGTTTCTGCGTGCTGCGCCCGCCCAAAGAGTGCCCGGGTGAAAACGACATTGCATGCATGTCGGGTGCCACTGTCTGCACCAGCACAGCAAGTTTTGAGCAAATATCTCCTTCCTTTCGGCCGCAATGGCAAGAAGCTTGTGCATCTTCTCTGTTCGTCGCGGTCAATGGGAAAAGGCGCTTATCTGCAATCTAGGTGTTTCTGCGTGCTGCGCCCGCCCAAAGAGTGCCCGGGTGAAAACGACAACGCAGGCAAGTCGTGTGCCACTGTCTGCACCAGCACAGCAAGTTTTGAGCAAATATCTCCTTCCGTTCGGCCGCAATGGCAAGAAGCTTGTGCATCTTCTCTGTTCGTCGCGGTCAATGGGAAAAGGCGCTTATCTGCAATCTAGGTGTTTCTGCGGGCTGAGCCCGCCCAAAGAGTGCCCGGGTGAAAACGACAAGGCAGGCATGTCGGGTGCCACTGTCTGCACCAGCACAGCAAGTTTTGAGCAAATATCTCCTTCCGTTCGGCCGCAATGGCAAGAAGCTTGTGCATCTTCTCTGTTCGTCGCGGTCAATGGGAAAAGGCGCTTATCTGCAATCTAGGTGTTTCTGCGTGCTGCGCCCGCCAAAAGAGTGCCCGGGTGAAAACGACAACTCAGGCATGTCGGGTGCCACTGTCTTCACCAGGACAGAAAGTTTTGAGCAAATATCTCCTTCCGTTCGGCCGCAATGGCAAGAAGCTTGTGCATCTTCTCTGTTCGTCGCGGTCAATGGGAAAAGGCGCTTATCTGCAATCTAAGTGTTTCTGCGTGCTGCGCCCGCCCAAAGAGTGCCCGGGTGAAAACGACAACGCAGGCATGTCGGGTGCCACTGTCTGCACCAGCACAGCAAGTTTTGAGCAAATATCTCCTTCCGTTCTGCCGCAATGGCAAGAAGCTTGTGCATCTTCTCTGTTCGTCGCGGTCAATGGGAAAAGACGCTTATCTGCAATCTAGGTGTTTCTGCGTGCTGCGCACGCCCAAAGAGTGCCCGGGTGAAAACGACAACTCAGGCATGTCATGTGCCACTGTCTGGACCAGCACAGCAAGTTTTGAGCAAATATCTCCTTCCGTTCGGCCGCAATGGAAAGAAGCTTGTGCATCTTCTCTGTTCGTCGCGGTCAATGGGAAAAGGCGCTTATCTGCAATCTAGGTGTTTCTGCGTGCTGCGCCCGCCCAAAGAGTGCCCGGGTGAAAACGACAACGCAGGCATGTCGGGTTCCACTGTCTGCACCAGCACAGCAAGTTTTGAGCAAATATCTCCTTCCGTTCGGCCGCAATGGCAAGAAGCTTGTGCATCTTCTCTGTTCGTCGCGGTCAATGGGAAAAGGCGCTTATCTGCAATCTAGGTGTTTCTGCGTGCTGCGCCCGCCCAAAGAGTGCGCGGGTGAAAACGACAACGCAGGCATGTCGGGTGCCACTGTCTGCACCAGCACAGCAAGTTTTGAGCAAATATCTCCTTCCGTTCGGCCGCAATGGCAAGAAGCTTGTGCATCTTCTCTGTTCGTCGCGGTCAATGGGAAAAGGCGCTTATCTGCAATCTAGGTGTTTCTGCGTGCTGCGCCCGCCCAAAGAGTGCCCGGGTGAAAACGACAACGCAGGCATGTCGGGTGCCACTGTCTGCACCAGCACAGCAAGTTTTGAGCAAATATCTCCTTCCGTTCTGCCACAATGGCAAGAAGCTTGTGCATCTTCTCTGTGCGTCGCGGTCAATGGGAAAAGGCGCTTATCTGCAATCTAAGTGTTTCTGCGTGCTGCGCCCGCCCAAAGAGTGCCCGGGTGAAAACGACAACGCAGGCATGTCGGGTGCCACTGTCTGCACCAGCACAGCAAGTTTTGAGCAAATATCTCCTTCCGTTCTGCCGCAATGGCAAGAAGCTTGTGCTTCTTCTCTGTTCGTCGCGGTCAATGGGAAAAGGCGCTTATCTGCAATCTAGGTGTTTCTGCGTGCTGCGCCCGCCCAAAGAGTGCGCGGGTGAAAACGACAACGCAGGCATGTCGGGTGCCACTGTCTGCACCAGCACAGCAAGTTTTGAGCAAATATTTCCTTCCGTTCGGCCGCAATGGCAAGAAGCTTGTGCATCTTCTCTGTTCGTCGCGGTCAATGGGAAAAGGCGCTTATCTGCAATCTAGGTGTTTCTGCGTGCTGCGCCCGCCCAAAGAGTGCCCGGGTGAAAACGAAAACGCAGGCATGTCGGGTGCCACTGTCTGCACCAGCACAGCAAGTTTTGAGCAAATATCTCCTTCCGTTCGGCCGCAATGGCAAGAAGCTTGTGCATCTTCTCTGTTCGTCGCGGTCAATGGGAAAAGGCGCTTATCTGCAATCTAGGTGTTTCTGCGTGCTGCGCCCGCCCAAAGAGTGCCCGGGTGAAAACGACAACGCAGGCATGTCGGGTGCCACTGTCTGCACCAGCACAGCAAGTTTTGAGCAAATATCTCCTTCCGTTCGGCCGCAATGGCAAGAAGCTTGTGCATATTCTCTGTTCGTCGCGGTCAATGGGAAAAGGCGCTTATCTGCAATCTAGGTGTTTCTGCGTGCTGCGCCCGCCCAAAGAGTGCCCGGGTGAAAACGACAACGCAGGCATGTCGGGTGCCACTGTCTGCACCAGCACAGCAAGTTTTGAGCAAATATCTCCTTCCGTTCTGCCACAATGGCAAGAAGCTTGTGCATCTTCTCTGTTCGTCGCGGTCAATGGGAAAAGGCGCTTATCTGCAATCTAAGTGTTTCTGCGTGCTGCGCCCGCCCAAAGAGTGCCCGGGTGAAAACGACAACGCAGGCATGTCGGGTGCCACTGTCTGCACCAGCACAGCAAGTTTTGAGCAAATATCTCCTTCCGTTCTGCCGCAATGGCAAGAAGCTTGTGCATCTTCTCTGTTCGTCGCGGTCAATGGGAAAAGGCGCTTATCTGCAATCTAAGTGTTTCTGCGTGCTGCGCCCGCCCAAAGAGTGCCCGGGTGAAAACGACAACGCAGGCATGTCGGGTGCCACTGTCTGCACCAGCACAGCAAGTTTTGAGCAAATATCTCCTTCCGTTCTGCCGCAATGGGAAGAAGCTTGTGCATCTTCTCTGTTCGTCGCGGTCAATGGGAAAAGGCGCTTATCTGCAATCTAGGTGTTTCTGCGTGCTGCGCCCGCCCAAAGAGTGCCCGGGTGAAAACGACATTGCATGCATGTCGGGTGCCACTGTCTGCACCAGCACAGCAAGTTTTGAGCAAATATCTCCTTCCTTTCGGCCGCAATGGCAAGAAGCTTGTGCATCTTCTCTGTTCGTCGCGGTCAATGGGAAAAGGCGCTTATCTGCAATCTAGGTGTTTCTGCGTGCTGCGCCCGCCCAAAGAGTGCCCGGGTGAAAACGACAACGCAGGCAAGTCGTGTGCCACTGTCTGCACCAGCACAGCAAGTTTTGAGCAAATATCTCCTTCCGTTCGGCCGCAATGGCAAGAAGCTTGTGCATCTTCTCTGTTCGTCGCGGTCAATGGGAAAAGGCGCTTATCTGCAATCTAGGTGTTTCTGCGGGCTGAGCCCGCCCAAAGAGTGCCCGGGTGAAAACGACAAGGCAGGCATGTCGGGTGCCACTGTCTGCACCAGCACAGCAAGTTTTGAGCAAATATCTCCTTCCGTTCGGCCGCAATGGCAAGAAGCTTGTGCATCTTCTCTGTTCGTCGCGGTCAATGGGAAAAGGCGCTTATCTGCAATCTAGGTGTTTCTGCGTGCTGCGCCCACCAAAAGAGTGCCCGGGTGAAAACGACAACTCAGGCATGTCGGGTGCCACTGTCTGCACCAGGACAGAAAGTTTTGAGCAAATATCTCCTTCCGTTCGGCCGCAATGGCAAGAAGCTTGTGCATCTTCTCTGTTCGTCGCGGTCAATGGGAAAAGGCGCTTATCTGCAATCTAAGTGTTTCTGCGTGCTGCGCCCGCCCAAAGAGTGCCCGGGTGAAAACGACAACGCAGGCATGTCGGGTGCCACTGTCTGCACCAGCACAGCAAGTTTTGAGCAAATATCTCCTTCCGTTCTGCCGCAATGGCAAGAAGCTTGTGCATCTTCTCTGTTCGTCGCGGTCAATGGGAAAAGGCGCTTATCTGCAATCTAAGTGTTTCTGCGTGCTGCGCCCGCCCAAAGAGTGCCCGGGTGAAAACGACAACGCAGGCATGTCGGGTGCCACTGTCTGCACCAGCACAGCAAGTTTTGAGCAAATATCTCCTTCCGTTCGGCCGCAATGGCAAGAAGCTCGTGCATCTTCTCTGTTCGTCGCGGTCAAAGGGAAAAGGCGCTTATCTGCAATCTAGGTGTTTCTGCGTGCTACGCCCGCCCAAAGAGTGCCCGGTGAAAACGAAAACGCAGGCATGTCGGGTGCCACTGTCTGCACCAGCACAGCAAGTTTTGAGCAAATATCTCCTTCCGTTCGGACGCAATGGCAAGAAGCTTGTGCATCTTCTCTGTTCGTCGCGGTCAATGGGAAAAGGCGCTTATCTGCAATCTAGGTGTTTCTGCGTGCTGCGCCCGCCCAAAGAGTGCCCGGGTGAAAACGACAACGCATGCAAGTCGTGTGCCACTGTCTGCACCAGCACAGCAAGTTTTGAGCAAATATCTCCTTCCGTTCGGCCGCAATGGCAAGAAGCTTGTGCATCTTCTCTGTTCGTCGCGGTCAATGGAAAAAGGCGCTTATCTGCAATCTAAGTGTTTCTGCGTGCTGCGCCCGCCCAAAGAGTGCCCGGGTGAAAACGACAACGCAGGCATGTCGGGTGCCACTGTCTGCACCAGCACAGCAAGTTTTGAGCAAATATCTCCTTCCGTTCTGCCACAATGGCAAGAAGCTTGTGCATCTTCTCTGTTCGTCGCGGTCAATGGGAAAAGGCGCTTATCTGCAATCTAAGTGTTTCTGCGTGCTGCGCCCGCCCAAAGAGTGCCCGGGTGAAAACGACAACGCAGGCATGTCGGGTGCCACTGTCTGCACCAGCACAGCAAGTTTTGAGCAAATATCTCCTTCCGTTCGGCCGCAATGGCAAGAAGCTTGTGCATCTTCTCTGTTCGTCGCGGTCAAGGGGAAAAGGCGCTTATCTGCAATCTAGGTGTTTCTGCGTGCTGCGCCCGCCCAAAGAGTGCCCGGGTGAAAACGACAACGCAGGCATGTCGGGTGCCACTGTCTGCACCAGCACAGCAAGTTTTGAGCAAATATCTCCTTCCGTTCGGCCGCAATGGCAAGAAGCTTGTGCATCTTCTCTGTTCGTCGCGGTCAATGGGAAAAGGCGCTTATCTGCAATCTAAGTGTTTCTGCGTGCTGCGCCCGCCCAAAGAGTGCCCGGGTGAAAACGACAACGCAGGCATGTCGGGTGCCACTGTCTGCACCAGCACAGCAAGTTTTGAGCAAATATCTCCTTCCGTTCGGCCGCAATGGCAAGAAGCTCGTGCATCTTCTCTGTTCGTCGCGGTCAAAGGGAAAAGGCGCTTATCTGCAATCTAGGTGTTTCTGCGTGCTACGCCCGCCCAAAGAGTGCCCGGTGAAAACGAAAACGCAGGCATGTCGGGTGCCACTGTCTGCACCAGCACAGCAAGTTTTGAGCAAATATCTCCTTCCGTTCGGACGCAATGGCAAGAAGCTTGTGCATCTTCTCTGTTCGTCGCGGTCAATGGGAAAAGGCGCTTATCTGCAATCTAGGTGTTTCTGCGTGCTGCGCCCGCCCAAAGAGTGCCCGGGTGAAAACGACAACGCATGCAAGTCGTGTGCCACTGTCTGCACCAGCACAGCAAGTTTTGAGCAAATATCTCCTTCCGTTCGGCCGCAATGGCAAGAAGCTTGTGCATCTTCTCTGTTCGTCGCGGTCAATGGGAAAAGGCGCTTATCTGCAATCTAAGTGTTTCTGCGTGCTGCGCCCGCCCAAAGAGTGCCCGGGTGAAAACGACAACGCAGGCATGTCGGGTGCCACTGTCTGCACCAGCACAGCAAGTTTTGAGCAAATATCTCCTTCCGTTCTGCCACAATGGCAAGAAGCTTGTGCATCTTCTCTGTTCGTCGCGGTCAATGGGAAAATGCGCTTATCTGCAATCTAAGTGTTTCTGCGTGCTGCGCCCGCCCAAAGAGTGCCCGGGTGAAAACGACAACGCAGGCATGTCGGGTGCCACTGTCTGCACCAGCACAGCAAGTTTTGAGCAAATATCTCCTTCCGTTCTGCCGCAATGGGAAGAAGCTTGTGCATCTTCTCTGTTCGTCGCGGTCAATGGGAAAAGGCGCTTATCTGCAATCTAGGTGTTTCTGCGTGCTGCGCCCGCCCAAAGAGTGCGCGGGTGAAAACGACAACGCAGGCATGTCGGGTGCCACTGTCTGCACCAGCACAGCAAGTTTTGAGCAAATATCTCCTTCCGTTCGGCCGCAATGGCAAGAAGCTTGTGCATCTTCTCTGTTCGTCGCGGTCAATGGGAAAAGGCGCTTATCTGCAATCTAGGTGTTTCTGCGTGCTGCGCCCGCCCAAAGAGTGCCCGGGTGAAAACGACAACGCAGGCATGTCGGGTGCCACTGTCTGCACCAGCACAGCAAGTTTTGAGCAAATATCTCCTTCCGTTCTGCCGCAATGGCAAGAAGCTTGTGCTTCTTCTCTGTTCGTCGCGGTCAATGGGAAAAGGCGCTTATCTGCAATCTAGGTGTTTCTGCGTGCTGCGCCCGCCCAAAGAGTGCGCGGGTGAAAACGACAACGCAGGCATGTCGGGTGCCACTGTCTGCACCAGCACAGCAAGTTTTGAGCAAATATTTCCTTCCGTTCGGCCGCAATGGCAAGAAGCTTGTGCATCTTCTCTGTTCGTCGCGGTCAATGGGAAAAGGCGCTTATCTGCAATCTAGGTGTTTCTGCGTGCTGCGCCCGCCCAAAGAGTGCCCGGGTGAAAACGACAACGCAGGCATGTCGGGTGCCACTGTCTGCACCAGCACAGCAAGTTTTGAGCAAATATCTCCTTCCGTTCGGCCGCAATGGCAAGAAGCTTGTGCATCTTCTCTGTTCGTCGCGGTCAATGGGAAAAGGCGCTTATCTGCAATCTAGGTGTTTCTGCGTGCTGCGCCCGCCCAAAGAGTGCCCGGGTGAAAACGACAACGCAGGCATGTCGGGTGCCACTGTCTGCACCAGCACAGCAAGTTTTGAGCAAATATCTCCTTCCGTTCGGCCGCAATGGCAAGAAGCTTGTGCATCTTCTCTGTTCGTCGCGGTCAATGGGAAAAGGCGCTTATCTGCAATCTAGGTGTTTCTGCGTGCTGCGCCCGTCCAAAGAGTGCCCGGGTGAAAACGACAAGGCAGGCATGTCGGGTGCCACTGTCTGCACCAGCACAGCAAGTTTTGAGCAAATATCTCCTTCCGTTCGGCCGCAATGGCAAGAAGCTTGTGTGTCTTCTCTGTTCGTCGCGGTCAATGGGAAAAGGCGCTTATCTGCAATCTAGGTGTTTCTGCGTGCTGCGCCCGCCCAAAGAGTGCCCGGGTGAAAACGACAACGCAGGCATGTCAGGTGCCATTGTCTGCACCAGCACAGCAAGTTTTGAGCAAATATCTCCTTCCGTACGGCCGCAATGGCAAGAAGCTTGTGCATCTTCTGTGTTCGTCGCGGTCAATGGGAAAAGGCGCTTATCTGCAATCTAGGTGTTTCTGCGTGCTGCGCCCGCCCAAAGAGTGCCCGGGTGAAAACGACAACGCAGGCATGTCGGGTGCCACTGTCTGCACCAGCACAGCAAGTTTTGAGCAAATATCTCCTTCCGTTCGGACGCAATGGCAAGAAGCTTGTGCATCTTCTCTGTTCGTCGCGGTCAATGGGAAAAGGCGCTTATCTGCAATCTAGGTGTTTCTGCGTGCTGCGCCCGCCCAAAGAGTGCCCGGGTGAAAACGACAACGCAGGCATGTCGGGTGCCACTGTCTGCACCAGCACAGCAAGTTTTGAGCAAATATCTCCTTCCGTTCGGCCGCAATGGAAAGAAGCTTGTGCATCTTCTCTGTTCGTCGCGGTCAATGGGAAAAGGCGCTTATCTGCAATCTAGGTGTTTCTGCGTGCTGCGCCCGCCCAAAGAGTGCGCGGGTGAAAACGACAACGCAGGCATGTCGGGTGCCACTGTCTGCACCAGCACAGCAAGTTTTGAGCAAATATCTCCTTCCGTTCGGCCGCAATGGCAAGAAGCTTGTGCATCTTCTCTGTTCGTCGCGGTCAATGGGAAAAGGCGCTTATCTGCAATGTAGGTGTTTCTGCGGGCTGAGCCCGCCCAAAGAGTGCCCGGGTGAAAACGACAAGGCAGGCATGTCGGGTGCCACTGTCTGCACCAGCACAGCAAGTTTTGAGCAAATATCTCCTTCCGTTCGGCCGCAATGGCAAGAAGCTTGTGCATCTTCTCTGTTCGTCGCGGTCAATGGGAAAAGGCGCTTATCTGCAATCTAGGTGTTTCTGCGTGCTGCGCCCGCCAAAAGAGTGCCCGGGTGAAAACGACAACGCAGGCATGTCGGGTGCCACTGTCTGCACCAGGACAGAAAGTTTTGAGCAAATATCTCCTTCCGTTCGGCCGCAATGGCAAGAAGCTTGTGCATCTTCTCTGTTCGTCGCGGTCAAAGGGAAAAGGCGCTTATCTGCAATCTAAGTGTTTCTGCGTGCTGCGCCCGCCCAAAGAGTGCCCGGGTGAAAACGACAACGCAGGCATGTCGGGTGCCACTGTCTGCACCAGCACAGCAAGTTTTGAGCAAATATCTCCTTCCGTTCTGCCGCAATGGCAAGAAGCTTGTGCATCTTCTCTGTTCGTCGCGGTCAATGGGAAAAGACGCTTATCTGCAATCTAAGTGTTTCTGCGTGCTGCGCCCGCCAAAAGAGTGCCCGGGTGAAAACGACAACTCAGGCATGTCATGTGCCACTGTCTGGACCAGCACAGCAAGTTTTGAGCAAATATCTCCTTCCGTTCGGCCGCAATGGAAAGAAGCTTGTGCATCTTCTCTGTTCGTCGCGGTCAATGGGAAAAGGCGCTTATCTGCAATCTAGGTGTTTCTGCGTGCTGCGCCCGCCCAAAGAGTGCCCGGGTGAAAACGACAACGCAGGCATGTCGGGTTCCACTGTCTGCACCAGCACAGCAAGTTTTGAGCAAATATCTCCTTCCGTTCGGCCGCAATGGCAAGAAGCTTGTGCATCTTCTCTGTTCGTCGCTATCAATGGGAATAGGCGCTTATCTGCAATCTAGGTGTTTCTGCGTGCTGCGCCCGCCCAAAGAGTGCCCGGGTGAAAACGACAACGCAGACATGTCGGGTGCCACTGTCTGCACCAGCACAGCAAGTTTTGAGCAAATATCTCCTTCCGTTCTGCCGCAATGGGAAGAAGCTTGTGCATCTTCTCTGTTCGTCGCGGTCAATGGGAAAAGGCGCTTATCTGCAATCTAGGTGTTTCTGCGTGCTGCGCCCGCCCAAAGAGTGCGCGGGTGAAAACGACAACGCAGGCATGTCGGGTGCCACTGTCTGCACCAGCACAGCAAGTTTTGAGCAAATATCTCCTTCCGTTCGGCCGCAATGGCAAGAAGCTTGTGCATCTTCTCTGTTCGTCGCTATCAATGGGAATAGGCGCTTATCTGCAATCTAGGTGTTTCTGCGTGCTGCGCCCGCCCAAAGAGTGCCCGGGTGAAAACGACAACGCAGGCATGTCGGGTGCCACTGTCTGCACCAGCACAGCAAGTTTTGAGCAAATATCTCCTTCCGTTCTGCCGCAATGGGAAGAAGCTTGTGCATCTTCTCTGTTCGTCGCGGTCAATGGGAAAAGGCGCTTATCTGCAATCTAGGTGTTTCTGCGTGCTGCGCCCGCCCAAAGAGTGCGCGGGTGAAAACGACAACGCAGGCATGTCGGGTGCCACTGTCTGCACCAGCACAGCAAGTTTTGAGCAAATATCTCCTTCCGTTCGGCCGCAATGGCAAGAAGCTTGTGCATCTTCTCTGTTCGTCGCGGTCAATGGGAAAAGGCGCTTATCTGCAATCTAGGTGTTTCTGCGTGCTGCGCCCGCCCAAAGAGTGCCCGGGTGAAAACGACAACGCAGGCATGTCGGGTGCCACTGTCTGCACCAGCACAGCAAGTTTTGAGCAAATATCTCCTTCCGTTCTGCCGCAATGGCAAGAAGCTTGTGCTTCTTCTCTGTTCGTCGCGGTCAATGGGAAAAGGCGCTTATCTGCAATCTAGGTGTTTCTGCGTGCTGCGCCCGCCCAAAGAGTGCGCGGGTGAAAACGACAACGCAGGCATGTCGGGTGCCACTGTCTGCACCAGCACAGCAAGTTTTGAGCAAATATTTCCTTCCGTTCGGCCGCAATGGCAAGAAGCTTGTGCATCTTCTCTGTTCGTCGCGGTCAATGGGAAAAGGCGCTTATCTGCAATCTAGGTGTTTCTGCGTGCTGCGCCCGCCCAAAGAGTGCCCGGGTGAAAACGACAACGCAGGCATGTCGGGTGCCACTGTCTGCACCAGCACAGCAAGTTTTGAGCAAATATCTCCTTCCGTTCGGCCGCAATGGCAAGAAGCTTGTGCATCTTCTCTGTTCGTCGCGGTCAATGGGAAAAGGCGCTTATCTGCAATCTAGGTGTTTCTGCGTGCTGCGCCCGCCCAAAGAGTGCCCGGGTGAAAACGACAACGCAGGCATGTCGGGTGCCACTGTCTGCACCAGCACAGCAAGTTTTGAGCAAATATCTCCTTCCGTTCTGCCACAATGGCAAGAAGCTTGTGCATCTTCTCTGTTCGTCGCGGTCAATGGGAAAAGGCGCTTATCTGCAATCTAAGTGTTTCTGCGTGCTGCGCCCGCCCAAAGAGTGCCCGGGTGAAAACGACAACGCAGGCATGTCGGGTGCCACTGTCTGCACCAGCACAGCAAGTTTTGAGCAAATATCTCCTTCCGTTCGGCCGCAATGGCAAGAAGCTCGTGCATCTTCTCTGTTCGTCGCGGTCAATGGGAAAAGGCGCTTATCTGCAATTTAGGTGTTTCTGCGGGCTGAGCCCGCCCAAAGAGTGCCCGGGTGAAAACGACAAGGCAGGCATGTCGGGTGCCACTGTCTGCACCAGCACAGCAAGTTTTGAGCAAATATCTCCTTCCGTTCGGCCGCAATGGCAAGAAGCTTGTGCATCTTCTCTGTTCGTCGCGGTCAATGGGAAAAGACGCTTATCTGCAATCTAGGTGTTTCTGCGTGCTGCGCCCGCCCAAAGAGTGCCCGGGTGAAAACGACAACTCAGGCATGTCATGTGCCACTGGACCAGCACAGCAAGTTTTGAGCAAATATCTCCTTCCGTTCGGCCGCAATGGAAAGAAGCTTGTGCATCTTCTCTGTTCGTCGCGGTCAATGGGAAAAGGCGCTTATCTGCAATCTAGGTGTTTCTGCGTGCTGCGCCCGCCCAAAGAGTGCCCGGGTGAAAACGACAACGCAGGCATGTCGGGTTCCACTGTCTGCACCAGCACAGCAAGTTTTGAGCAAATATCTCCTTCCGTTCGGCCGCAATGGCAAGAAGCTTGTGCATCTTCTCTGTTCGTCGCTATCAATGGGAATAGGCGCTTATCTGCAATCTAGGTGTTTCTGCGTGCTGCGCCCGCCCAAAGAGTGCCCGGGTGAAAACGACAACGCAGGCATGTCGGGTGCCACTGTCTGCACCAGCACAGCAAGTTTTGAGCAAATATCTCCTTCCGTTCTGCCGCAATGGGAAGAAGCTTGTGCATCTTCTCTGTTCGTCGCGGTCAATGGGAAAAGGCGCTTATCTGCAATCTAGGTGTTTCTGCGTGCTGCGCCCGCCCAAAGAGTGCCCGGGTGAAAACGACATTGCATGCATGTCGGGTGCCACTGTCTGCACCAGCACAGCAAGTTTTGAGCAAATATCTCCTTCCTTTCGGCCGCAATGGCAAGAAGCTTGTGCATCTTCTCTGTTCGTCGCGGTCAATGGGAAAAGGCGCTTATCTGCAATCTAGGTGTTTCTGCGTGCTGCGCCCGCCCAAAGAGTGCCCGGGTGAAAACGACAACGCAGGCAAGTCGTGTGCCACTGTCTGCACCAGCACAGCAAGTTTTGAGCAAATATCTCCTTCCGTTCGGCCGCAATGGCAAGAAGCTTGTGCATCTTCTCTGTTCGTCGCGGTCAATGGGAAAAGGCGCTTATCTGCAATCTAGGTGTTTCTGCGGGCTGAGCCCGCCCAAAGAGTGCCCGGGTGAAAACGACAAGGCAGGCATGTCGGGTGCCACTGTCTGCACCAGCACAGCAAGTTTTGAGCAAATATCTCCTTCCGTTCGGCCGCAATGGCAAGAAGCTTGTGCATCTTCTCTGTTCGTCGCGGTCAATGGGAAAAGACGCTTATCTGCAATCTAGGTGTTTCTGCGTGCTGCGCCCGCCCAAAGAGTGCCCGGGTGAAAACGACAACTCAGGCATGTCATGTGCCACTGGACCAGCACAGCAAGTTTTGAGCAAATATCTCCTTCCGTTCGGCCGCAATGGAAAGAAGCTTGTGCATCTTCTCTGTTCGTCGCGGTCAATGGGAAAAGGCGCTTATCTGCAATCTAGGTGTTTCTGCGTGCTGCGCCCGCCCAAAGAGTGCCCGGGTGAAAACGACAACGCAGGCATGTCGGGTTCCACTGTCTGCACCAGCACAGCAAGTTTTGAGCAAATATCTCCTTCCGTTCGGCCGCAATGGCAAGAAGCTTGTGCATCTTCTCTGTTCGTCGCTATCAATGGGAATAGGCGCTTATCTGCAATCTAGGTGTTTCTGCGTGCTGCGCCCGCCCAAAGAGTGCCCGGGTGAAAACGACAACGCAGGCATGTCGGGTGCCACTGTCTGCACCAGCACAGCAAGTTTTGAGCAAATATCTCCTTCCGTTCTGCCGCAATGGGAAGAAGCTTGTGCATCTTCTCTGTTCGTCGCGGTCAATGGGAAAAGGCGCTTATCTGCAATCTAGGTGTTTCTGCGTGCTGCGCCCGCCCAAAGAGTGCGCGGGTGAAAACGACAAAGCAGGCATGTCGGGTGCGACTGTCTGCACCAGCACAGCAAGTTTTGAGCAAATATCTCCTTCCGTTCGGCCGCAATGGCAAGAAGCTTGTGCATCTTCTCTGTTCGTCGCGGTCAATGGGAAAAGGCGCTTATCTGCAATCTAGGTGTTTCTGCGTGCTGCGCCCGCCCAAAGAGTGCCCGGGTGAAAACGACAACGCAGGCATGTCGGGTGCCACTGTCTGCACCAGCACAGCAAGTTTTGAGCAAATATCTCCTTCCGTTCTGCCACAATGGCAAGAAGCTTGTGCATCTTCTCTGTTCGTCGCGGTCAATGGGAAAAGGCGCTTATCTGCAATCTAAGTGTTTCTGCGTGCTGCGCCCGCCCAAAGAGTGCCCGGGTGAAAACGACAACGCAGGCATGTCGGGTGCCACTGTCTGCACCAGCACAGCAAGTTTTGAGCAAATATCTCCTTCCGTTCTGCCGCAATGGCAAGAAGCTTGTGCTTCTTCTCTGTTCGTCGCGGTCAATGGGAAAAGGCGCTTATCTGCAATCTAGGTGTTTCTGCGTGCTGCGCCCGCCCAAAGAGTGCGCGGGTGAAAACGACAACGCAGGCATGTCGGGTGCCACTGTCTGCACCAGCACAGCAAGTTTTGAGCAAATATTTCCTTCCGTTCGGCCGCAATGGCAAGAAGCTTGTGCATCTTCTCTGTTCGTCGCGGTCAATGGGAAAAGGCGCTTATCTGCAATCTAGGTGTTTCTGCGTGCTGCGCCCGCCCAAAGAGTGCCCGGGTGAAAACGACAACGCAGGCATGTCGGGTGCCACTGTCTGCACCAGCACAGCAAGTTTTGAGCAAATATCTCCTTCCGTTCGGCCGCAATGGCAAGAAGCTTGTGCATCTTCTCTGTTCGTCGCGGTCAATGGGAAAAGGCGCTTATCTGCAATCTAGGTGTTTCTGCGTGCTGCGCCCGCCAAAAGAGTGCCCGGGTGAAAACGACAACGCAGGCATGTCGGGTGCCACTGTCTGCACCAGGACAGAAAGTTTTGAGCAAATATCTCCTTCCGTTCGGCCGCAATGGCAAGAAGCTTGTGCATCTTCTCTGTTCGTCGCGGTCAAAGGGAAAAGGCGCTTATCTGCAATCTAAGTGTTTCTGCGTGCTGCGCCCGCCCAAAGAGTGCCCGGGTGAAAACGACAACGCAGGCATGTCGGGTGCCACTGTCTGCACCAGCACAGCAAGTTTTGAGCAAATATCTCCTTCCGTTCTGCCGCAATGGCAAGAAGCTTGTGCATCTTCTCTGTTCGTCGCGGTCAATGGGAAAAGACGCTTATCTGCAATCTAAGTGTTTCTGCGTGCTGCGCCCGCCAAAAGAGTGCCCGGGTGAAAACGACAACTCAGGCATGTCATGTGCCACTGTCTGGACCAGCACAGCAAGTTTTGAGCAAATATCTCCTTCCGTTCGGCCGCAATGGAAAGAAGCTTGTGCATCTTCTCTGTTCGTCGCGGTCAATGGGAAAAGGCGCTTATCTGCAATCTAGGTGTTTCTGCGTGCTGCGCCCGCCCAAAGAGTGCCCGGGTGAAAACGACAACGCAGGCATGTCGGGTTCCACTGTCTGCACCAGCACAGCAAGTTTTGAGCAAATATCTCCTTCCGTTCGGCCGCAATGGCAAGAAGCTTGTGCATCTTCTCTGTTCGTCGCTATCAATGGGAATAGGCGCTTATCTGCAATCTAGGTGTTTCTGCGTGCTGCGCCCGCCCAAAGAGTGCCCGGGTGAAAACGACAACGCAGACATGTCGGGTGCCACTGTCTGCACCAGCACAGCAAGTTTTGAGCAAATATCTCCTTCCGTTCTGCCGCAATGGGAAGAAGCTTGTGCATCTTCTCTGTTCGTCGCGGTCAATGGGAAAAGGCGCTTATCTGCAATCTAGGTGTTTCTGCGTGCTGCGCCCGCCCAAAGAGTGCCCGGGTGAAAACGACAACGCAGGCATGTCGGGTGCCACTGTCTGCACCAGCACAGCAAGTTTTGAGCAAATATCTCCTTCCGTTCTGCCACAATGGCAAGAAGCTTGTGCATCTTCTCTGTTCGTCGCGGTCAATGGGAAAAGGCGCTTATCTGCAATCTAAGTGTTTCTGCGTGCTGCGCCCGCCCAAAGAGTGCCCGGGTGAAAACGACAACGCAGGCATGTCGGGTGCCACTGTCTGCACCAGCACAGCAAGTTTTGAGCAAATATCTCCTTCCGTTCTGCCGCAATGGCAAGAAGCTTGTGCTTCTTCTCTGTTCGTCGCGGTCAATGGGAAAAGGCGCTTATCTGCAATCTAGGTGTTTCTGCGTGCTGCGCCCGCCCAAAGAGTGCGCGGGTGAAAACGACAACGCAGGCATGTCGGGTGCCACTGTCTGCACCAGCACAGCAAGTTTTGAGCAAATATTTCCTTCCGTTCGGCCGCAATGGCAAGAAGCTTGTGCATCTTCTCTGTTCGTCGCGGTCAATGGGAAAAGGCGCTTATCTGCAATCTAGGTGTTTCTGCGTGCTGCGCCCGCCCAAAGAGTGCCCGGGTGAAAACGAAAACGCAGGCATGTCGGGTGCCACTGTCTGCACCAGCACAGCAAGTTTTGAGCAAATATCTCCTTCCGTTCGGCCGCAATGGCAAGAAGCTTGTGCATCTTCTCTGTTCGTCGCGGTCAATGGGAAAAGGCGCTTATCTGCAATCTAGGTGTTTCTGCGTGCTGCGCCCGCCCAAAGAGTGCCCGGGTGAAAACGACAACGCAGGCATGTCGGGTGCCACTGTCTGCACCAGCACAGCAAGTTTTGAGCAAATATCTCCTTCCGTTCGGCCGCAATGGCAAGAAGCTTGTGCATATTCTCTGTTCGTCGCGGTCAATGGGAAAAGGCGCTTATCTGCAATCTAGGTGTTTCTGCGTGCTGCGCCCGCCCAAAGAGTGCCCGGGTGAAAACGACAACGCAGGCATGTCGGGTGCCACTGTCTGCACCAGCACAGCAAGTTTTGAGCAAATATCTCCTTCCGTTCTGCCACAATGGCAAGAAGCTTGTGCATCTTCTCTGTTCGTCGCGGTCAATGGGAAAAGGCGCTTATCTGCAATCTAAGTGTTTCTGCGTGCTGCGCCCGCCCAAAGAGTGCCCGGGTGAAAACGACAACGCAGGCATGTCGGGTGCCACTGTCTGCACCAGCACAGCAAGTTTTGAGCAAATATCTCCTTCCGTTCTGCCGCAATGGCAAGAAGCTTGTGCATCTTCTCTGTTCGTCGCGGTCAATGGGAAAAGGCGCTTATCTGCAATCTAAGTGTTTCTGCGTGCTGCGCCCGCCCAAAGAGTGCCCGGGTGAAAACGACAACGCAGGCATGTCGGGTGCCACTGTCTGCACCAGCACAGCAAGTTTTGAGCAAATATCTCCTTCCGTTCTGCCGCAATGGGAAGAAGCTTGTGCATCTTCTCTGTTCGTCGCGGTCAATGGGAAAAGGCGCTTATCTGCAATCTAGGTGTTTCTGCGTGCTGCGCCCGCCCAAAGAGTGCCCGGGTGAAAACGACATTGCATGCATGTCGGGTGCCACTGTCTGCACCAGCACAGCAAGTTTTGAGCAAATATCTCCTTCCTTTCGGCCGCAATGGCAAGAAGCTTGTGCATCTTCTCTGTTCGTCGCGGTCAATGGGAAAAGGCGCTTATCTGCAATCTAGGTGTTTCTGCGTGCTGCGCCCGCCCAAAGAGTGCCCGGGTGAAAACGACAACGCAGGCAAGTCGTGTGCCACTGTCTGCACCAGCACAGCAAGTTTTGAGCAAATATCTCCTTCCGTTCGGCCGCAATGGCAAGAAGCTTGTGCATCTTCTCTGTTCGTCGCGGTCAATGGGAAAAGGCGCTTATCTGCAATCTAGGTGTTTCTGCGTGCTGCGCCCGCCAAAAGAGTGCCCGGGTGAAAACGACAACTCAGGCATGTCGGGTGCCACTGTCTGCACCAGGACAGAAAGGTTTGAGCAAATATCTCCTTCCGTTCGGCCGCAATGGCAAGAAGCTTGTGCATCTTCTCTGTTCGTCGCGGTCAATGGGAAAAGGCGCTTATCTGCAATCTAAGTGTTTCTGCGTGCTGCGCCCGCCCAAAGAGTGCCCGGGTGAAAACGACAACGCAGGCATGTCGGGTGCCACTGTCTGCACCAGCACAGCAAGTTTTGAGCAAATATCTCCTTCCGTTCTGCCGCAATGGCAAGAAGCTTGTGCATCTTCTCTGTTCGTCGCGGTCAATGGGAAAAGACGCTTATCTGCAATCTAGGTGTTTCTGCGTGCTGCGCACGCCCAAAGAGTGCCCGGGTGAAAACGACAACTCAGGCATGTCATGTGCCACTGTCTGGACCAGCACAGCAAGTTTTGAGCAAATATCTCCTTCCGTTCGGCCGCAATGGAAAGAAGCTTGTGCATCTTCTCTGTTCGTCGCGGTCAATGGGAAAAGGCGCTTATCTGCAATCTAGGTGTTTCTGCGTGCTGCGCCCGCCCAAAGAGTGCCCGGGTGAAAACGACATTGCATGCATGTCGGGTGCCACTGTCTGCACCAGCACAGCAAGTTTTGAGCAAATATCTCCTTCCGTTCTGCCGCAATGGCAAGAAGCTTGTGCATCTTCTCTGTTCGTCGCGGTCAATGGGAAAAGGCGCTTATCTGCAATCTAAGTGTTTCTGCGTGCTGCGCCCGCCCAAAGAGTGCCCGGGTGAAAACGACAACGCAGGCATGTCGGGTGCCACTGTCTGCACCAGCACAGCAAGTTTTGAGCAAATATCTCCTTCCGTTCTGCCGCAATGGCAAGAAGCTTGTGCATCTTCTCTGTTCGTCGCGGTCAATGGGAAAAGGCGCTTATCTGCAATCTAGGTGTTTCTGCGTGCTGCGCCCGCCCAAAGAGTGCGCGGGTGAAAACGACAACGCAGGCATGTCGGGTGCCACTGTCTGCACCAGCACAGCAAGTTTTGAGCAAATATTTCCTTCCGTTCGGCCGCAATGGCAAGAAGCTTGTGCATCTTCTCTGTTCGTCGCGGTCAATGGGAAAAGGCGCTTATCTGCAATCTAGGTGTTTCTGCGTGCTGCGCCCGCCCAAAGAGTGCCCGGGTGAAAACGACAACGCAGGCATGTCGGGTGCCACTGTCTGCACCAGCACAGCAAGTTTTGAGCAAATATCTCCTTCCGTTCGGCCGCAATGGCAAGAAGCTTATGCATCTTCTCTGTTCGTCGCGGTCAATGGGAAAAGGCGCTTATCTGCAATCTAGGTGTTTCTGCGTGCTGCGCCCGCCCAAAGAGTGCCCGGGTGAAAACGACAACGCAGGCATGTCGGGTGCCACTGTCTGCACCAGCACAGCAAGTTTTGAGCAAATATCTCCTTCCGTTCGGCCGCAATGGCAAGAAGCTCGTGCATCTTCTCTGTTCGTCGCGGTCAAAGGGAAAAGGCGCTTATCTGCAATCTAGGTGTTTCTGCGTGCTACGCCCGCCCAAAGAGTGCCCGGTGAAAACGAAAACGCAGGCATGTCGGGTGCCACTGTCTGCACCAGCACAGCAAGTTTTGAGCAAATATCTCCTTCCGTTCGGCCGCAATGGCAAGAAGCTTGTGCATCTTCTCTGTTCGTCGCGGTCAATGGGAAAAGGCGCTTATCTGCAATCTAGGTGTTTCTGCGGGCTGAGCCCGCCCAAAGAGTGCCCGGGTGAAAACGACAAGGCAGGCATGTCGGGTGCCACTGTCTGCACCAGCACAGCAAGTTTTGAGCAAATATCTCCTTCCGTTCGGCCGCAATGGCAAGAAGCTTGTGCATCTTCTCTGTTCGTCGCGGTCAATGGGAAAAGGCGCTTATCTGCAATCTAAGTGTTTCTGCGTGCTGCGCCCGCCCAAAGAGTGCCCGGGTGAAAACGACAACGCAGGCATGTCGGGTGCCACTGTCTGCACCAGCACAGCAAGTTTTGAGCAAATATCTCCTTCCGTTCGGCCGCAATGGCAAGAAGCTCGTGCATCTTCTCTGTTCGTCGCGGTCAAAGGGAAAAGGCGCTTATCTGCAATCTAGGTGTTTCTGCGTGCTACGCCCGCCCAAAGAGTGCCCGGTGAAAACGAAAACGCAGGCATGTCGGGTGCCACTGTCTGCACCAGCACAGCAAGTTTTGAGCAAATATCTCCTTCCGTTCGGACGCAATGGCAAGAAGCTTGTGCATCTTCTCTGTTCGTCGCGGTCAATGGGAAAAGGCGCTTATCTGCAATCTAGGTGTTTCTGCGTGCTGCGCCCGCCCAAAGAGTGCCCGGGTGAAAACGACAACGCATGCAAGTCGTGTGCCACTGTCTGCACCAGCACAGCAAGTTTTGAGCAAATATCTCCTTCCGTTCGGCCGCAATGGCAAGAAGCTTGTGCATCTTCTCTGTTCGTCGCGGTCAAGGGGAAAAGGCGCTTATCTGCAATCTAGGTGTTTCTGCGTGCTGCGCCCGCCCAAAGAGTGCCCGGGTGAAAACGACAACGCAGGCAAGTCGTGTGCCACTGTCTGCACCAGCACAGCAAGTTTTGAGCAAATATCTCCTTCCGTTCGGCCGCAATGGCAAGAAGCTTGTGCATCTTCTCTGTTCGTCGC
This sequence comes from Hyla sarda, assembly GCF_029499605.1. Classification (NCBI taxonomy): domain Eukaryota; kingdom Metazoa; phylum Chordata; class Amphibia; order Anura; family Hylidae; genus Hyla; species Hyla sarda. The sequence goes on along the minus strand of NW_026610384.1, from coordinate 53,390 downwards.
GGTCAATGGGAAAAGGCGCTTATCTGCAATGTAGGTGTTTCTGCGGGCTGAGCCCGCCCAAAGAGTGCCCGGGTGAAAACGACAAGGCAGGCATGTCGGGTGCCACTGTCTGCACCAGCACAGCAAGTTTTGAGCAAATATCTCCTTCCGTTCGGCCGCAATGGCAAGAAGCTTGTGCATCTTCTCTGTTCGTCGCGGTCAATGGGAAAAGGCGCTTATCTGCAATCTAGGTGTTTCTGCGTGCTGCGCCCGCCAAAAGAGTGCCCGGGTGAAAACGACAACGCAGGCATGTCGGGTGCCACTGTCTGCACCAGGACAGAAAGTTTTGAGCAAATATCTCCTTCCGTTCGGCCGCAATGGCAAGAAGCTTGTGCATCTTCTCTGTTCGTCGCGGTCAAAGGGAAAAGGCGCTTATCTGCAATCTAAGTGTTTCTGCGTGCTGCGCCCGCCCAAAGAGTGCCCGGGTGAAAACGACAACGCAGGCATGTCGGGTGCCACTGTCTGCACCAGCACAGCAAGTTTTGAGCAAATATCTCCTTCCGTTCTGCCGCAATGGCAAGAAGCTTGTGCATCTTCTCTGTTCGTCGCGGTCAATGGGAAAAGACGCTTATCTGCAATCTAAGTGTTTCTGCGTGCTGCGCCCGCCAAAAGAGTGCCCGGGTGAAAACGACAACTCAGGCATGTCATGTGCCACTGTCTGGACCAGCACAGCAAGTTTTGAGCAAATATCTCCTTCCGTTCGGCCGCAATGGAAAGAAGCTTGTGCATCTTCTCTGTTCGTCGCGGTCAATGGGAAAAGGCGCTTATCTGCAATCTAGGTGTTTCTGCGTGCTGCGCCCGCCCAAAGAGTGCCCGGGTGAAAACGACAACGCAGGCATGTCGGGTTCCACTGTCTGCACCAGCACAGCAAGTTTTGAGCAAATATCTCCTTCCGTTCGGCCGCAATGGCAAGAAGCTTGTGCATCTTCTCTGTTCGTCGCTATCAATGGGAATAGGCGCTTATCTGCAATCTAGGTGTTTCTGCGTGCTGCGCCCGCCCAAAGAGTGCCCGGGTGAAAACGACAACGCAGGCATGTCGGGTGCCACTGTCTGCACCAGCACAGCAAGTTTTGAGCAAATATCTCCTTCCGTTCTGCCGCAATGGGAAGAAGCTTGTGCATCTTCTCTGTTCGTCGCGGTCAATGGGAAAAGGCGCTTATCTGCAATCTAGGTGTTTCTGCGTGCTGCGCCCGCCCAAAGAGTGCGCGGGTGAAAACGACAAAGCAGGCATGTCGGGTGCCACTGTCTGCACCAGCACAGCAAGTTTTGAGCAAATATCTCCTTCCGTTCGGCCGCAATGGCAAGAAGCTTGTGCATCTTCTCTGTTCGTCGCGGTCAATGGGAAAAGGCGCTTATCTGCAATCTAGGTGTTTCTGCGTGCTGCGCCCGCCCAAAGAGTGCCCGGGTGAAAACGACAACGCAGGCATGTCGGGTGCCACTGTCTGCACCAGCACAGCAAGTTTTGAGCAAATATCTCCTTCCGTTCGGCCGCAATGGCAAGAAGCTTGTGCATATTCTCTGTTCGTCGCGGTCAATGGGAAAAGGCGCTTATCTGCAATCTAGGTGTTTCTGCGTGCTGCGCCCGCCCAAAGAGTGCCCGGGTGAAAACGACAACGCAGGCATGTCGGGTGCCACTGTCTGCACCAGCACAGCAAGTTTTGAGCAAATATCTCCTTCCGTTCTGCCGCAATGGGAAGAAGCTTGTGCATCTTCTCTGTTCGTCGCGGTCAATGGGAAAAGGCGCTTATCTGCAATCTAGGTGTTTCTGCGTGCTGCGCCCGCCCAAAGAGTGCCCGGGTGAAAACGACATTGCATGCATGTCGGGTGCCACTGTCTGCACCAGCACAGCAAGTTTTGAGCAAATATCTCCTTCCTTTCGGCCGCAATGGCAAGAAGCTTGTGCATCTTCTCTGTTCGTCGCGGTCAATGGGAAAAGGCGCTTATCTGCAATCTAGGTGTTTCTGCGTGCTGCGCCCGCCCAAAGAGTGCCCGGGTGAAAACGACAACGCAGGCAAGTCGTGTGCCACTGTCTGCACCAGCACAGCAAGTTTTGAGCAAATATCTCCTTCCGTTCGGCCGCAATGGCAAGAAGCTTGTGCATCTTCTCTGTTCGTCGCGGTCAATGGGAAAAGGCGCTTATCTGCAATCTAGGTGTTTCTGCGGGCTGAGCCCGCCCAAAGAGTGCCCGGGTGAAAACGACAAGGCAGGCATGTCGGGTGCCACTGTCTGCACCAGCACAGCAAGTTTTGAGCAAATATCTCCTTCCGTTCGGCCGCAATGGCAAGAAGCTTGTGCATCTTCTCTGTTCGTCGCGGTCAATGGGAAAAGACGCTTATCTGCAATCTAGGTGTTTCTGCGTGCTGCGCCCGCCCAAAGAGTGCCCGGGTGAAAACGACAACTCAGGCATGTCATGTGCCACTGGACCAGCACAGCAAGTTTTGAGCAAATATCTCCTTCCGTTCGGCCGCAATGGAAAGAAGCTTGTGCATCTTCTCTGTTCGTCGCGGTCAATGGGAAAAGGCGCTTATCTGCAATCTAGGTGTTTCTGCGTGCTGCGCCCGCCCAAAGAGTGCCCGGGTGAAAACGACAACGCAGGCATGTCGGGTTCCACTGTCTGCACCAGCACAGCAAGTTTTGAGCAAATATCTCCTTCCGTTCGGCCGCAATGGCAAGAAGCTTGTGCATCTTCTCTGTTCGTCGCTATCAATGGGAATAGGCGCTTATCTGCAATCTAGGTGTTTCTGCGTGCTGCGCCCGCCCAAAGAGTGCCCGGGTGAAAACGACAACGCAGGCATGTCGGGTGCCACTGTCTGCACCAGCACATCAAGTTTTGAGCAAATATCTCCTTCCGTTCTGCCGCAATGGGAAGAAGCTTGTGCATCTTCTCTGTTCGTCGCGGTCAATGGGAAAAGGCGCTTATCTGCAATCTAGGTGTTTCTGCGTGCTGCGCCCGCCCAAAGAGTGCGCGGGTGAAAACGACAAAGCAGGCATGTCGGGTGCCACTGTCTGCACCAGCACAGCAAGTTTTGAGCAAATATCTCCTTCCGTTCGGCCGCAATGGCAAGAAGCTTGTGCATCTTCTCTGTTCGTCGCGGTCAATGGGAAAAGGCGCTTATCTGCAATCTAGGTGTTTCTGCGTGCTGCGCCCGCCCAAAGAGTGCCCGGGTGAAAACGACAACGCAGGCATGTCGGGTGCCACTGTCTGCACCAGCACAGCAAGTTTTGAGCAAATATCTCCTTCCGTTCTGCCACAATGGCAAGAAGCTTGTGCATCTTCTCTGTTCGTCGCGGTCAATGGGAAAAGGCGCTTATCTGCAATCTAAGTGTTTCTGCGTGCTGCGCCCGCCCAAAGAGTGCCCGGGTGAAAACGACAACGCAGGCATGTCGGGTGCCACTGTCTGCACCAGCACAGCAAGTTTTGAGCAAATATCTCCTTCCGTTCTGCCGCAATGGCAAGAAGCTTGTGCTTCTTCTCTGTTCGTCGCGGTCAATGGGAAAAGGCGCTTATCTGCAATCTAGGTGTTTCTGCGTGCTGCGCCCGCCCAAAGAGTGCGCGGGTGAAAACGACAACGCAGGCATGTCGGGTGCCACTGTCTGCACCAGCACAGCAAGTTTTGAGCAAATATTTCCTTCCGTTCGGCCGCAATGGCAAGAAGCTTGTGCATCTTCTCTGTTCGTCGCGGTCAATGGGAAAAGGCGCTTATCTGCAATCTAGGTGTTTCTGCGTGCTGCGCCCGCCCAAAGAGTGCCCGGGTGAAAACGACAACGCAGGCATGTCGGGTGCCACTGTCTGCACCAGCACAGCAAGTTTTGAGCAAATATCTCCTTCCGTTCGGCCGCAATGGCAAGAAGCTTGTGCATCTTCTCTGTTCGTCGCGGTCAATGGGAAAAGGCGCTTATCTGCAATCTAGGTGTTTCTGCGTGCTGCGCCCGCCCAAAGAGTGCCCGGGTGAAAACGACAACGCAGGCATGTCGGGTGCCACTGTCTGCACCAGCACAGCAAGTTTTGAGCAAATATCTCCTTCCGTTCGGCCGCAATGGCAAGAAGCTTGTGCATATTCTCTGTTCGTCGCGGTCAATGGGAAAAGGCGCTTATCTGCAATCTAGGTGTTTCTGCGTGCTGCGCCCGCCCAAAGAGTGCCCGGGTGAAAACGACAACGCAGGCATGTCGGGTGCCACTGTCTGCACCAGCACAGCAAGTTTTGAGCAAATATCTCCTTCCGTTCTGCCACAATGGCAAGAAGCTTGTGCATCTTCTCTGTTCGTCGCGGTCAATGGGAAAAGGCGCTTATCTGCAATCTAAGTGTTTCTGCGTGCTGCGCCCGCCCAAAGAGTGCCCGGGTGAAAACGACAACGCAGGCATGTCGGGTGCCACTGTCTGCACCAGCACAGCAAGTTTTGAGCAAATATCTCCTTCCGTTCTGCCGCAATGGCAAGAAGCTTGTGCATCTTCTCTGTTCGTCGCGGTCAATGGGAAAAGGCGCTTATCTGCAATCTAAGTGTTTCTGCGTGCTGCGCCCGCCCAAAGAGTGCCCGGGTGAAAACGACAACGCAGGCATGTCGGGTGCCACTGTCTGCACCAGCACAGCAAGTTTTGAGCAAATATCTCCTTCCGTTCTGCCGCAATGGGAAGAAGCTTGTGCATCTTCTCTGTTCGTCGCGGTCAATGGGAAAAGGCGCTTATCTGCAATCTAGGTGTTTCTGCGTGCTGCGCCCGCCCAAAGAGTGCCCGGGTGAAAACGACATTGCATGCATGTCGGGTGCCACTGTCTGCACCAGCACAGCAAGTTTTGAGCAAATATCTCCTTCCTTTCGGCCGCAATGGCAAGAAGCTTGTGCATCTTCTCTGTTCGTCGCGGTCAATGGGAAAAGGCGCTTATCTGCAATCTAGGTGTTTCTGCGTGCTGCGCCCGCCCAAAGAGTGCCCGGGTGAAAACGACAACGCAGGCAAGTCGTGTGCCACTGTCTGCACCAGCACAGCAAGTTTTGAGCAAATATCTCCTTCCGTTCGGCCGCAATGGCAAGAAGCTTGTGCATCTTCTCTGTTCGTCGCGGTCAATGGGAAAAGGCGCTTATCTGCAATCTAGGTGTTTCTGCGGGCTGAGCCCGCCCAAAGAGTGCCCGGGTGAAAACGACAAGGCAGGCATGTCGTGTGCCACTGTCTGCACCAGCACAGCAAGTTTTGAGCAAATATCTCCTTCCGTTCGGCCGCAATGGCAAGAAGCTTGTGCATCTTCTCTGTTCGTCGCGGTCAATGGGAAAAGGCGCTTATCTGCAATCTAGGTGTTTCTGCGTGCTGCGCCCGCCAAAAGAGTGCCCGGGTGAAAACGACAACTCAGGCATGTCGGGTGCCACTGTCTGCACCAGGACAGAAAGTTTTGAGCAAATATCTCCTTCCGTTCGGTCGCAATGGCAAGAAGCTTGTGCATCTTCTCTGTTCGTCGCGGTCAATGGGAAAAGGCGCTTATCTGCAATCTAAGTGTTTCTGCGTGCTGCGCCCGCCCAAAGAGTGCCCGGGTGAAAACGACAACGCAGGCATGTCGGGTGCCACTGTCTGCACCAGCACAGCAAGTTTTGAGCAAATATCTCCTTCCGTTCTGCCGCAATGGCAAGAAGCTTGTGCATCTTCTCTGTTCGTCGCGGTCAATGGGAAAAGACGCTTATCTGCAATCTAGGTGTTTCTGCGTGCTACGCCCGCCCAAAGAGTGCCCGGTGAAAACGAAAACGCAGGCATGTCGGGTGCCACTGTCTGCACCAGCACAGCAAGTTTTGAGCAAATATCTCCTTCCGTTCGGCCGCAATGGCAAGAAGCTTGTGCATCTTCTCTGTTCGTCGCGGTCAATGGGAAAAGGCGCTTATCTGCAATCTAGGTGTTTCTGCGGGCTGAGCCCGCCCAAAGAGTGCCCGGGTGAGAACGACAAGGCAGGCATGTCGGGTGCCACTGTCTGCACCAGCACAGCAAGTTTTGAGCAAATATCTCCTTCCGTTCGGCCGCAATGGCAAGAAGCTTGTGCATCTTCTCTGTTCGTCGCGGTCAATGGGAAAAGGCGCTTATCTGCAATCTAAGTGTTTCTGCGTGCTGCGCCCGCCCAAAGAGTGCCCGGGTGAAAACGACAACGCAGGCATGTCGGGTGCCACTGTCTGCACCAGCACAGCAAGTTTTGAGCAAATATCTCCTTCCGTTCGGCCGCAATGGCAAGAAGCTCGTGCATCTTCTCTGTTCGTCGCGGTCAAAGGGAAAAGGCGCTTATCTGCAATCTAGGTGTTTCTGCGTGCTACGCCCGCCCAAAGAGTGCCCGGTGAAAACGAAAACGCAGGCATGTCGGGTGCCACTGTCTGCACCAGCACAGCAAGTTTTGAGCAAATATCTCCTTCCGTTCGGACGCAATGGCAAGAAGCTTGTGCATCTTCTCTGTTCGTCGCGGTCAATGGGAAAAGGCGCTTATCTGCAATCTAGGTGTTTCTGCGTGCTGCGCCCGCCCAAAGAGTGCCCGGGTGAAAACGACAACGCATGCAAGTCGTGTGCCACTGTCTGCACCAGCACAGCAAGTTTTGAGCAAATATCTCCTTCCGTTCGGCCGCAATGGCAAGAAGCTTGTGCATCTTCTCTGTTCGTCGCGGTCAAGGGGAAAAGGCGCTTATCTGCAATCTAGGTGTTTCTGCGTGCTGCGCCCGCCCAAAGAGTGCCCGGGTGAAAACGACAACGCAGGCAAGTCGTGTGCCACTGTCTGCACCAGCACAGCAAGTTTTGAGCAAATATCTCCTTCCGTTCGGCCGCAATGGCAAGAAGCTTGTGCATCTTCTCTGTTCGTCGCGGTCAATGGGAAAAGGCGCTTATCTGCAATGTAGGTGTTTCTGCGGGCTGAGCCCGCCCAAAGAGTGCCCGGGTGAAAACGACAAGGCAGGCATGTCGGGTGCCACTGTCTGCACCAGCACAGCAAGTTTTGAGCAAATATCTCCTTCCGTTCGGCCGCAATGGCAAGAAGCTTGTGCATCTTCTCTGTTCGTCGCGGTCAATGGGAAAAGGCGCTTATCTGCAATCTAGGTGTTTCTGCGTGCTGCGCCCGCCAAAAGAGTGCCCGGGTGAAAACGACAACGCAGGCATGTCGGGTGCCACTGTCTGCACCAGGACAGAAAGTTTTGAGCAAATATCTCCTTCCGTTCGGCCGCAATGGCAAGAAGCTTGTGCATCTTCTCTGTTCGTCGCGGTCAAAGGGAAAAGGCGCTTATCTGCAATCTAAGTGTTTCTGCGTGCTGCGCCCGCCCAAAGAGTGCCCGGGTGAAAACGACAACGCAGGCATGTCGGGTGCCACTGTCTGCACCAGCACAGCAAGTTTTGAGCAAATATCTCCTTCCGTTCTGCCGCAATGGCAAGAAGCTTGTGCATCTTCTCTGTTCGTCGCGGTCAATGGGAAAAGACGCTTATCTGCAATCTAAGTGTTTCTGCGTGCTGCGCCCGCCAAAAGAGTGCCCGGGTGAAAACGACAACTCAGGCATGTCATGTGCCACTGTCTGGACCAGCACAGCAAGTTTTGAGCAAATATCTCCTTCCGTTCGGCCGCAATGGAAAGAAGCTTGTGCATCTTCTCTGTTCGTCGCGGTCAATGGGAAAAGGCGCTTATCTGCAATCTAGGTGTTTCTGCGTGCTGCGCCCGCCCAAAGAGTGCCCGGGTGAAAACGACAACGCAGGCATGTCGGGTTCCACTGTCTGCACCAGCACAGCAAGTTTTGAGCAAATATCTCCTTCCGTTCGGCCGCAATGGCAAGAAGCTTGTGCATCTTCTCTGTTCGTCGCTATCAATGGGAATAGGCGCTTATCTGCAATCTAGGTGTTTCTGCGTGCTGCGCCCGCCCAAAGAGTGCCCGGGTGAAAACGACAACGCAGACATGTCGGGTGCCACTGTCTGCACCAGCACAGCAAGTTTTGAGCAAATATCTCCTTCCGTTCTGCCGCAATGGGAAGAAGCTTGTGCATCTTCTCTGTTCGTCGCGGTCAATGGGAAAAGGCGCTTATCTGCAATCTAGGTGTTTCTGCGTGCTGCGCCCGCCCAAAGAGTGCGCGGGTGAAAACGACAACGCAGGCATGTCGGGTGCCACTGTCTGCACCAGCACAGCAAGTTTTGAGCAAATATCTCCTTCCGTTCGGCCGCAATGGCAAGAAGCTTGTGCATCTTCTCTGTTCGTCGCGGTCAATGGGAAAAGGCGCTTATCTGCAATCTAGGTGTTTCTGCGTGCTGCGCCCGCCCAAAGAGTGCCCGGGTGAAAACGACAACGCAGGCATGTCGGGTGCCACTGTCTGCACCAGCACAGCAAGTTTTGAGCAAATATCTCCTTCCGTTCTGCCACAATGGCAAGAAGCTTGTGCATCTTCTCTGTTCGTCGCGGTCAATGGGAAAAGGCGCTTATCTGCAATCTAAGTGTTTCTGCGTGCTGCGCCCGCCCAAAGAGTGCCCGGGTGAAAACGACAACGCAGGCATGTCGGGTGCCACTGTCTGCACCAGCACAGCAAGTTTTGAGCAAATATCTCCTTCCGTTCTGCCGCAATGGCAAGAAGCTTGTGCTTCTTCTCTGTTCGTCGCGGTCAATGGGAAAAGGCGCTTATCTGCAATCTAGGTGTTTCTGCGTGCTGCGCCCGCCCAAAGAGTGCGCGGGTGAAAACGACAACGCAGGCATGTCGGGTGCCACTGTCTGCACCAGCACAGCAAGTTTTGAGCAAATATTTCCTTCCGTTCGGCCGCAATGGCAAGAAGCTTGTGCATCTTCTCTGTTCGTCGCGGTCAATGGGAAAAGGCGCTTATCTGCAATCTAGGTGTTTCTGCGTGCTGCGCCCGCCCAAAGAGTGCCCGGGTGAAAACGAAAACGCAGGCATGTCGGGTGCCACTGTCTGCACCAGCACAGCAAGTTTTGAGCAAATATCTCCTTCCGTTCGGCCGCAATGGCAAGAAGCTTGTGCATCTTCTCTGTTCGTCGCGGTCAATGGGAAAAGGCGCTTATCTGCAATCTAGGTGTTTCTGCGTGCTGCGCCCGCCCAAAGAGTGCCCGGGTGAAAACGACAACGCAGGCATGTCGGGTGCCACTGTCTGCACCAGCACAGCAAGTTTTGAGCAAATATCTCCTTCCGTTCGGCCGCAATGGCAAGAAGCTTGTGCATATTCTCTGTTCGTCGCGGTCAATGGGAAAAGGCGCTTATCTGCAATCTAGGTGTTTCTGCGTGCTGCGCCCGCCCAAAGAGTGCCCGGGTGAAAACGACAACGCAGGCATGTCGGGTGCCACTGTCTGCACCAGCACAGCAAGTTTTGAGCAAATATCTCCTTCCGTTCTGCCACAATGGCAAGAAGCTTGTGCATCTTCTCTGTTCGTCGCGGTCAATGGGAAAAGGCGCTTATCTGCAATCTAAGTGTTTCTGCGTGCTGCGCCCGCCCAAAGAGTGCCCGGGTGAAAACGACAACGCAGGCATGTCGGGTGCCACTGTCTGCACCAGCACAGCAAGTTTTGAGCAAATATCTCCTTCCGTTCTGCCGCAATGGCAAGAAGCTTGTGCATCTTCTCTGTTCGTCGCGGTCAATGGGAAAAGGCGCTTATCTGCAATCTAAGTGTTTCTGCGTGCTGCGCCCGCCCAAAGAGTGCCCGGGTGAAAACGACAACGCAGGCATGTCGGGTGCCACTGTCTGCACCAGCACAGCAAGTTTTGAGCAAATATCTCCTTCCGTTCTGCCGCAATGGGAAGAAGCTTGTGCATCTTCTCTGTTCGTCGCGGTCAATGGGAAAAGGCGCTTATCTGCAATCTAGGTGTTTCTGCGTGCTGCGCCCGCCCAAAGAGTGCCCGGGTGAAAACGACATTGCATGCATGTCGGGTGCCACTGTCTGCACCAGCACAGCAAGTTTTGAGCAAATATCTCCTTCCTTTCGGCCGCAATGGCAAGAAGCTTGTGCATCTTCTCTGTTCGTCGCGGTCAATGGGAAAAGGCGCTTATCTGCAATCTAGGTGTTTCTGCGTGCTGCGCCCGCCCAAAGAGTGCCCGGGTGAAAACGACAACGCAGGCAAGTCGTGTGCCACTGTCTGCACCAGCACAGCAAGTTTTGAGCAAATATCTCCTTCCGTTCGGCCGCAATGGCAAGAAGCTTGTGCATCTTCTCTGTTCGTCGCGGTCAATGGGAAAAGGCGCTTATCTGCAATCTAGGTGTTTCTGCGGGCTGAGCCCGCCCAAAGAGTGCCCGGGTGAAAACGACAAGGCAGGCATGTCGGGTGCCACTGTCTGCACCAGCACAGCAAGTTTTGAGCAAATATCTCCTTCCGTTCGGCCGCAATGGCAAGAAGCTTGTGCATCTTCTCTGTTCGTCGCGGTCAATGGGAAAAGGCGCTTATCTGCAATCTAGGTGTTTCTGCGTGCTGCGCCCGCCAAAAGAGTGCCCGGGTGAAAACGACAACTCAGGCATGTCGGGTGCCACTGTCTGCACCAGGACAGAAAGTTTTGAGCAAATATCTCCTTCCGTTCGGCCGCAATGGCAAGAAGCTTGTGCATCTTCTCTGTTCGTCGCGGTCAATGGGAAAAGGCGCTTATCTGCAATCTAAGTGTTTCTGCGTGCTGCGCCCGCCCAAAGAGTGCCCGGGTGAAAACGACAACGCAGGCATGTCGGGTGCCACTGTCTGCACCAGCACAGCAAGTTTTGAGCAAATATCTCCTTCCGTTCTGCCGCAATGGCAAGAAGCTTGTGCATCTTCTCTGTTCGTCGCGGTCAATGGGAAAAGACGCTTATCTGCAATCTAGGTGTTTCTGCGTGCTGCGCACGCCCAAAGAGTGCCCGGGTGAAAACGACAACTCAGGCATGTCATGTGCCACTGTCTGGACCAGCACAGCAAGTTTTGAGCAAATATCTCCTTCCGTTCGGCCGCAATGGAAAGAAGCTTGTGCATCTTCTCTGTTCGTCGCGGTCAATGGGAAAAGGCGCTTATCTGCAATCTAGGTGTTTCTGCGTGCTGCGCCCGCCCAAAGAGTGCCCGGGTGAAAACGACAACGCAGGCATGTCGGGTTCCACTGTCTGCACCAGCACAGCAAGTTTTGAGCAAATATCTCCTTCCGTTCGGCCGCAATGGCAAGAAGCTTGTGCATCTTCTCTGTTCGTCGCGGTCAATGGGAAAAGGCGCTTATCTGCAATCTAGGTGTTTCTGCGTGCTGCGCCCGCCCAAAGAGTGCGCGGGTGAAAACGACAACGCAGGCATGTCGGGTGCCACTGTCTGCACCAGCACAGCAAGTTTTGAGCAAATATCTCCTTCCGTTCGGCCGCAATGGCAAGAAGCTTGTGCATCTTCTCTGTTCGTCGCGGTCAATGGGAAAAGGCGCTTATCTGCAATCTAGGTGTTTCTGCGTGCTGCGCCCGCCCAAAGAGTGCGCGGGTGAAAACGACAACGCAGGCATGTCGGGTGCCACTGTCTGCACCAGCACAGCAAGTTTTGAGCAAATATTTCCTTCCGTTCGGCCGCAATGGCAAGAAGCTTGTGCATCTTCTCTGTTCGTCGCGGTCAATGGGAAAAGGCGCTTATCTGCAATCTAGGTGTTTCTGCGTGCTGCGCCCGCCCAAAGAGTGCCCGGGTGAAAACGACAACGCAGGCATGTCGGGTGCCACTGTCTGCACCAGCACAGCAAGTTTTGAGCAAATATCTCCTTCCGTTCGGCCGCAATGGCAAGAAGCTTGTGCATCTTCTCTGTTCGTCGCGGTCAATGGGAAAAGGCGCTTATCTGCAATCTAGGTGTTTCTGCGTGCTGCGCCCGCCCAAAGAGTGCCCGGGTGAAAACGACAACGCAGGCATGTCGGGTGCCACTGTCTGCACCAGCACAGCAAGTTTTGAGCAAATATCTCCTTCCGTTCGGCCGCAATGGCAAGAAGCTTGTGCATCTTCTCTGTTCGTCGCGGTCAATGGGAAAAGGCGCTTATCTGCAATCTAGGTGTTTCTGCGTGCTGCGCCCGCCCAAAGAGTGCCCGGGTGAAAACGACAACGCAGGCATGTCGGGTGCCACTGTCTGCACCAGCACAGCAAGTTTTGAGCAAATATCTCCTTCCGTTCTGCCACAATGGCAAGAAGCTTGTGCATCTTCTCTGTTCGTCGCGGTCAATGGGAAAATGCGCTTATCTGCAATCTAAGTGTTTCTGCGTGCTGCGCCCGCCCAAAGAGTGCCCGGGTGAAAACGACAACGCAGGCATGTCGGGTGCCACTGTCTGCACCAGCACAGCAAGTTTTGAGCAAATATCTCCTTCCGTTCTGCCGCAATGGCAAGAAGCTTGTGCATCTTCTCTGTTCGTCGCGGTCAATGGGAAAAGGCGCTTATCTGCAATCTAAGTGTTTCTGCGTGCTGCGCCCGCCCAAAGAGTGCCCGGGTGAAAACGACAACGCAGGCATGTCGGGTGCCACTGTCTGCACCAGCACAGCAAGTTTTGAGCAAATATCTCCTTCCGTTCTGCCGCAATGGCAAGAAGCTTGTGCATCTTCTCTGTTCGTCGCGGTCAATGGGAAAAGGCGCTTATCTGCAATCTAGGTGTTTCTGCGTTCTGCGCCCGCCCAAAGAGTGCCCGGGTGAAAACGACAACGCAGGCATGTCGGGTGCCACTGTCTGCACCAGCACAGCAAGTTTTGAGCAAATATTTCCTTCCGTTCGGCCGCAATGGCAAGAAGCTTGTGCATCTTCTCTGTTCGTCGCGGTCAATGGGAAAAGGCGCTTATCTGCAATCTAGGTGTTTCTGCGTGCTGCGCCCGCCCAAAGAGTGTCCGGGTGAAAACGACAACGCAGGCATGTCGGGTGCCACTGTCTGCACCAGCACAGCAAGTTTTGAGCAAATATCTCCTTCCGTTCGGCCGCAATGGCAAGAAGCTTATGCATCTTCTCTGTTCGTCGCGGTCAATGGGAAAAGGCGCTTATCTGCAATCTAAGTGTTTCTGCGTGCTGCGCCCGCCCAAAGAGTGCCCGGGTGAAAACGACAACGCAGGCATGTCGGGTGCCACTGTCTGCACCAGCACAGCAAGTTTTGAGCAAATATCTCCTTCCGTTCGGCCGCAATGGCAAGAAGCTCGTGCATCTTCTCTGTTCGTCGCGGTCAAAGGGAAAAGGCGCTTATCTGCAATCTAGGTGTTTCTGCGTGCTACGCCCGCCCAAAGAGTGCCCGGTGAAAACGAAAACGCAGGCATGTCGGGTGCCACTGTCTGCACCAGCACAGCAAGTTTTGAGCAAATATCTCCTTCCGTTCGGACGCAATGGCAAGAAGCTTGTGCATCTTCTCTGTTCGTCGCGGTCAATGGGAAAAGGCGCTTATCTGCAATCTAGGTGTTTCTGCGTGCTGCGCCCGCCCAAAGAGTGCCCGGGTGAAAACGACAACGCATGCAAGTCGTGTGCCACTGTCTGCACCAGCACAGCAAGTTTTGAGCAAATATCTCCTTCCGTTCTGCCGCAATGGCAAGAAGCTTGTGCATCTTCTCTGTTCGTCGCGGTCAATGGGAAAAGGCGCTTATCTGCAATCTAGGTGTTTCTGCGTGCTGCGCCCGCCCAAAGAGTGCGCGGGTGAAAACGACAACGCAGGCATGTCGGGTGCCACTGTCTGCACCAGCACAGCAAGTTTTGAGCAAATATTTCCTTCCGTTCGGCCGCAATGGCAAGAAGCTTGTGCATCTTCTCTGTTCGTCGCGGTCAATGGGAAAAGGCGCTTATCTGCAATCTAGGTGTTTCTGCGTGCTGCGCCCGCCCAAAGAGTGCCCGGGTGAAAACGACAACGCAGGCATGTCGGGTGCCACTGTCTGCACCAGCACAGCAAGTTTTGAGCAAATATCTCCTTCCGTTCGGCCGCAATGGCAAGAAGCTTATGCATCTTCTCTGTTCGTCGCGGTCAAAGGGAAAAGGCGCTTATCTGCAATCTAGGTGTTTCTGCGTGCTACGCCCGCCCAAAGAGTGCCCGGTGAAAACGAAAACGCAGGCATGTCGGGTGCCACTGTCTGCACCAGCACAGCAAGTTTTGAGCAAATATCTCCTTCCGTTCGGACGCAATGGCAAGAAGCTTGTGCATCTTCTCTGTTCGTCGCGGTCAATGGGAAAAGGCGCTTATCTGCAATCTAGGTGTTTCTGCGTGCTGCGCCCGCCCAAAGAGTGCCCGGGTGAAAACGACAACGCATGCAAGTCGTGTGCCACTGTCTGCACCAGCACAGCAAGTTTTGAGCAAATATCTCCTTCCGTTCGGCCGCAATGGCAAGAAGCTTGTGCATCTTCTCTGTTCGTCGCGGTCAATGGGAAAAGGCGCTTATCTGCAATCTAAGTGTTTCTGCGTGCTGCGCCCGCCCAAAGAGTGCCCGGGTGAAAACGACAACGCAGGCATGTCGGGTGCCACTGTCTGCACCAGCACAGCAAGTTTTGAGCAAATATCTCCTTCCGTTCTGCCACAATGGCAAGAAGCTTGTGCATCTTCTCTGTTCGTCGCGGTCAATGGGAAAAGGCGCTTATCTGCAATCTAGGTGTTTCTGCGTGCTGCGCCCGCCCAAAGAGTGCCCGGGTGAAAACGACAACGCAGGCATGTCGGGTGCCACTGTCTGCACCAGCACAGCAAGTTTTGAGCAAATATCTCCTTCCGTTCGGCCGCAATGGCAAGAAGCTTGTGCATCTTCTCTGTTCGTCGCGGTCAAGGGGAAAAGGCGCTTATCTGCAATCTAGGTGTTTCTGCGTGCTGCGCCCGTCCAAAGAGTGCCCGGGTGAAAACGACAAGGCAGGCATGTCGGGTGCCACTGTCTGCACCAGCACAGCAAGTTTTGAGCAAATATCTCCTTCCGTTCGGCCGCAATGGCAAGAAGCTTGTGTATCTTCTCTGTTCGTCGCGGTCAATGGGAAAAGGCGCTTATCTGCAATCTAGGTGTTTCTGCGTGCTGCGCCCGCCCAAAGAGTGCCCGGGTGAAAACGACAACGCAGGCAAGTCGTGTGCCACTGTCTGCACCAGCACAGCAAGTTTTGAGCAAATATCTCCTTCCGTTCGGCCGCAATGGCAAGAAGCTTGTGCATCTTCTCTGTTCGTCGCGGTCAATGGGAAAAGGCGCTTATCTGCAATCTAGGTGTTTCTGCGGGCTGAGCCCGCCCAAAGAGTGCCCGGGTGAAAACGACAAGGCAGGCATGTCGGGTGCCACTGTCTGCACCAGCACAGCAAGTTTTGAGCAAATATCTCCTTCCGTTCGGCCGCAATGGCAAGAAGCTTGTGCATCTTCTCTGTTCGTCGCGGTCAATGGGAAAAGACGCTTATCTGCAATCTAGGTGTTTCTGCGTGCTGCGCCCGCCCAAAGAGTGCCCGGGTGAAAACGACAACTCAGGCATGTCATGTGCCACTGGACCAGCACAGCAAGTTTTGAGCAAATATCTCCTTCCGTTCGGCCGCAATGGAAAGAAGCTTGTGCATCTTCTCTGTTCGTCGCGGTCAATGGGAAAAGGCGCTTATCTGCAATCTAGGTGTTTCTGCGTGCTGCGCCCGCCCAAAGAGTGCCCGGGTGAAAACGACAACGCAGGCATGTCGGGTTCCACTGTCTGCACCAGCACAGCAAGTTTTGAGCAAATATCTCCTTCCGTTCGGCCGCAATGGCAAGAAGCTTGTGCATCTTCTCTGTTCGTCGCTATCAATGGGAATAGGCGCTTATCTGCAATCTAGGTGTTTCTGCGTGCTGCGCCCGCCCAAAGAGTGCCCGGGTGAAAACGACAACGCAGGCATGTCGGGTGCCACTGTCTGCACCAGCACAGCAAATTTTGAGCAAATATCTCCTTCCGTTCTGCCGCAATGGGAAGAAGCTTGTGCATCTTCTCTGTTCGTCGCGGTCAATGGGAAAAGGCGCTTATCTGCAATCTAGGTGTTTCTGCGTGCTGCGCCCGCCCAAAGAGTGCGCGGGTGAAAACGACAAAGCAGGCATGTCGGGTGCCACTGTCTGCACCAGCACAGCAAGTTTTGAGCAAATATCTCCTTCCGTTCGGCCGCAATGGCAAGAAGCTTGTGCATCTTCTCTGTTCGTCGCGGTCAATGGGAAAAGGCGCTTATCTGCAATCTAGGTGTTTCTGCGTGCTGCGCCCGCCCAAAGAGTGCCCGGGTGAAAACGACAACGCAGGCATGTCGGGTGCCACTGTCTGCACCAGCACAGCAAGTTTTGAGCAAATATCTCCTTCCGTTCTGCCACAATGGCAAGAAGCTTGTGCATCTTCTCTGTTCGTCGCGGTCAATGGGAAAAGGCGCTTATCTGCAATCTAAGTGTTTCTGCGTGCTGCGCCCGCCCAAAGAGTGCCCGGGTGAAAACGACAACGCAGGCATGTCGGGTGCCACTGTCTGCACCAGCACAGCAAGTTTTGAGCAAATATCTCCTTCCGTTCTGCCGCAATGGCAAGAAGCTTGTGCTTCTTCTCTGTTCGTCGCGGTCAATGGGAAAAGGCGCTTATCTGCAATCTAGGTGTTTCTGCGTGCTGCGCCCGCCCAAAGAGTGCCCGGTGAAAACGAAAACGCAGGCATGTCGGGTGCCACTGTCTGCACCAGCACAGCAAGTTTTGAGCAAATATCTCCTTCCGTTCGGACGCAATGGCAAGAAGCTTGTGCATCTTCTCTGTTCGTCGCGGTCAATGGGAAAAGGCGCTTATCTGCAATCTAGGTGTTTCTGCGTGCTGCGCCCGCCCAAAGAGTGCCCGGGTGAAAACGACAACGCATGCAAGTCGTGTGCCACTGTCTGCACCAGCACAGCAAGTTTTGAGCAAATATCTCCTTCCGTTCGGCCGCAATGGCAAGAAGCTTGTGCATCTTCTCTGTTCGTCGCGGTCAATGGAAAAAGGCGCTTATCTGCAATCTAAGTGTTTCTGCGTGCTGCGCCCGCCCAAAGAGTGCCCGGGTGAAAACGACAACGCAGGCATGTCGGGTGCCACTGTCTGCACCAGCACAGCAAGTTTTGAGCAAATATCTCCTTCCGTTCTGCCACAATGGCAAGAAGCTTGTGCATCTTCTCTGTTCGTCGCGGTCAATGGGAAAAGGCGCTTATCTGCAATCTAAGTGTTTCTGCGTGCTGCGCCCGCCCAAAGAGTGCCCGGGTGAAAACGACAACGCAGGCATGTCGGGTGCCACTGTCTGCACCAGCACAGCAAGTTTTGAGCAAATATCTCCTTCCGTTCGGCCGCAATGGCAAGAAGCTTGTGCATCTTCTCTGTTCGTCGCGGTCAAGGGGAAAAGGCGCTTATCTGCAATCTAGGTGTTTCTGCGTGCTGCGCCCGCCCAAAGAGTGCCCGGGTGAAAACGACAACGCAGGCATGTCGGGTGCCACTGTCTGCACCAGCACAGCAAGTTTTGAGCAAATATCTCCTTCCGTTCGGCCGCAATGGCAAGAAGCTTGTGCATCTTCTCTGTTCGTCGCGGTCAATGGGAAAAGGCGCTTATCTGCAATCTAAGTGTTTCTGCGTGCTGCGCCCGCCCAAAGAGTGCCCGGGTGAAAACGACAACGCAGGCATGTCGGGTGCCACTGTCTGCACCAGCACAGCAAGTTTTGAGCAAATATCTCCTTCCGTTCGGCCGCAATGGCAAGAAGCTCGTGCATCTTCTCTGTTCGTCGCGGTCAAAGGGAAAAGGCGCTTATCTGCAATCTAGGTGTTTCTGCGTGCTACGCCCGCCCAAAGAGTGCCCGGTGAAAACGAAAACGCAGGCATGTCGGGTGCCACTGTCTGCACCAGCACAGCAAGTTTTGAGCAAATATCTCCTTCCGTTCGGACGCAATGGCAAGAAGCTTGTGCATCTTCTCTGTTCGTCGCGGTCAATGGGAAAAGGCGCTTATCTGCAATCTAGGTGTTTCTGCGTGCTGCGCCCGCCCAAAGAGTGCCCGGGTGAAAACGACAACGCATGCAAGTCGTGTGCCACTGTCTGCACCAGCACAGCAAGTTTTGAGCAAATATCTCCTTCCGTTCGGCCGCAATGGCAAGAAGCTTGTGCATCTTCTCTGTTCGTCGCGGTCAATGGGAAAAGGCGCTTATCTGCAATCTAAGTGTTTCTGCGTGCTGCGCCCGCCCAAAGAGTGCCCGGGTGAAAACGACAACGCAGGCATGTCGGGTGCCACTGTCTGCACCAGCACAGCAAGTTTTGAGCAAATATCTCCTTCCGTTCTGCCACAATGGCAAGAAGCTTGTGCATCTTCTCTGTTCGTCGCGGTCAATGGGAAAAGGCGCTTATCTGCAATCTAAGTGTTTCTGCGTGCTGCGCCCGCCCAAAGAGTGCCCGGGTGAAAACGACAACGCAGGCA
The DNA here is from genome assembly GCF_029499605.1 of Hyla sarda. Taxonomy (NCBI): domain Eukaryota; kingdom Metazoa; phylum Chordata; class Amphibia; order Anura; family Hylidae; genus Hyla; species Hyla sarda. The sequence continues at coordinate 35,083 of NW_026610384.1, read as the reverse complement.
TGTCGGGTGCCACTGTCTGCACCAGCACAGCAAGTTTTGAGCAAATATCTCCTTCCGTTCTGCCGCAATGGGAAGAAGCTTGTGCATCTTCTCTGTTCGTCGCGGTCAATGGGAAAAGGCGCTTATCTGCAATCTAGGTGTTTCTGCGTGCTGCGCCCGCCCAAAGAGTGCGCGGGTGAAAACGACAACGCAGGCATGTCGGGTGCCACTGTCTGCACCAGCACAGCAAGTTTTGAGCAAATATCTCCTTCCGTTCGGCCGCAATGGCAAGAAGCTTGTGCATCTTCTCTGTTCGTCGCGGTCAATGGGAAAAGGCGCTTATCTGCAATCTAGGTGTTTCTGCGTGCTGCGCCCGCCCAAAGAGTGCCCGGGTGAAAACGACAACGCAGGCATGTCGGGTGCCACTGTCTGCACCAGCACAGCAAGTTTTGAGCAAATATCTCCTTCCGTTCTGCCGCAATGGCAAGAAGCTTGTGCTTCTTCTCTGTTCGTCGCGGTCAATGGGAAAAGGCGCTTATCTGCAATCTAGGTGTTTCTGCGTGCTGCGCCCGCCCAAAGAGTGCGCGGGTGAAAACGACAACGCAGGCATGTCGGGTGCCACTGTCTGCACCAGCACAGCAAGTTTTGAGCAAATATTTCCTTCCGTTCGGCCGCAATGGCAAGAAGCTTGTGCATCTTCTCTGTTCGTCGCGGTCAATGGGAAAAGGCGCTTATCTGCAATCTAGGTGTTTCTGCGTGCTGCGCCCGCCCAAAGAGTGCCCGGGTGAAAACGACAACGCAGGCATGTCGGGTGCCACTGTCTGCACCAGCACAGCAAGTTTTGAGCAAATATCTCCTTCCGTTCGGCCGCAATGGCAAGAAGCTTGTGCATCTTCTCTGTTCGTCGCGGTCAATGGGAAAAGGCGCTTATCTGCAATCTAGGTGTTTCTGCGTGCTGCGCCCGCCCAAAGAGTGCCCGGGTGAAAACGACAACGCAGGCATGTCGGGTGCCACTGTCTGCACCAGCACAGCAAGTTTTGAGCAAATATCTCCTTCCGTTCGGCCGCAATGGCAAGAAGCTTGTGCATCTTCTCTGTTCGTCGCGGTCAATGGGAAAAGGCGCTTATCTGCAATCTAGGTGTTTCTGCGTGCTGCGCCCGTCCAAAGAGTGCCCGGGTGAAAACGACAAGGCAGGCATGTCGGGTGCCACTGTCTGCACCAGCACAGCAAGTTTTGAGCAAATATCTCCTTCCGTTCGGCCGCAATGGCAAGAAGCTTGTGTGTCTTCTCTGTTCGTCGCGGTCAATGGGAAAAGGCGCTTATCTGCAATCTAGGTGTTTCTGCGTGCTGCGCCCGCCCAAAGAGTGCCCGGGTGAAAACGACAACGCAGGCATGTCAGGTGCCATTGTCTGCACCAGCACAGCAAGTTTTGAGCAAATATCTCCTTCCGTACGGCCGCAATGGCAAGAAGCTTGTGCATCTTCTGTGTTCGTCGCGGTCAATGGGAAAAGGCGCTTATCTGCAATCTAGGTGTTTCTGCGTGCTGCGCCCGCCCAAAGAGTGCCCGGGTGAAAACGACAACGCAGGCATGTCGGGTGCCACTGTCTGCACCAGCACAGCAAGTTTTGAGCAAATATCTCCTTCCGTTCGGACGCAATGGCAAGAAGCTTGTGCATCTTCTCTGTTCGTCGCGGTCAATGGGAAAAGGCGCTTATCTGCAATCTAGGTGTTTCTGCGTGCTGCGCCCGCCCAAAGAGTGCCCGGGTGAAAACGACAACGCAGGCATGTCGGGTGCCACTGTCTGCACCAGCACAGCAAGTTTTGAGCAAATATCTCCTTCCGTTCGGCCGCAATGGAAAGAAGCTTGTGCATCTTCTCTGTTCGTCGCGGTCAATGGGAAAAGGCGCTTATCTGCAATCTAGGTGTTTCTGCGTGCTGCGCCCGCCCAAAGAGTGCGCGGGTGAAAACGACAACGCAGGCATGTCGGGTGCCACTGTCTGCACCAGCACAGCAAGTTTTGAGCAAATATCTCCTTCCGTTCGGCCGCAATGGCAAGAAGCTTGTGCATCTTCTCTGTTCGTCGCGGTCAATGGGAAAAGGCGCTTATCTGCAATCTAGGTGTTTCTGCGTGCTGCGCCCGCCCAAAGAGTGCCCGGGTGAAAACGACAACGCAGGCATGTCGGGTGCCACTGTCTGCACCAGCACAGCAAGTTTTGAGCAAATATCTCCTTCCGTTCGGCCGCAATGGCAAGAAGCTTGTGCATCTTCTCTGTTCGTCGCGGTCAATGGGAAAAGGCGCTTATCTGCAATCTAGGTGTTTCTGCGTGCTGCGCCCGCCCAAAGAGTGCCCGGGTGAAAACGACAACGCAGGCATGTCGGGTGCCACTGTCTGCACCAGCACAGCAAGTTTTGAGCAAATATCTCTTTCCGTTCGGCCGCAATGGCAAGAAGCTTGTGCATCTTCTCTGTTCTTCGCGGTCAATGGGAAAAGGCGCTTATCTGCAATCTAAGTGTTTCTGCGTGCTGCGCCCGCCCAAAGAGTGCCCGGGTGAAAACGACAACGCAGGCATGTCGGGTGCCACTGTCTGCACCAGCACAGCAAGTTTTGAGCAAATATCTCCTTCCGTTCGGCCGCAATGGCAAGAAGCTCGTGCATCTTCTCTGTTCGTCGCGGTCAATGGGAAAAGGCGCTTATCTGCAATTTAGGTGTTTCTGCGGGCTGAGCCCGCCCAAAGAGTGCCCGGGTGAAAACGACAAGGCACGCATGTCGGGTGCCACTGTCTGCACCAGCACAGCAAGTTTTGAGCAAATATCTCCTTCCGTTCGGCCGCAATGGCAAGAAGCTTGTTCATCTTCTCTGTTCGTCGCGGTCAATGGGAAAAGGCGCTTATCTGCAATCTAGGTGTTTCTGCGTGCTGCGCCCGCCTAAAGAGTGCCCGGGTGAAAACGACAACGCAGGCATGTCGGGTGCCACTGTCTGCACCAGCACAGCAAGTTTTGAGCAAATATCTCCTTCCGTTCGGACGCAATGGCAAGAAGCTTGTGCATCTTCTCTGTTCGTCGCGGTCAATGGGAAAAGGCGCTTATCTGCAATCTAGGTGTTTCTGCGTGCTGCGCCCGCCCAAAGAGTGCCCGGGTGAAAACGACAACGCAGGCATGTCGGGTGCCACTGTCTGCACCAGCACAGCAAGTTTTGAGCAAATATCTCCTTCCGTTCGGCCGCAATGGAAAGAAGCTTGTGCATCTTCTCTGTTCGTCGCGGTCAATGGGAAAAGGCGCTTATCTGCAATCTAGGTGTTTCTGCGTGCTGCGCCCGCCCAAAGAGTGCGCGGGTGAAAACGACAACGCAGGCATGTCGGGTGCCACTGTCTGCACCAGCACAGCAAGTTTTGAGCAAATATCTCCTTCCGTTCGGCCGCAATGGCAAGAAGCTTGTGCATCTTCTCTGTTCGTCGCGGTCAATGGGAAAAGGCGCTTATCTGCAATCTAGGTGTTTCTGCGTGCTGCGCCCGCCCAAAGAGTGCCCGGGTGAAAACGACAACGCAGGCATGTCGGGTGCCACTGTCTGCACCAGCACAGCAAGTTTTGAGCAAATATCTCCTTCCGTTCGGCCGCAATGGCAAGAAGCTTGTGCATCTTCTCTGTTCGTCGCGGTCAATGGGAAAAGGCGCTTATCTGCAATCTAGGTGTTTCTGCGTGCTGCGCCCGCCCAAAGAGTGCCCGGGTGAAAACGACAACGCAGGCATGTCGGGTGCCACTGTCTGCACCAGCACAGCAAGTTTTGAGCAAATATCTCTTTCCGTTCGGCCGCAATGGCAAGAAGCTTGTGCATCTTCTCTGTTCTTCGCGGTCAATGGGAAAAGGCGCTTATCTGCAATCTAAGTGTTTCTGCGTGCTGCGCCCGCCCAAAGAGTGCCCGGGTGAAAACGACAACGCAGGCATGTCGGGTGCCACTGTCTGCACCAGCACAGCAAGTTTTGAGCAAATATCTCCTTCCGTTCGGCCGCAATGGCAAGAAGCTCGTGCATCTTCTCTGTTCGTCGCGGTCAATGGGAAAAGGCGCTTATCTGCAATTTAGGTGTTTCTGCGGGCTGAGCCCGCCCAAAGAGTGCCCGGGTGAAAACGACAAGGCACGCATGTCGGGTGCCACTGTCTGCACCAGCACAGCAAGTTTTGAGCAAATATCTCCTTCCGTTCGGCCGCAATGGCAAGAAGCTTGTTCATCTTCTCTGTTCGTCGCGGTCAATGGGAAAAGGCGCTTATCTGCAATCTAGGTGTTTCTGCGTGCTGCGCCCGCCTAAAGAGTGCCCGGGTGAAAACGACAACGCAGGCATGTCGGGTGCCACTGTCTGCACCAGCACAGCAAGTTTTGAGCAAATATCTCCTTCCGTTCGGCCGCAATGGCAAGAAGCTTGTGCATCTTCTCTGTTCGTCGCGGTCAATGGGAAAAGGCGCTTATCTGCAATCTAGGTGTTTCTGCGTGCTGCGCCCGCCCAAAGAGTGCCCGGGTGAAAACGACAACGCAGGCATGTCGGGTGCCACTGTCTGCACCAGCACAGCAAGTTTTGAGCAAATATCTCCTTCCGTTCGGCCGCAATGGCAAGAAGCTTGTGCATCTTCTCTGTTCGTCGCGGTCAATGGGAAAAGGCGCTTATCTGCAATCTAAGTGTTTCTGCGTGCTGCGCCCGCCCAAAGAGTGCCCGGGTGAAAACGACAACGCAGGCATGTCGGGTGCCACTGTCTGCACCAGCACAGCAAGTTTTGAGCAAATATCTCCTTCCGTTCGGCCGCAATGGCAAGAAGCTTGTGCATCTTCTCTGTTCGTCGCGGTCAATGGGAAAAGGCGCTTATCTGCAATCTAAGTGTTTCTGCGTGCTGCGCCCGCCCAAAGAGTGCCCGGGTGAAAACGACAACGCAGTCATGTCGGGTGCCACTGTCTGCACCAGCACAGCAAGTTTTGAGCAAATATCTCCTTCCGTTCGGCCGCAATGGCAAGAAGCTTGTGCATCTTCTCTGTTCGTCGCGGTCAATGGGAAAAGGCGCTTATCTGCAATTTAGGTGTTTCTGCGGGCTGAGCCCGCCCAAAGAGTGCCCGGGTGAAAACGACAAGGCACGCATGTCGGGTGCCACTGTCTGCACCAGCACAGCAAGTTTTGAGCAAATATCTCCTTCCGTTCGGCCGCAATGGCAAGAAGCTTGTTCATCTTCTCTGTTCGTCGCGGTCAATGGGAAAAGGCGCTTATCTGCAATCTAGGTGTTTCTGCGTGCTGCGCCCGCCCAAAGAGTGCCCGGGTGAAAACGACAACGCAGGCATGTCGGGTGCCACTGTCTGCACCAGCACAGCAAGTTTTGAGCAAATATATCCTTCCGTTCGGCCGCAATGGCAAGAAGCTTGTGCATCTTCTCTGTTCGTCGCGGTCAATGAGAAAAGGCGCTTATCTGCAATCTAGGTGTTTCTGCGTGCTGCGCCCGCCCAAAGAGTGCCCGGGTGAAAACGACAACGCAGGCATGTCGGGTGCCACTGTCTGCACCAGCACAGCAAGTTTTGAGCAAATATCTCCTTCCGTTCGGCCGCAATGGCAAGAAGCTTGTGCATCTTCTCTGTTCGTCGCGGTCAATGGGAAAAGGCGCTTATCTGCAATCTAGGTGTTTCTGCGTGCTGCGCCCGCCCAAAGAGTGCGCGGTTGAAAACGACAACGCAGGCATGTCGGGTGCCACTGTCTGCACCAGCACAGCAAGTTTTGAGCAAATATCTCCTTCCGTTCTGCCGCAATGGGAAGAAGCTTGTGCATCTTCTCTGTTCGTCGCGGTCAATGGGAAAAGGCGCTTATCTGCAATCTAGGTGTTTCTGCGTGCTGCGCCCGCCCAAAGAGTGCGCGGGTGAAAACGACAACGCAGGCATGTCGGGTGCCACTGTCTGCACCAGCACAGCAAGTTTTGAGCAAATATCTCCTTCCGTTCGGCCGCAATGGCAAGAAGCTTGTGCATCTTCTCTGTTCGTCGCGGTCAATGGGAAAAGGCGCTTATCTGCAATCTAGGTGTTTCTGCGTGCTGCGCCCGCCCAAAGAGTGCCCGGGTGAAAACGACAACGCAGGCATGTCGGGTGCCACTGTCTGCACCAGCACAGCAAGTTTTGAGCAAATATCTCCTTCCGTTCTGCCACAATGGCAAGAAGCTTGTGCATCTTCTCTGTTCGTCGCGGTCAATGGGAAAATGCGCTTATCTGCAATCTAAGTGTTTCTGCGTGCTGCGCCCGCCCAAAGAGTGCCCGGGTGAAAACGACAACGCAGGCATGTCGGGTGCCACTGTCTGCACCAGCACAGCAAGTTTTGAGCAAATATCTCCTTCCGTTCTGCCGCAATGGCAAGAAGCTTGTGCATCTTCTCTGTTCGTCGCGGTCAATGGGAAAAGGCGCTTATCTGCAATCTAAGTGTTTCTGCGTGCTGCGCCCGCCCAAAGAGTGCCCGGGTGAAAACGACAACGCAGGCATGTCGGGTGCCACTGTCTGCACCAGCACAGCAAGTTTTGAGCAAATATCTCCTTCCGTTCTGCCGCAATGGCAAGAAGCTTGTGCATCTTCTCTGTTCGTCGCGGTCAATGGGAAAAGGCGCTTATCTGCAATCTAGGTGTTTCTGCGTGCTGCGCCCGCCCAAAGAGTGCGCGGGTGAAAACGACAACGCAGGCATGTCGGGTGCCACTGTCTGCACCAGCACAGCAAGTTTTGAGCAAATATTTCCTTCCGTTCGGCCGCAATGGCAAGAAGCTTGTGCATCTTCTCTGTTCGTCGCGGTCAATGGGAAAAGGCGCTTATCTGCAATCTAGGTGTTTCTGCGTGCTGCGCCCGCCCAAAGAGTGCCCGGGTGAAAACGACAACGCAGGCATGTCGGGTGCCACTGTCTGCACCAGCACAGCAAGTTTTGAGCAAATATCTCCTTCCGTTCGGCCGCAATGGCAAGAAGCTTATGCATCTTCTCTGTTCGTCGCGGTCAAAGGGAAAAGGCGCTTATCTGCAATCTAGGTGTTTCTGCGTGCTACGCCCGCCCAAAGAGTGCCCGGTGAAAACGAAAACGCAGGCATGTCGGGTGCCACTGTCTGCACCAGCACAGCAAGTTTTGAGCAAATATCTCCTTCCGTTCGGACGCAATGGCAAGAAGCTTGTGCATCTTCTCTGTTCGTCGCGGTCAATGGGAAAAGGCGCTTATCTGCAATCTAGGTGTTTCTGCGTGCTGCGCCCGCCCAAAGAGTGCCCGGGTGAAAACGACAACGCATGCAAGTCGTGTGCCACTGTCTGCACCAGCACAGCAAGTTTTGAGCAAATATCTCCTTCCGTTCGGCCGCAATGGCAAGAAGCTTGTGCATCTTCTCTGTTCGTCGCGGTCAATGGGAAAAGGCGCTTATCTGCAATCTAAGTGTTTCTGCGTGCTGCGCCCGCCCAAAGAGTGCCCGGGTGAAAACGACAACGCAGGCATGTCGGGTGCCACTGTCTGCACCAGCACAGCAAGTTTTGAGCAAATATCTCCTTCCGTTCTGCCACAATGGCAAGAAGCTTGTGCATCTTCTCTGTTCGTCGCGGTCAATGGGAAAAGGCGCTTATCTGCAATCTAAGTGTTTCTGCGTGCTGCGCCCGCCCAAAGAGTGCCCGGGTGAAAACGACAACGCAGGCATGTCGGGTGCCACTGTCTGCACCAGCACAGCAAGTTTTGAGCAAATATCTCCTTCCGTTCGGCCGCAATGGCAAGAAGCTTGTGTATCTTCTCTGTTCGTCGCGGTCAATGGGAAAAGGCGCTTATCTGCAATCTAGGTGTTTCTGCGTGCTGCGCCCGCCCAAAGAGTGCCCGGGTGAAAACGACAACGCAGGCAAGTCGTGTGCCACTGTCTGCACCAGCACAGCAAGTTTTGAGCAAATATCTCCTTCCGTTCGGCCGCAATGGCAAGAAGCTTGTGCATCTTCTCTGTTCGTCGCGGTCAATGGGAAAAGGCGCTTATCTGCAATCTAGGTGTTTCTGCGGGCTGAGCCCGCCCAAAGAGTTCCCGGGTGAAAACGACAAGGCAGGCATGTCGGGTGCCACTGTCTGCACCAGCACAGCAAGTTTTGAGCAAATATCTCCTTCCGTTCGGCCGCAATGGCAAGAAGCTTGTGCATCTTCTCTGTTCGTCGCGGTCAATGGGAAAAGACGCTTATCTGCAATCTAGGTGTTTCTGCGTGCTGCGCCCGCCCAAAGAGTGCCCGGGTGAAAACGACAACTCAGGCATGTCATGTGCCACTGGACCAGCACAGCAAGTTTTGAGCAAATATCTCCTTCCGTTCGGCCGCAATGGAAAGAAGCTTGTGCATCTTCTCTGTTCGTCGCGGTCAATGGGAAAAGGCGCTTATCTGCAATCTAGGTGTTTCTGCGTGCTGCGCCCGCCCAAAGAGTGCCCGGGTGAAAACGACAACGCAGGCATGTCGGGTTCCACTGTCTGCACCAGCACAGCAAGTTTTGAGCAAATATCTCCTTCCGTTCGGCCGCAATGGCAAGAAGCTTGTGCATCTTCTCTGTTCGTCGCTATCAATGGGAATAGGCGCTTATCTGCAATCTAGGTGTTTCTGCGTGCTGCGCCCGCCCAAAGAGTGCCCGGGTGAAAACGACAACGCAGGCATGTCGGGTGCCACTGTCTGCACCAGCACAGCAAGTTTTGAGCAAATATCTCCTTCCGTTCGGCCGCAATGGCAAGAAGCTTGTGTATCTTCTCTGTTCGTCGCGGTCAATGGGAAAAGGCGCTTATCTGCAATCTAGGTGTTTCTGCGTGCTGCGCCCGCCCAAAGAGTGCCCGGGTGAAAACGACAACGCAGGCAAGTCGTGTGCCACTGTCTGCACCAGCACAGCAAGTTTTGAGCAAATATCTCCTTCCGTTCGGCCGCAATGGCAAGAAGCTTGTGCATCTTCTCTGTTCGTCGCGGTCAATGGGAAAAGGCGCTTATCTGCAATCTAGGTGTTTCTGCGGGCTGAGCCCGCCCAAAGAGTTCCCGGGTGAAAACGACAAGGCAGGCATGTCGGGTGCCACTGTCTGCACCAGCACAGCAAGTTTTGAGCAAATATCTCCTTCCGTTCGGCCGCAATGGCAAGAAGCTTGTGCATCTTCTCTGTTCGTCGCGGTCAATGGGAAAAGACGCTTATCTGCAATCTAGGTGTTTCTGCGTGCTGCGCCCGCCCAAAGAGTGCCCGGGTGAAAACGACAACTCAGGCATGTCATGTGCCACTGGACCAGCACAGCAAGTTTTGAGCAAATATCTCCTTCCGTTCGGCCGCAATGGAAAGAAGCTTGTGCATCTTCTCTGTTCGTCGCGGTCAATGGGAAAAGGCGCTTATCTGCAATCTAGGTGTTTCTGCGTGCTGCGCCCGCCCAAAGAGTGCCCGGGTGAAAACGACAACGCAGGCATGTCGGGTTCCACTGTCTGCACCAGCACAGCAAGTTTTGAGCAAATATCTCCTTCCGTTCGGCCGCAATGGCAAGAAGCTTGTGCATCTTCTCTGTTCGTCGCTATCAATGGGAATAGGCGCTTATCTGCAATCTAGGTGTTTCTGCGTGCTGCGCCCGCCCAAAGAGTGCCCGGGTGAAAACGACAACGCAGGCATGTCGGGTGCCACTGTCTGCACCAGCACAGCAAGTTTTGAGCAAATATCTCCTTCCGTTCTGCCGCAATGGGAAGAAGCTTGTGCATCTTCTCTGTTCGTCGCGGTCAATGGGAAAAGGCGCTTATCTGCAATCTAGGTGTTTCTGCGTGCTGCGCCCGCCCAAAGAGTGCGCGGGTGAAAACGACAAAGCAGGCATGTCGGGTGCCACTGTCTGCACCAGCACAGCAAGTTTTGAGCAAATATCTCCTTCCGTTCGGCCGCAATGGCAAGAAGCTTGTGCATCTTCTCTGTTCGTCGCGGTCAATGGGAAAAGGCGCTTATCTGCAATCTAGGTGTTTCTGCGTGCTGCGCCCGCCCAAAGAGTGCCCGGGTGAAAACGACAACGCAGGCATGTCGGGTGCCACTGTCTGCACCAGCACAGCAAGTTTTGAGCAAATATCTCCTTCCGTTCTGCCACAATGGCAAGAAGCTTGTGCATCTTCTCTGTTCGTCGCGGTCAATGGGAAAAGGCGCTTATCTGCAATCTAAGTGTTTCTGCGTGCTGCGCCCGCCCAAAGAGTGCCCGGGTGAAAACGACAACGCAGGCATGTCGGGTGCCACTGTCTGCACCAGCACAGCAAGTTTTGAGCAAATATCTCCTTCCGTTCTGCCGCAATGGCAAGAAGCTTGTGCTTCTTCTCTGTTCGTCGCGGTCAATGGGAAAAGGCGCTTATCTGCAATCTAGGTGTTTCTGCGTGCTGCGCCCGCCCAAAGAGTGCGCGGGTGAAAACGACAACGCAGGCATGTCGGGTGCCACTGTCTGCACCAGCACAGCAAGTTTTGAGCAAATATTTCCTTCCGTTCGGCCGCAATGGCAAGAAGCTTGTGCATCTTCTCTGTTCGTCGCGGTCAATGGGAAAAGGCGCTTATCTGCAATCTAGGTGTTTCTGCGTGCTGCGCCCGCCCAAAGAGTGCCCGGGTGAAAACGACAACGCAGGCATGTCGGGTGCCACTGTCTGCACCAGCACAGCAAGTTTTGAGCAAATATCTCCTTCCGTTCGGCCGCAATGGCAAGAAGCTTGTGCATCTTCTCTGTTCGTCGCGGTCAATGGGAAAAGGCGCTTATCTGCAATCTAGGTGGTTCTGCGTGCTGCGCCCGCCCAAAGAGTGCCCGGGTGAAAACGACAACGCAGGCATGTCGGGTGCCACTGTCTGCACCAGCACAGCAAGTTTTGAGCAAATATCTCCTTCCGTTCGGCCGCAATGGCAAGAAGCTTGTGCATATTCTCTGTTCGTCGCGGTCAATGGGAAAAGGCGCTTATCTGCAATCTAGGTGTTTCTGCGTGCTGCGCCCGCCCAAAGAGTGCCCGGGTGAAAACGACAACGCAGGCATGTCGGGTGCCACTGTCTGCACCAGCACAGCAAGTTTTGAGCAAATATCTCCTTCCGTTCTGCCACAATGGCAAGAAGCTTGTGCATCTTCTCTGTTCGTCGCGGTCAATGGGAAAAGGCGCTTATCTGCAATCTAAGTGTTTCTGCGTGCTGCGCCCGCCCAAAGAGTGCCCGGGTGAAAACGACAACGCAGGCATGTCGGGTGCCACTGTCTGCACCAGCACAGCAAGTTTTGAGCAAATATCTCCTTCCGTTCTGCCGCAATGGCAAGAAGCTTGTGCATCTTCTCTGTTCGTCGCGGTCAATGGGAAAAGGCGCTTATCTGCAATCTAAGTGTTTCTGCGTGCTGCGCCCGCCCAAAGAGTGCCCGGGTGAAAACGACAACGCAGGCATGTCGGGTGCCACTGTCTGCACCAGCACAGCAAGTTTTGAGCAAATATCTCCTTCCGTTCTGCCGCAATGGGAAGAAGCTTGTGCATCTTCTCTGTTCGTCGCGGTCAATGGGAAAAGGCGCTTATCTGCAATCTAGGTGTTTCTGCGTGCTGCGCCCGCCCAAAGAGTGCCCGGGTGAAAACGACATTGCATGCATGTCGGGTGCCACTGTCTGCACCAGCACAGCAAGTTTTGAGCAAATATCTCCTTCCTTTCGGCCGCAATGGCAAGAAGCTTGTGCATCTTCTCTGTTCGTCGCGGTCAATGGGAAAAGGCGCTTATCTGCAATCTAGGTGTTTCTGCGTGCTGCGCCCGCCCAAAGAGTGCCCGGGTGAAAACGACAACGCAGGCAAGTCGTGTGCCACTGTCTGCACCAGCACAGCAAGTTTTGAGCAAATATCTCCTTCCGTTCGGCCGCAATGGCAAGAAGCTTGTGCATCTTCTCTGTTCGTCGCGGTCAATGGGAAAAGGCGCTTATCTGCAATCTAGGTGTTTCTGCGGGCTGAGCCCGCCCAAAGAGTGCCCGGGTGAAAACGACAAGGCAGGCATGTCGGGTGCCACTGTCTGCACCAGCACAGCAAGTTTTGAGCAAATATCTCCTTCCGTTCGGCCGCAATGGCAAGAAGCTTGTGCATCTTCTCTGTTCGTCGCGGTCAATGGGAAAAGGCGCTTATCTGCAATCTAGGTGTTTCTGCGTGCTGCGCCCGCCAAAAGAGTGCCCGGGTGAAAACGACAACTCAGGCATGTCGGGTGCCACTGTCTGCACCAGGACAGCAAGTTTTGAGCAAATATCTCCTTCCGTTCGGCCGCAATGGCAAGAAGCTTGTGCATCTTCTCTGTTCGTCGCGGTCAATGGGAAAAGGCGCTTATCTGCAATCTAAGTGTTTCTGCGTGCTGCGCCCGCCCAAAGAGTGCCCGGGTGAAAACGACAACGCAGGCATGTCGGGTGCCACTGTCTGCACCAGCACAGCAAGTTTTGAGCAAATATCTCCTTCCGTTCTGCCGCAATGGCAAGAAGCTTGTGCATCTTCTCTGTTCGTCGCGGTCAATGGGAAAAGACGCTTATCTGCAATCTAGGTGTTTCTGCGTGCTGCGCACGCCCAAAGAGTGCCCGGGTGAAAACGACAACTCAGGCATGTCATGTGCCACTGTCTGGACCAGCACAGCAAGTTTTGAGCAAATATCTCCTTCCGTTCGGCCGCAATGGAAAGAAGCTTGTGCATCTTCTCTGTTCGTCGCGGTCAATGGGAAAAGGCGCTTATCTGCAATCTAGGTGTTTCTGCGTGCTGCGCCCGCCCAAAGAGTGCCCGGGTGAAAACGACAACGCAGGCATGTCGGGTTCCACTGTCTGCACCAGCACAGCAAGTTTTGAGCAAATATCTCCTTCCGTTCGGCCGCAATGGCAAGAAGCTTGTGCATCTTCTCTGTTCGTCGCGGTCAATGGGAAAAGGCGCTTATCTGCAATCTAGGTGTTTCTGCGTGCTGCGCCCGCCCAAAGAGTGCGCGGGTGAAAACGACAACGCAGGCATGTCGGGTGCCACTGTCTGCACCAGCACAGCAAGTTTTGAGCAAATATCTCCTTCCGTTCGGCCGCAATGGCAAGAAGCTTGTGCATCTTCTCTGTTCGTCGCGGTCAATGGGAAAAGGCGCTTATCTGCAATCTAGGTGTTTCTGCGTGCTGCGCCCGCCCAAAGAGTGCGCGGGTGAAAACGACAACGCAGGCATGTCGGGTGCCACTGTCTGCACCAGCACAGCAAGTTTTGAGCAAATATCTCCTTCCGTTCGGCCGCAATGGCAAGAAGCTTGTGCATATTCTCTGTTCGTCGCGGTCAATGGGAAAAGGCGCTTATCTGCAATCTAGGTGTTTCTGCGTGCTGCGCCCGCCCAAAGAGTGCCCGGGTGAAAACGACAACGCAGGCATGTCGGGTGCCACTGTCTGCACCAGCACAGCAAGTTTTGAGCAAATATCTCCTTCCGTTCTGCCACAATGGCAAGAAGCTTGTGCATCTTCTCTGTTCGTCGCGGTCAATGGGAAAAGGCGCTTATCTGCAATCTAAGTGTTTCTGCGTGCTGCGCCCGCCCAAAGAGTGCCCGGGTGAAAACGACAACGCAGGCATGTCGGGTGCCACTGTCTGCACCAGCACAGCAAGTTTTGAGCAAATATCTCCTTCCGTTCGGCCGCAATGGCAAGAAGCTTGTGCATCTTCTCTGTTCGTCGCGGTCAAGGGGAAAAGGCGCTTATCTGCAATCTAGGTGTTTCTGCGTGCTGCGCCCGCCCAAAGAGTGCCCGGGTGAAAACGACAACGCAGGCATGTCGGGTGCCACTGTCCGCACCAGCACAGCAAGTTTTGAGCAAATATCTCCTTCCGTTCGGCCGCAATGGCAAGAAGCTTGTGCATCTTCTCTGTTCGTCGCGGTCAATGGGAAAAGGCGCTTATCTGCAATCTAGGTGTTTCTGCGTGCTGCGCCCGCCCAAAGAGTGCCCGGGTGAAAACGACAACGCAGGCATGTCGGGTGCCACTGTCTGCACCAGCACAGCAAGTTTTGAGCAAATATCTCCTTCCGTTCTGCCACAATGGCAAGAAGCTTGTGCATCTTCTCTGTTCGTCGCGGTCAATGGGAAAATGCGCTTATCTGCAATCTAAGTGTTTCTGCGTGCTGCGCCCGCCCAAAGAGTGCCCGGGTGAAAACGACAACGCAGGCATGTCGGGTGCCACTGTCTGCACCAGCACAGCAAGTTTTGAGCAAATATCTCCTTCCGTTCTGCCGCAATGGCAAGAAGCTTGTGCATCTTCTCTGTTCGTCGCGGTCAATGGGAAAAGGCGCTTATCTGCAATCTAAGTGTTTCTGCGTGCTGCGCCCGCCCAAAGAGTGCCCGGGTGAAAACGACAACGCAGGCATGTCGGGTGCCACTGTCTGCACCAGCACAGCAAGTTTTGAGCAAATATCTCCTTCCGTTCGGCCGCAATGGCAAGAAGCTCGTGCATCTTCTCTGTTCGTCGCGGTCAAAGGGAAAAGGCGCTTATCTGCAATCTAGGTGTTTCTGCGTGCTACGCCCGCCCAAAGAGTGCCCGGTGAAAACGAAAACGCAGGCATGTCGGGTGCCACTGTCTGCACCAGCACAGCAAGTTTTGAGCAAATATCTCCTTCCGTTCGGACGCAATGGCAAGAAGCTTGTGCATCTTCTCTGTTCGTCGCGGTCAATGGGAAAAGGCGCTTATCTGCAATCTAGGTGTTTCTGCGTGCTGCGCCCGCCCAAAGAGTGCCCGGGTGAAAACGACAACGCATGCAAGTCGTGTGCCACTGTCTGCACCAGCACAGCAAGTTTTGAGCAAATATCTCCTTCCGTTCGGCCGCAATGGCAAGAAGCTTGTGCATCTTCTCTGTTCGTCGCGGTCAAGGGGAAAAGGCGCTTATCTGCAATCTAGGTGTTTCTGCGTGCTGCGCCCGCCCAAAGAGTGCCCGGGTGAAAACGACAACGCAGGCAAGTCGTGTGCCACTGTCTGCACCAGCACAGCAAGTTTTGAGCAAATATCTCCTTCCGTTCGGCCGCAATGGCAAGAAGCTTGTGCATCTTCTCTGTTCGTCGCGGTCAATGGGAAAAGGCGCTTATCTGCAATGTAGGTGTTTCTGCGGGCTGAGCCCGCCCAAAGAGTGCCCGGGTGAAAACGACAAGGCAGGCATGTCGGGTGCCACTGTCTGCACCAGCACAGCAAGTTTTGAGCAAATATCTCCTTCCGTTCGGCCGCAATGGCAAGAAGCTTGTGCATCTTCTCTGTTCGTCGCGGTCAATGGGAAAAGGCGCTTATCTGCAATCTAAGTGTTTCTGCGTGCTGCGCCCGCCAAAAGAGTGCCCGGGTGAAAACGACAACGCAGGCATGTCGGGTGCCACTGTCTGCACCAGCACAGCAAGTTTTGAGCAAATATCTCCTTCCGTTCTGCCGCAATGGCAAGAAGCTTGTGCATCTTCTCTGTTCGTCGCGGTCAATGGGAAAAGACGCTTATCTGCAATCTAAGTGTTTCTGCGTGCTGCGCCCGCCAAAAGAGTGCCCGGGTGAAAACGACAACTCAGGCATGTCATGTGCCACTGTCTGGACCAGCACAGCAAGTTTTGAGCAAATATCTCCTTCCGTTCGGCCGCAATGGCAAGAAGCTTATGCATCTTCTCTGTTCGTCGCGGTCAATGGGAAAAGGCGCTTATCTGCAATCTAGGTGTTTCTGCGTGCTGCGCCCGCCCAAAGAGTGCCCGGGTGAAAACGACAACGCAGGCATGTCGGGTGCCACTGTCTGCACCAGCACAGCAAGTTTTGAGCAAATATCTCCTTCCGTTCGGCCGCAATGGCAAGAAGCTCGTGCATCTTCTCTGTTCGTCGCGGTCAAAGGGAAAAGGCGCTTATCTGCAATCTAGGTGTTTCTGCGTGCTACGCCCGCCCAAAGAGTGCCCGGTGAAAACGAAAACGCAGGCATGTCGGGTGCCACTGTCTGCACCAGCACAGCAAGTTTTGAGCAAATATCTCCTTCCGTTCGGACGCAATGGCAAGAAGCTTGTGCATCTTCTCTGTTCGTCGCGGTCAATGGGAAAAGGCGCTTATCTGCAATCTAGGTGTTTCTGCGTGCTGCGCCCGCCCAAAGAGTGCCCGGGTGAAAACGACAACGCATGCAAGTCGTGTGCCACTGTCTGCACCAGCACAGCAAGTTTTGAGCAAATATCTCCTTCCGTTCGGCCGCAATGGCAAGAAGCTTGTGCATCTTCTCTGTTCGTCGCGGTCAATGGGAAAAGGCGCTTATCTGCAATCTAAGTGTTTCTGCGTGCTGCGCCCGCCCAAAGAGTGCCCGGGTGAAAACGACAACGCAGGCATGTCGGGTGCCACTGTCTGCACCAGCACAGCAAGTTTTGAGCAAATATCTCCTTCCGTTCTGCCACAATGGCAAGAAGCTTGTGCATCTTCTCTGTTCGTCGCGGTCAATGGGAAAAGGCGCTTATCTGCAATCTAAGTGTTTCTGCGTGCTGCGCCCGCCCAAAGAGTGCCCGGGTGAAAACGACAACGCAGGCATGTCGGGTGCCACTGTCTGCACCAGCACAGCAAGTTTTGAGCAAATATCTCCTTCCGTTCGGCCGCAATGGCAAGAAGCTTGTGCATCTTCTCTGTTCGTCGCGGTCAAGGGGAAAAGGCGCTTATCTGCAATCTAGGTGTTTCTGCGTGCTGCGCCCGTCCAAAAAGTGCCCGGGTGAAAACGACAAGGCAGGCATGTCGGGTGCCACTGTCTGCACCAGCACAGCAAGTTTTGAGCAAATATCTCCTTCCGTTCGGCCGCAATGGCAAGAAGCTTGTGTATCTTCTCTGTTCGTCGCGGTCAATGGGAAAAGGCGCTTATCTGCAATCTAGGTGTTTCTGCGTGCTGCGCCCGCCCAAAGAGTGCCCGGGTGAAAACGACAAAGCAGGCATGTCAGGTGCCATTGTCTGCACCAGCACAGCAAGTTTTGAGCAAATATCTCCTTCCGTTCGGCCGCAATGGAAATAAGCTTGTGCATCTTCTCTGTTCGTCGCTATCAATGGGAATAGGCGCTTATCTGCAATCTAGGTGTTTCTGCGTGCTGCGCCCGCCCAAAGAGTGCCCGGGTGAAAACGACAACGCAGGCATGTCGGGTGCCACTGTCTGCACCAGCACAGCAAGTTTTGAGCAAATATCTCCTTCCGTTCTGCCGCAATGGGAAGAAGCTTGTGCATCTTCTCTGTTCGTCGCGGTCAATGGGAAAAGGCGCTTATCTGCAATCTAGGTGTTTCTGCGTGCTGCGCCCGCCCAAAGAGTGCCCGGGTGAAAACGACATTGCATGCATGTCGGGTGCCACTGTCTGCACCAGCACAGCAAGTTTTGAGCAAATATCTCCTTCCTTTCGGCCGCAATGGCAAGAAGCTTGTGCATCTTCTCTGTTCGTCGCGGTCAATGGGAAAAGGCGCTTATCTGCAATCTAGGTGTTTCTGCGTGCTGCGCCCGCCCAAAGAGTGCCCGGGTGAAAACGACAACGCAGGCATGTCGGGTTCCACTGTCTG
The DNA here is from genome assembly GCF_029499605.1 of Hyla sarda. Classification (NCBI taxonomy): domain Eukaryota; kingdom Metazoa; phylum Chordata; class Amphibia; order Anura; family Hylidae; genus Hyla; species Hyla sarda. Next base: position 17,631 of record NW_026610384.1, on the reverse strand, counting down.
CACCAGCACAGCAAGTTTTGAGCAAATATCTCCTTCCGTTCGGCCGCAATGGCAAGAAGCTTGTGCATCTTCTCTGTTCGTCGCTATCAATGGGAAAAGGCGCTTATCTGCAATCTAAGTGTTTCTGCGTGCTGCGCCCGCCCAAAGAGTGCCCGGGTGAAAACGACAACGCAGGCATGTCGGGTGCCACTGTCTGCACCAGCACAGCAAGTTTTGAGCAAATATCTCCTTCCGTTCTGCCGCAATGGCAAGAAGCTTGTGCATCTTCTCTGTTCGTCGCGGTCAATGGGAAAAGGCGCTTATCTGCAATCTAAGTGTTTCTGCGTGCTGCGCCCGCCCAAAGAGTGCCCGGGTGAAAACGACAACGCAGGCATGTCGGGTGCCACTGTCTGCACCAGCACAGCAAGTTTTGAGCAAATATCTCCTTCCGTTCTGCCGCAATGGCAAGAAGCTTGTGCATCTTCTCTGTTCGTCGCGGTCAATGGGAAAAGGCGCTTATCTGCAATCTAGGTGTTTCTGCGTGCTGCGCCCGCCCAAAGAGTGCCCGGGTGAAAACGACATTGCATGCATGTCGGGTGCCACTGTCTGCACCAGCACAGCAAGTTTTGAGCAAATATCTCCTTCCTTTCGGCCGCAATGGCAAGAAGCTTGTGCATCTTCTCTGTTCGTCGCGGTCAATGGGAAAAGGCGCTTATCTGCAATCTAGGTGTTTCTGCGTGCTGCGCCCGCCCAAAGAGTGCCCGGGTGAAAACGACAACGCAGGCAAGTCGTGTGCCACTGTCTGCACCAGCACAGCAAGTTTTGAGCAAATATCTCCTTCCGTTCGGCCTCAATGGCAAGAAGCTTGTGCATCTTCTCTGTTCGTCGCGGTCAATGGGAAAAGGCGCTTATCTGCAATCTAGGTGTTTCTGCGGGCTGAGCCCGCCCAAAGAGTGCCCGGGTGAAAACGACAAGGCAGGCATGTCGGGTGCCACTGTCTGCACCAGCACAGCAAGTTTTGAGCAAATATCTCCTTCCGTTCGGCCGCAATGGCAAGAAGCTTGTGCATCTTCTCTGTTCGTCGCGGTCAATGGGAAAAGGCGCTTATCTGCAATCTAGGTGTTTCTGCGTGCTGCGCCCGCCAAAAGAGTGCCCGGGTGAAAACGACAACTCAGGCATGTCGGGTGCCACTGTCTGCACCAGGACAGAAAGTTTTGAGCAAATATCTCCTTCCGTTCGGCCGCAATGGCAAGAAGCTTGTGCATCTTCTCTGTTCGTCGCGGTCAATGGGAAAAGGCGCTTATCTGCAATCTAAGTGTTTCTGCGTGCTGCGCCCGCCCAAAGAGTGCCCGGGTGAAAACGACAACGCAGGCATGTCGGGTGCCACTGTCTGCACCAGCACAGCAAGTTTTGAGCAAATATCTCCTTCCGTTCTGCCGCAATGGCAAGAAGCTTGTGCATCTTCTCTGTTCGTCGCGGTCAATGGGAAAAGACGCTTATCTGCAATCTAGGTGTTTCTGCGTGCTGCGCCCGCCCAAAGAGTGCCCGGGTGAAAACGACAACTCAGGCATGTCATGTGCCACTGTCTGGACCAGCACAGCAAGTTTTGAGCAAATATCTCCTTCCGTTCGGCCGCAATGGAAAGAAGCTTGTGCATCTTCTCTGTTCGTCGCGGTCAATGGGAAAAGGCGCTTATCTGCAATCTAGGTGTTTCTGCGTGATGCGCCCGCCCAAAGAGTGCCCGGGTGAAAACGACAACGCAGGCATGTCGGGTTCCACTGTCTGCACCAGCACAGCAAGTTTTGAGCAAATATCTCCTTCCGTTCGGCCGCAATGGCAAGAAGCTTGTGCATCTTCTCTGTTCGTCGCTATCAATGGGAATAGGCGCTTATCTGCAATCTAGGTGTTTCTGCGTGCTGCGCCCGCCCAAAGAGTGCCCGGGTGAAAACGACAACGCAGGCATGTCGGGTGCCACTGTCTGCACCAGCACAGCAAGTTTTGAGCAAATATCTCCTTCCGTTCGGCCGCAATGGCAAGAAGCTTGTGCATCTTCTCTGTTCGTCGCTATCAATGGGAATAGGCGCTTATCTGCAATCTAGGTGTTTCTGCGTGCTGCGCCCGCCCAAAGAGTGCCCGGGTGAAAACGACAACGCAGGCATGTCGGGTGCCACTGTCTGCACCAGCACAGCAAGTTTTGAGCAAATATCTCCTTCCGTTCGGCCGCAATGGCAAGAAGCTTGTGCATCTTCTCTGTTCGTCGCGGTCAATGGGAAAAGGCGCTTATCTGCAATCTAGGTGTTTCTGCGTGCTGCGCCCGCCCAAAGAGTGCCCGGGTGAAAACGACAACGCAGGCATGTCGGGTGCCACTGTCTGCACCAGCACAGCAAGTTTTGAGCAAATATCTCCTTCCGTTCGGCCGCAATGGCAAGAAGCTTGTGCATCTTCTCTGTTCGTCGCGGTCAATGGGAAAAGGCGCTTATCTGCAATCTAGGTGTTTCTGCGTGCTGCGCCCGCCCAAAGAGTGCCCGGGTGAAAACGACAACGCAGGCATGTCGGGTGCCACTGTCTGCACCAGCACAGCAAGTTTTGAGCAAATATCTCCTTCCGTTCTGCCACAATGGCAAGAAGCTTGTGCATCTTCTCTGTTCGTCGCGGTCAATGGGAAAAGGCGCTTATCTGCAATCTAAGTGTTTCTGCGTGCTGCGCCCGCCCAAAGAGTGCCCGGGTGAAAACGACAACGCAGGCATGTCGGGTGCCACTGTCTGCACCAGCACAGCAAGTTTTGAGCAAATATCTCCTTCCGTTCGGCCGCAATGGCAAGAAGCTTGTGCATCTTCTCTGTTCGTCGCGGTCAATGGGAAAAGGCGCTTATCTGCAATCTAAGTGTTTCTGCGTGCTGCGCCCGCCCAAAGAGTGCCCGGGTGAAAACGACAACGCAGGCATGTCGGGTGCCACTGTCTGCACCAGCACAGCAAGTTTTGAGCAAATATCTCCTTCCGTTCGGCCGCAATGGCAAGAAGCTCGTGCATCTTCTCTGTTCGTCGCGGTCAAAGGGAAAAGGCGCTTATCTGCAATCTAGGTGTTTCTGCGTGCTACGCCCGCCCAAAGAGTGCCCGGTGAAAACGAAAACGCAGGCATGTCGGGTGCCACTGTCTGCACCAGCACAGCAAGTTTTGAGCAAATATCTCCTTCCGTTCGGACGCAATGGCAAGAAGCTTGTGCATCTTCTCTGTTCGTCGCGGTCAATGGGAAAAGGCGCTTATCTGCAATCTAGGTGTTTCTGCGTGCTGCGCCCGCCCAAAGAGTGCCCGGGTGAAAACGACAACGCATGCAAGTCGTGTGCCACTGTCTGCACCAGCACAGCAAGTTTTGAGCAAATATCTCCTTCCGTTCGGCCGCAATGGCAAGAAGCTTGTGCATCTTCTCTGTTCGTCGCGGTCAATGGGAAAAGGCGCTTATCTGCAATCTAAGTGTTTCTGCGTGCTGCGCCCGCCCAAAGAGTGCCCGGGTGAAAACGACAACGCAGGCATGTCGGGTGCCACTGTCTGCACCAGCACAGCAAGTTTTGAGCAAATATCTCCTTCCGTTCTGCCACAATGGCAAGAAGCTTGTGCATCTTCTCTGTTCGTCGCGGTCAATGGGAAAAGGCGCTTATCTGCAATCTAAGTGTTTCTGCGTGCTGCGCCCGCCCAAAGAGTGCCCGGGTGAAAACGACAACGCAGGCATGTCGGGTGCCACTGTCTGCACCAGCACAGCAAGTTTTGAGCAAATATCTCCTTCCGTTCTGCCGCAATGGGAAGAAGCTTGTGCATCTTCTCTGTTCGTCGCGGTCAATGGGAAAAGGCGCTTATCTGCAATCTAGGTGTTTCTGCGTGCTGCGCCCGCCCAAAGAGTGCCCGGGTGAAAACGACAACGCAGGCAAGTCGTGTGCCACTGTCTGCACCAGCACAGCAAGTTTTGAGCAAATATCTCCTTCCGTTCGGCCGCAATGGCAAGAAGCTTGTGCATCTTCTCTGTTCGTCGCGGTCAATGGGAAAAGGCGCTTATCTGCAATCTAGGTGTTTCTGCGGGCTGAGCCCGCCCAAAGAGTGCCCGGGTGAAAACGACAAGGCAGGCATGTCGGGTGCCACTGTCTGCACCAGCACAGCAAGTTTTGAGCAAATATCTCCTTCCGTTCGGCCGCAATGGCAAGAAGCTTGTGCATCTTCTCTGTTCGTCGCGGTCAATGGGAAAAGACGCTTATCTGCAATCTAGGTGTTTCTGCGTGCTGCGCCCGCCCAAAGAGTGCCCGGGTGAAAACGACAACTCAGGCATGTCATGTGCCACTGGACCAGCACAGCAAGTTTTGAGCAAATATCTCCTTCCGTTCGGCCGCAATGGAAAGAAGCTTGTGCATCTTCTCTGTTCGTCGCGGTCAATGGGAAAAGGCGCTTATCTGCAATCTAGGTGTTTCTGCGTGCTGCGCCCGCCCAAAGAGTGCCCGGGTGAAAACGACAACGCAGGCATGTCGGGTTCCACTGTCTGCACCAGCACAGCAAGTTTTGAGCAAATATCTCCTTCCGTTCGGCCGCAATGGCAAGAAGCTTGTGCATCTTCTCTGTTCGTCGCTATCAATGGGAATAGGCGCTTATCTGCAATCTAGGTGTTTCTGCGTGCTGCGCCCGCCCAAAGAGTGCCCGGGTGAAAACGACAACGCAGGCATGTCGGGTGCCACTGTCTGCACCAGCACAGCAAGTTTTGAGCAAATATCTCCTTCCGTTCTGCCGCAATGGGAAGAAGCTTGTGCATCTTCTCTGTTCGTCGCGGTCAATGGGAAAAGGCGCTTATCTGCAATCTAGGTGTTTCTGCGTGCTGCGCCCGCCCAAAGAGTGCGCGGGTGAAAACGACAAAGCAGGCATGTCGGGTGCCACTGTCTGCACCAGCACAGCAAGTTTTGAGCAAATATCTCCTTCCGTTCGGCCGCAATGGCAAGAAGCTTGTGCATCTTCTCTGTTCGTCGCGGTCAATGGGAAAAGGCGCTTATCTGCAATCTAGGTGTTTCTGCGTGCTGCGCCCGCCCAAAGAGTGCCCGGGTGAAAACGACAACGCAGGCATGTCGGGTGCCACTGTCTGCACCAGCACAGCAAGTTTTGAGCAAATATCTCCTTCCGTTCTGCCACAATGGCAAGAAGCTTGTGCATCTTCTCTGTTCGTCGCGGTCAATGGGAAAAGGCGCTTATCTGCAATCTAAGTGTTTCTGCGTGCTGCGCCCGCCCAAAGAGTGCCCGGGTGAAAACGACAACGCAGGCATGTCGGGTGCCACTGTCTGCACCAGCACAGCAAGTTTTGAGCAAATATCTCCTTCCGTTCTGCCGCAATGGCAAGAAGCTTGTGCTTCTTCTCTGTTCGTCGCGGTCAATGGGAAAAGGCGCTTATCTGCAATCTAGGTGTTTCTGCGTGCTGCGCCCGCCCAAAGAGTGCGCGGGTGAAAACGACAACGCAGGCATGTCGGGTGCCACTGTCTGCACCAGCACAGCAAGTTTTGAGCAAATATTTCCTTCCGTTCGGCCGCAATGGCAAGAAGCTTGTGCATCTTCTCTGTTCGTCGCGGTCAATGGGAAAAGGCGCTTATCTGCAATCTAGGTGTTTCTGCGTGCTGCGCCCGCCCAAAGAGTGCCCGGGTGAAAACGACAACGCAGGCATGTCGGGTGCCACTGTCTGCACCAGCACAGCAAGTTTTGAGCAAATATCTCCTTCCGTTCTGCCGCAATGGCAAGAAGCTTGTGCATCTTCTCTGTTCGTCGCGGTCAATGGGAAAAGACGCTTATCTGCAATCTAAGTGTTTCTGCGTGCTGCGCCCGCCAAAAGAGTGCCCGGGTGAAAACGACAACTCAGGCATGTCATGTGCCACTGTCTGGACCAGCACAGCAAGTTTTGAGCAAATATCTCCTTCCGTTCGGCCGCAATGGCAAGAAGCTTATGCATCTTCTCTGTTCGTCGCGGTCAATGGGAAAAGGCGCTTATCTGCAATCTAGGTGTTTCTGCGTGCTGCGCCCGCCCAAAGAGTGCCCGGGTGAAAACGACAACGCAGGCATGTCGGGTGCCACTGTCTGCACCAGCACAGCAAGTTTTGAGCAAATATCTCCTTCCGTTCGGCCGCAATGGCAAGAAGCTCGTGCATCTTCTCTGTTCGTCGCGGTCAAAGGGAAAAGGCGCTTATCTGCAATCTAGGTGTTTCTGCGTGCTACGCCCGCCCAAAGAGTGCCCGGTGAAAACGAAAACGCAGGCATGTCGGGTGCCACTGTCTGCACCAGCACAGCAAGTTTTGAGCAAATATCTCCTTCCGTTCGGACGCAATGGCAAGAAGCTTGTGCATCTTCTCTGTTCGTCGCGGTCAATGGGAAAAGGCGCTTATCTGCAATCTAGGTGTTTCTGCGTGCTGCGCCCGCCCAAAGAGTGCCCGGGTGAAAACGACAACGCATGCAAGTCGTGTGCCACTGTCTGCACCAGCACAGCAAGTTTTGAGCAAATATCTCCTTCCGTTCGGCCGCAATGGCAAGAAGCTTGTGCATCTTCTCTGTTCGTCGCGGTCAATGGGAAAAGGCGCTTATCTGCAATCTAAGTGTTTCTGCGTGCTGCGCCCGCCCAAAGAGTGCCCGGGTGAAAACGACAACGCAGGCATGTCGGGTGCCACTGTCTGCACCAGCACAGCAAGTTTTGAGCAAATATCTCCTTCCGTTCTGCCACAATGGCAAGAAGCTTGTGCATCTTCTCTGTTCGTCGCGGTCAATGGGAAAAGGCGCTTATCTGCAATCTAAGTGTTTCTGCGTGCTGCGCCCGCCCAAAGAGTGCCCGGGTGAAAACGACAACGCAGGCATGTCGGGTGCCACTGTCTGCACCAGCACAGCAAGTTTTGAGCAAATATCTCCTTCCGTTCGGCCGCAATGGCAAGAAGCTTGTGCATCTTCTCTGTTCGTCGCGGTCAAGGGGAAAAGGCGCTTATCTGCAATCTAGGTGTTTCTGCGTGCTGCGCCCGTCCAAAGAGTGCCCGGGTGAAAACGACAAGGCAGGCATGTCGGGTGCCACTGTCTGCACCAGCACAGCAAGTTTTGAGCAAATATCTCCTTCCGTTCGGCCGCAATGGCAAGAAGCTTGTGTATCTTCTCTGTTCGTCGCGGTCAATGGGAAAAGGCGCTTATCTGCAATCTAGGTGTTTCTGCGTGCTGCGCCCGCCCAAAGAGTGCCCGGGTGAAAACGACAAAGCAGGCATGTCAGGTGCCATTGTCTGCACCAGCACAGCAAGTTTTGAGCAAATATCTCCTTCCGTTCGGCCGCAATGGAAATAAGCTTGTGCATCTTCTCTGTTCGTCGCTATCAATGGGAATAGGCGCTTATCTGCAATCTAGGTGTTTCTGCGTGCTGCGCCCGCCCAAAGAGTGCCCGGGTGAAAATGACAACGCAGGCATGTCGGGTGCCACTGTCTGCACCAGCACAGCAAGTTTTGAGCAAATATCTCCTTCCGTTCTGCCGCAATGGGAAGAAGCTTGTGCATCTTCTCTGTTCGTCGCGGTCAATGGGAAAAGGCGCTTATCTGCAATCTAGGTGTTTCTGCGTGCTGCGCCCGCCCAAAGAGTGCCCGGGTGAAAACGACATTGCATGCATGTCGGGTGCCACTGTCTGCACCAGCACAGCAAGTTTTGAGCAAATATCTCCTTCCTTTCGGCCGCAATGGCAAGAAGCTTGTGCATCTTCTCTGTTCGTCGCGGTCAATGGGAAAAGGCGCTTATCTGCAATCTAGGTGTTTCTGCGTGCTGCGCCCGCCCAAAGAGTGCCCGGGTGAAAACGACAACGCAGGCATGTCGGGTTCCACTGTCTGCACCAGCACAGCAAGTTTTGAGCAAATATCTCCTTCCGTTCGGCCGCAATGGCAAGAAGCTTGTGCATCTTCTCTGTTCGTCGCTATCAATGGGAAAAGGCGCTTATCTGCAATCTAAGTGTTTCTGCGTGCTGCGCCCGCCCAAAGAGTGCCCGGGTGAAAACGACAACGCAGGCATGTCGGGTGCCACTGTCTGCACCAGCACAGCAAGTTTTGAGCAAATATCTCCTTCCGTTCTGCCGCAATGGCAAGAAGCTTGTGCATCTTCTCTGTTCGTCGCGGTCAATGGGAAAAGGCGCTTATCTGCAATCTAAGTGTTTCTGCGTGCTGCGCCCGCCCAAAGAGTGCCCGGGTGAAAACGACAACGCAGGCATGTCGGGTGCCACTGTCTGCACCAGCACAGCAAGTTTTGAGCAAATATCTCCTTCCGTTCTGCCGCAATGGCAAGAAGCTTGTGCATCTTCTCTGTTCGTCGCGGTCAATGGGAAAAGGCGCTTATCTGCAATCTAGGTGTTTCTGCGTGCTGCGCCCGCCCAAAGAGTGCCCGGGTGAAAACGACATTGCATGCATGTCGGGTGCCACTGTCTGCACCAGCACAGCAAGTTTTGAGCAAATATCTCCTTCCTTTCGGCCGCAATGGCAAGAAGCTTGTGCATCTTCTCTGTTCGTCGCGGTCAATGGGAAAAGGCGCTTATCTGCAATCTAGGTGTTTCTGCGTGCTGCGCCCGCCCAAAGAGTGCCCGGGTGAAAACGACAACGCAGGCAAGTCGTGTGCCACTGTCTGCACCAGCACAGCAAGTTTTGAGCAAATATCTCCTTCCGTTCGGCCTCAATGGCAAGAAGCTTGTGCATCTTCTCTGTTCGTCGCGGTCAATGGGAAAAGGCGCTTATCTGCAATCTAGGTGTTTCTGCGGGCTGAGCCCGCCCAAAGAGTGCCCGGGTGAAAACGACAAGGCAGGCATGTCGGGTGCCACTGTCTGCACCAGCACAGCAAGTTTTGAGCAAATATCTCCTTCCGTTCGGCCGCAATGGCAAGAAGCTTGTGCATCTTCTCTGTTCGTCGCGGTCAATGGGAAAAGGCGCTTATCTGCAATCTAGGTGTTTCTGCGTGCTGCGCCCGCCAAAAGAGTGCCCGGGTGAAAACGACAACTCAGGCATGTCGGGTGCCACTGTCTGCACCAGGACAGAAAGTTTTGAGCAAATATCTCCTTCCGTTCGGCCGCAATGGCAAGAAGCTTGTGCATCTTCTCTGTTCGTCGCGGTCAATGGGAAAAGGCGCTTATCTGCAATCTAAGTGTTTCTGCGTGCTGCGCCCGCCCAAAGAGTGCCCGGGTGAAAACGACAACGCAGGCATGTCGGGTTCCACTGTCTGCACCAGCACAGCAAGTTTTGAGCAAATATCTCCTTCCGTTCGGCCGCAATGGCAAGAAGCTTGTGCATCTTCTCTGTTCGTCGCTATCAATGGGAATAGGCGCTTATCTGCAATCTAGGTGTTTCTGCGTGCTGCGCCCGCCCAAAGAGTGCCCGGGTGAAAACGACAACGCAGGCATGTCGGGTGCCACTGTCTGCACCAGCACAGCAAGTTTTGAGCAAATATCTCCTTCCGTTCGGCCGCAATGGCAAGAAGCTTGTGCATCTTCTCTGTTCGTCGCTATCAATGGGAATAGGCGCTTATCTGCAATCTAGGTGTTTCTGCGTGCTGCGCCCGCCCAAAGAGTGCCCGGGTGAAAACGACAACGCAGGCATGTCGGGTGCCACTGTCTGCACCAGCACAGCAAGTTTTGAGCAAATATCTCCTTCCGTTCGGCCGCAATGGCAAGAAGCTTGTGCATCTTCTCTGTTCGTCGCGGTCAATGGGAAAAGGCGCTTATCTGCAATCTAGGTGTTTCTGCGTGCTGCGCCCGCCCAAAGAGTGCCCGGGTGAAAACGACAACGCAGGCATGTCGGGTGCCACTGTCTGCACCAGCACAGCAAGTTTTGAGCAAATATCTCCTTCCGTTCGGCCGCAATGGCAAGAAGCTTGTGCATCTTCTCTGTTCGTCGCGGTCAATGGGAAAAGGCGCTTATCTGCAATCTAGGTGTTTCTGCGTGCTGCGCCCGCCCAAAGAGTGCCCGGGTGAAAACGACAACGCAGGCATGTCGGGTGCCACTGTCTGCACCAGCACAGCAAGTTTTGAGCAAATATCTCCTTCCGTTCTGCCACAATGGCAAGAAGCTTGTGCATCTTCTCTGTTCGTCGCGGTCAATGGGAAAAGGCGCTTATCTGCAATCTAAGTGTTTCTGCGTGCTGCGCCCGCCCAAAGAGTGCCCGGGTGAAAACGACAACGCAGGCATGTCGGGTGCCACTGTCTGCACCAGCACAGCAAGTTTTGAGCAAATATCTCCTTCCGTTCGGCCGCAATGGCAAGAAGCTTGTGCATCTTCTCTGTTCGTCGCGGTCAATGGGAAAAGGCGCTTATCTGCAATCTAAGTGTTTCTGCGTGCTGCGCCCGCCCAAAGAGTGCCCGGGTGAAAACGACAACGCAGGCATGTCGGGTGCCACTGTCTGCACCAGCACAGCAAGTTTTGAGCAAATATCTCCTTCCGTTCGGCCGCAATGGCAAGAAGCTCGTGCATCTTCTCTGTTCGTCGCGGTCAAAGGGAAAAGGCGCTTATCTGCAATCTAGGTGTTTCTGCGTGCTACGCCCGCCCAAAGAGTGCCCGGTGAAAACGAAAACGCAGGCATGTCGGGTGCCACTGTCTGCACCAGCACAGCAAGTTTTGAGCAAATATCTCCTTCCGTTCGGACGCAATGGCAAGAAGCTTGTGCATCTTCTCTGTTCGTCGCGGTCAATGGGAAAAGGCGCTTATCTGCAATCTAGGTGTTTCTGCGTGCTGCGCCCGCCCAAAGAGTGCCCGGGTGAAAACGACAACGCATGCAAGTCGTGTGCCACTGTCTGCACCAGCACAGCAAGTTTTGAGCAAATATCTCCTTCCGTTCGGCCGCAATGGCAAGAAGCTTGTGCATCTTCTCTGTTCGTCGCGGTCAATGGGAAAAGGCGCTTATCTGCAATCTAAGTGTTTCTGCGTGCTGCGCCCGCCCAAAGAGTGCCCGGGTGAAAACGACAACGCAGGCATGTCGGGTGCCACTGTCTGCACCAGCACAGCAAGTTTTGAGCAAATATCTCCTTCCGTTCTGCCACAATGGCAAGAAGCTTGTGCATCTTCTCTGTTCGTCGCGGTCAATGGGAAAAGGCGCTTATCTGCAATCTAAGTGTTTCTGCGTGCTGCGCCCGCCCAAAGAGTGCCCGGGTGAAAACGACAACGCAGGCATGTCGGGTGCCACTGTCTGCACCAGCACAGCAAGTTTTGAGCAAATATCTCCTTCCGTTCTGCCGCAATGGGAAGAAGCTTGTGCATCTTCTCTGTTCGTCGCGGTCAATGGGAAAAGGCGCTTATCTGCAATCTAGGTGTTTCTGCGTGCTGCGCCCGCCCAAAGAGTGCGCGGGTGAAAACGACAACGCAGGCATGTCGGGTGCCACTGTCTGCACCAGCACAGCAAGTTTTGAGCAAATATCTCCTTCCGTTCGGCCGCAATGGCAAGAAGCTTGTGCATCTTCTCTGTTCGTCGCGGTCAATGGGAAAAGGCGCTTATCTGCAATCTAGGTGTTTCTGCGTGCTGCGCCCGCCCAAAGAGTGCCCGGGTGAAAACGACAACGCAGGCATGTCGGGTGCCACTGTCTGCACCAGCACAGCAAGTTTTGAGCAAATATCTCCTTCCGTTCTGCCGCAATGGCAAGAAGCTTGTGCTTCTTCTCTGTTCGTCGCGGTCAATGGGAAAAGGCGCTTATCTGCAATCTAGGTGTTTCTGCGTGCTGCGCCCGCCCAAAGAGTGCCCGGGTGAAAACGACAACGCAGGCATGTCGGGTGCCACTGTCTGCACCAGCACAGCAAGTTTTGAGCAAATATCTCCTTCCGTTCGGCCGCAATGGCAAGAAGCTTGTGCATCTTCTCTGTTCGTCGCTATCAATGGGAATAGGCGCTTATCTGCAATCTAGGTGTTTCTGCGTGCTGCGCCCGCCCAAAGAGTGCCCGGGTGAAAACGACAACGCAGGCATGTCGGGTGCCACTGTCTGCACCAGCACAGCAAGTTTTGAGCAAATATCTCCTTCCGTTCGGCCGCAATGGCAAGAAGCTTGTGCATCTTCTCTGTTCGTCGCGGTCAATGGGAAAAGGCGCTTATCTGCAATCTAGGTGTTTCTGCGTGCTGCGCCCGCCCAAAGAGTGCCCGGGTGAAAACGACAACGCAGGCATGTCGGGTGCCACTGTCTGCACCAGCACAGCAAGTTTTGAGCAAATATCTCCTTCCGTTCGGCCGCAATGGCAAGAAGCTTGTGCATCTTCTCTGTTCGTCGCGGTCAATGGGAAAAGGCGCTTATCTGCAATCTAGGTGTTTCTGCGTGCTGCGCCCGCCCAAAGAGTGCCCGGGTGAAAACGACAACGCAGGCATGTCGGGTGCCACTGTCTGCACCAGCACAGCAAGTTTTGAGCAAATATCTCTTTCCGTTCGGCCGCAATGGCAAGAAGCTTGTGCATCTTCTCTGTTCTTCGCGGTCAATGGGAAAAGGCGCTTATCTGCAATCTAAGTGTTTCTGCGTGCTGCGCCCGCCCAAAGAGTGCCCGGGTGAAAACGACAACGCAGGCATGTCGGGTGCCACTGTCTGCACCAGCACAGCAAGTTTTGAGCAAATATCTCCTTCCGTTCGGCCGCAATGGCAAGAAGCTCGTGCATCTTCTCTGTTCGTCGCGGTCAATGGGAAAAGGCGCTTATCTGCAATTTAGGTGTTTCTGCGGGCTGAGCCCGCCCAAAGAGTGCCCGGGTGAAAACGACAAGGCACGCATGTCGGGTGCCACTGTCTGCACCAGCACAGCAAGTTTTGAGCAAATATCTCCTTCCGTTCGGCCGCAATGGCAAGAAGCTTGTTCATCTTCTCTGTTCGTCGCGGTCAATGGGAAAAGGCGCTTATCTGCAATCTAGGTGTTTCTGCGTGCTGCGCCCGCCTAAAGAGTGCCCGGGTGAAAACGACAACGCAGGCATGTCGGGTGCCACTGTCTGCACCAGCACAGCAAGTTTTGAGCAAATATCTCCTTCCGTTCGGACGCAATGGCAAGAAGCTTGTGCATCTTCTCTGTTCGTCGCGGTCAATGGGAAAAGGCGCTTATCTGCAATCTAGGTGTTTCTGCGTGCTGCGCCCGCCCAAAGAGTGCCCGGGTGAAAACGACAACGCAGGCATGTCGGGTGCCACTGTCTGCACCAGCACAGCAAGTTTTGAGCAAATATCTCCTTCCGTTCGGCCGCAATGGAAAGAAGCTTGTGCATCTTCTCTGTTCGTCGCGGTCAATGGGAAAAGGCGCTTATCTGCAATCTAGGTGTTTCTGCGTGCTGCGCCCGCCCAAAGAGTGCGCGGGTGAAAACGACAACGCAGGCATGTCGGGTGCCACTGTCTGCACCAGCACAGCAAGTTTTGAGCAAATATCTCCTTCCGTTCGGCCGCAATGGCAAGAAGCTTGTGCATCTTCTCTGTTCGTCGCGGTCAATGGGAAAAGGCGCTTATCTGCAATCTAGGTGTTTCTGCGTGCTGCGCCCGCCCAAAGAGTGCCCGGGTGAAAACGACAACGCAGGCATGTCGGGTGCCACTGTCTGCACCAGCACAGCAAGTTTTGAGCAAATATCTCCTTCCGTTCGGCCGCAATGGCAAGAAGCTTGTGCATCTTCTCTGTTCGTCGCGGTCAATGGGAAAAGGCGCTTATCTGCAATCTAGGTGTTTCTGCGTGCTGCGCCCGCCCAAAGAGTGCCCGGGTGAAAACGACAACGCAGGCATGTCGGGTGCCACTGTCTGCACCAGCACAGCAAGTTTTGAGCAAATATCTCTTTCCGTTCGGCCGCAATGGCAAGAAGCTTGTGCATCTTCTCTGTTCTTCGCGGTCAATGGGAAAAGGCGCTTATCTGCAATCTAAGTGTTTCTGCGTGCTGCGCCCGCCCAAAGAGTGCCCGGGTGAAAACGACAACGCAGGCATGTCGGGTGCCACTGTCTGCACCAGCACAGCAAGTTTTGAGCAAATATCTCCTTCCGTTCGGCCGCAATGGCAAGAAGCTCGTGCATCTTCTCTGTTCGTCGCGGTCAATGGGAAAAGGCGCTTATCTGCAATTTAGGTGTTTCTGCGGGCTGAGCCCGCCCAAAGAGTGCCCGGGTGAAAACGACAAGGCACGCATGTCGGGTGCCACTGTCTGCACCAGCACAGCAAGTTTTGAGCAAATATCTCCTTCCGTTCGGCCGCAATGGCAAGAAGCTTGTTCATCTTCTCTGTTCGTCGCGGTCAATGGGAAAAGGCGCTTATCTGCAATCTAGGTGTTTCTGCGTGCTGCGCCCGCCTAAAGAGTGCCCGGGTGAAAACGACAACGCAGGCATGTCGGGTGCCACTGTCTGCACCAGCACAGCAAGTTTTGAGCAAATATCTCCTTCCGTTCGGCCGCAATGGCAAGAAGCTTGTGCATCTTCTCTGTTCGTCGCGGTCAATGGGAAAAGGCGCTTATCTGCAATCTAGGTGTTTCTGCGTGCTGCGCCCGCCCAAAGAGTGCCCGGGTGAAAACGACAACGCAGGCATGTCGGGTGCCACTGTCTGCACCAGCACAGCAAGTTTTGAGCAAATATCTCCTTCCGTTCGGCCGCAATGGCAAGAAGCTTGTGCATCTTCTCTGTTCGTCGCGGTCAATGGGAAAAGGCGCTTATCTGCAATCTAAGTGTTTCTGCGTGCTGCGCCCGCCCAAAGAGTGCCCGGGTGAAAACGACAACGCAGGCATGTCGGGTGCCACTGTCTGCACCAGCACAGCAAGTTTTGAGCAAATATCTCCTTCCGTTCGGCCGCAATGGCAAGAAGCTTGTGCATCTTCTCTGTTCGTCGCGGTCAATGGGAAAAGGCGCTTATCTGCAATCTAGGTGTTTCTGCGTGCTGCGCCCGCCCAAAGAGTGCGCGGGTGAAAACGACAACGCAGGCATGTCGGGTGCCACTGTCTGCACCAGCACAGCAAGTTTTGAGCAAATATCTCCTTCCGTTCGGCCGCAATGGCAAGAAGCTTGTGCATCTTCTCTGTTCGTCGCGGTCAATGGGAAAAGGCGCTTATCTGCAATCTAAGTGTTTCTGCGTGCTGCGCCCGCCCAAAGAGTGCCCGGGTGAAAACGACAACGCAGGCATGTCGGGTGCCACTGTCTGCACCAGCACAGCAAGTTTTGAGCAAATATCTCCTTCCGTTCGGCCGCAATGGCAAGAAGCTTGTGCATCTTCTCTGTTCGTCGCGGTCAATGGGAAAAGGCGCTTATCTGCAATTTAGGTGTTTCTGCGGGCTGAGCCCGCCCAAAGAGTGCCCGGGTGAAAACGACAAGGCACGCATGTCGGGTGCCACTGTCTGCACCAGCACAGCAAGTTTTGAGCAAATATCTCCTTCCGTTCGGCCGCAATGGCAAGAAGCTTGTTCATCTTCTCTGTTCGTCGCGGTCAATGGGAAAAGGCGCTTATCTGCAATCTAGGTGTTTCTGCGTGCTGCGCCCGCCCAAAGAGTGCCCGGGTGAAAACGACAACGCAGGCATGTCGGGTGCCACTGTCTGCACCAGCACAGCAAGTTTTGAGCAAATATATCCTTCCGTTCGGCCGCAATGGCAAGAAGCTTGTGCATCTTCTCTGTTCGTCGCGGTCAATGAGAAAAGGCGCTTATCTGCAATCTAGGTGTTTCTGCGTGCTGCGCCCGCCCAAAGAGTGCCCGGGTGAAAACGACAACGCAGGCATGTCGGGTGCCACTGTCTGCACCAGCACAGCAAGTTTTGAGCAAATATCTCCTTCCGTTCGGCCGCAATGGCAAGAAGCTTGTGCATCTTCTCTGTTCGTCGCGGTCAGTGGGAAAAGGCGCTTATCTGCAATCTAGGTGTTTCTGCGTGCTGCGCCCGCCCAAAGAGTGCGCGGTTGAAAACGACAACGCAGGCATGTCGGGTGCCACTGTCTGCACCAGCACAGCAAGTTTTGAGCAAATATCTCCTTCCGTTCTGCCGCAATGGGAAGAAGCTTGTGCATCTTCTCTGTTCGTCGCGGTCAATGGGAAAAGGCGCTTATCTGCAATCTAGGTGTTTCTGCGTGCTGCGCCCGCCCAAAGAGTGCGCGGGTGAAAACGACAACGCAGGCATGTCGGGTGCCACTGTCTGCACCAGCACAGCAAGTTTTGAGCAAATATCTCCTTCCGTTCGGCCGCAATGGCAAGAAGCTTGTGCATCTTCTCTGTTCGTCGCGGTCAATGGGAAAAGGCGCTTATCTGCAATCTAGGTGTTTCTGCGTGCTGCGCCCGCCCAAAGAGTGCCCGGGTGAAAACGACAACGCAGGCATGTCGGGTGCCACTGTCTGCACCAGCACAGCAAGTTTTGAGCAAATATCTCCTTCCGTTCTGCCACAATGGCAAGAAGCTTGTGCATCTTCTCTGTTCGTCGCGGTCAATGGGAAAATGCGCTTATCTGCAATCTAAGTGTTTCTGCGTGCTGCGCCCGCCCAAAGAGTGCCCGGGTGAAAACGACAACGCAGGCATGTCGGGTGCCACTGTCTGCACCAGCACAGCAAGTTTTGAGCAAATATCTCCTTCCGTTCTGCCGCAATGGCAAGAAGCTTGTGCATCTTCTCTGTTCGTCGCGGTCAATGGGAAAAGGCGCTTATCTGCAATCTAAGTGTTTCTGCGTGCTGCGCCCGCCCAAAGAGTGCCCGGGTGAAAACGACAACGCAGGCATGTCGGGTGCCACTGTCTGCACCAGCACAGCAAGTTTTGAGCAAATATCTCCTTCCGTTCTGCCGCAATGGCAAGAAGCTTGTGCATCTTCTCTGTTCGTCGCGGTCAATGGGAAAAGGCGCTTATCTGCAATCTAGGTGTTTCTGCGTGCTGCGCCCGCCCAAAGAGTGCGCGGGTGAAAACGACAACGCAGGCATGTCGGGTGCCACTGTCTGCACCAGCACAGCAAGTTTTGAGCAAATATTTCCTTCCGTTCGGCCGCAATGGCAAGAAGCTTGTGCATCTTCTCTGTTCGTCGCGGTCAATGGGAAAAGGCGCTTATCTGCAATCTAGGTGTTTCTGCGTGCTGCGCCCGCCCAAAGAGTGCCCGGGTGAAAACGACAACGCAGGCATGTCGGGTGCCACTGTCTGCACCAGCACAGCAAGTTTTGAGCAAATATCTCCTTCCGTTCGGCCGCAATGGCAAGAAGCTTATGCATCTTCTCTGTTCGTCGCGGTCAAAGGGAAAAGGCGCTTATCTGCAATCTAGGTGTTTCTGCGTGCTACGCCCGCCCAAAGAGTGCCCGGTGAAAACGAAAACGCAGGCATGTCGGGTGCCACTGTCTGCACCAGCACAGCAAGTTTTGAGCAAATATCTCCTTCCGTTCGGACGCAATGGCAAGAAGCTTGTGCATCTTCTCTGTTCGTCGCGGTCAATGGGAAAAGGCGCTTATCTGCAATCTAGGTGTTTCTGCGTGCTGCGCCCGCCCAAAGAGTGCCCGGGTGAAAACGACAACGCATGCAAGTCGTGTGCCACTGTCTGCACCAGCACAGCAAGTTTTGAGCAAATATCTCCTTCCGTTCGGCCGCAATGGCAAGAAGCTTGTGCATCTTCTCTGTTCGTCGCGGTCAATGGGAAAAGGCGCTTATCTGCAATCTAAGTGTTTCTGCGTGCTGCGCCCGCCCAAAGAGTGCCCGGGTGAAAACGACAACGCAGGCATGTCGGGTGCCACTGTCT